>NC_064533.1:5892500-6220531 GCF_023856365.1 Brienomyrus brachyistius
CTCCTCCCCTCTTTGGTGAGTTTCCTTTGGCTCCAAAAACATGCATTTCAGCCCAAGTGTCAGAAAGCTGCCCATAGTGTGTGATCGTGATTGTAACCTGAGATGGACTGACATCCCATCCCCCATGGCATCTGGGATTAGCTCAACAGACATTTTTGGACTGCAGCAGGAAACCCAAACAACCATAACAACATGGGTAATAACTATAGAAACATGGCTAATAAACAAAGTTTGAATCTGAAATTAAATTACTAAAAATATAGTGTGTAACCACTTCATCACCAGCTAGGCACCACTTGAGATTTTGGGCCCCATGAAAGCATATATTAGGCCTCAAACCCAGACCAATTCTATTATCTTCCAATTTTTTTAAGGTCTCTGTCACTCAGGGGCCCTTAGAACCATCCTAACTCCACCCCCCACCCCCCCTTTACAGTGCCCCTGTCACCAGCACACCTTACATCATAATTTGGTTCCATATATTGGAAATTGCAAAAGAGCAGACCAGCCAATGGAAAGATAAGAAACTATTGTAAAGCCTTTAGCTGAGAAGAATGGCCAGCCAGGAAAAGACAGAATCACGAACCTTTTATAGATTGTTCTAACGGGAGGTTTAGAATTGGTTAGCATACATCATGTACCTGTACAGCTCTGGCGTGAATAACATCCAGGGCATCCAGCTGTGAATCGATTCGGAGGCCCTGATACCAAGGTTGCAGTGCCATCCACTGAGTCACCCACCGGCCAGAAAGGTACATACTATCATGCATATATCTCCGAGTCACCCACCGGCCAGAAAGGTACATACTATCATGCATATATCTCCGAGTCACCCACCGGCCAGAAAGGTACATACTATCATGCATATATCTCCGAGTCACCCACCGGCCAGAAAGGTACATACTATCATGCATATATCTCCGAGTCACCCACCGGCCAGAAAGGTACATAACATCAGGCATATATCTCCGAGTCACCCTCCGGCCAGAAAGGTACATAACATCAGGCATATATCTCCGAGTCACCCTCCGGCCAGAAAGGTACATACTATCATGCATATATCTCCGAGTCACCCTCCGGCCAGAAACGTACATATCAGGCATATATCTCCTTCCCCATCTCACAGGACTGGGTGATCCCATCCAGCGTGTCACAAGCCTGAATGCTTGTTGCTATGATTTATTCATGTTACAGACAAACCTGTAATTGTGTTGTAACATTTCCACACACCCTGTGGTTTTAGCTGATGACTGCACACTGACAGTATTACATATGACAGCCCCCTACAGGCAGCTGGGAGTTAAGGGCCTTGCTCAAGTGCCCATAGATGTACTGAAGCTGGGCTTGAACTGCCCCACCACACACACACACACACACACACCTTTGCAATTCATTTCTAGGGGGAAAACTTCAATCCCAATTTAATGGCCTTAACAATAAGTAACCAAAAAAAACACAAGACTTTTGACACTTTTACTTTTTTCATAGCATTCACAGATCTTTGTGGGAACCTGAAAAATGGTTCCTACAACATGAAAATATATGGTTTTTATTCCATGGTGGGGAACAGTTGGTTCCCACCATGAAATATAAATCTAATTCTCTCTCTCTCTCTCTCTCTCACTATTTTATTTATGATGTTACAAAAACAATGAAAAGCTAAAAAAAAGTTTGTTTTGAATTTCATAATTGGTAATTTCATAAAATTGTCCTACAACATGAATTCCCGTCATGCCACTTAAGTCCTTCATGATTTTCAGTCACATGGTCACTCTGCGGGTGTAACCACATCACTCTGCGTTTCCATCTCGCTCCCTGCTTCCTGATGACCTGAAGCACTCTGGCTTGAAGCAGACTCCAGCACGCCACATCCAAGTCCTGGCTGTTCCGAATCGGAAGCCTCGGCCTCAGACCCAGATCCGCTCGGGCTGGGACTGCTAAATGTGCGAGTCCCTCCCCACCTCTTTTTTGGGTTCTGGATGAAACTGCAGACTGTGCTGTTTCGGCCCAAGAATTCGCTGTCATTCAGCTGCAGTACTTCAATGCCTTGTGGTTAAGAACAACAAAAAATAATAATTGGCATTTTTAAAAGTAGCAATAATTAATTGACATATTTCCATGTTTCAATGATTTATCCTAGCCAGAGTTAGGATCACACAAATACTAGAGTTCTGGGACCAACCTGAGCTGGGCTCCCCCTCCTTTTTCTCAGAGAGGAAGGTGCGTTGCATCATTAACTTTTTCACCGTGTGGCACTTGTACTGCAGCTGGGGGCTGGGCTCCTTATCTAGAAGAAGCATACCGACAATAGGGGAAACTTCAGAACACAATTCTCAATTGTGATTTCACGAATCAATTTACGATTTCCCTCAAGAAATGTAATTCAGGCAAGTCATTATTTGGGTAACAGAAATAATGCCATATTAGTTACTTTTAAATACTTCAATAATTTCTTCTTTCCCTTAGAAAAATTACAATAGAAACGTACCACCCGCGTCGGTTTCATCGAAGATCACACAAGTGCCAAGAACATCTGAGAGAAAAACAAGCAAGCGAGATATTTCACTCTATGCTAAGAGAAACTATGCCCATCAAACGAAACGGATAGAAATAAAAGCGTAATCAAATCAACAAACGTACACATTACAACGTGAGGCTGCCACCCCTCTCCTAGATATACAGAATGAACCTGAGTAATAAAGCAAAGCAGCATCGCATTCATTAATATAATCTGAGATTAAAGGGCTTAATTACCTTCATACTCCCCAGCAAATACATACGCCCCGACCTGCATCATTGGTTGCTCGGTGTCTATTCCCTGCAAACCCAAGCATATTGGTTATTTCTCCGGTTATCTACTAGTTCCATTGTATTTAACGAAATTTATTTAGAAGTAATAGGTGCGGTTGACCAAAGAGAACCCGATAACTCACACAGGTTTAAATAACGTTTACAAATAAAACCGCTTCAACGTATGAGAAGACTTACCACGATTTTACACTGACCCTCGGATTTTGTTAAAAAATCTGAATCGATGATTCCTGAAAGTTCAACCAGAACGAGCTGTTCCTAAATTAAGGGAAAGAGACAAAAAAAATTACGTTTTGCCGAACTGTTGCTCCGTGACTCTAGATACCTAATGGCATTAAACATTACGTGCATAACCGCAATCATTGTAAACTTTTTCCATCATAAAGATATCCGTTTCTCTAACCTCTTCTTGCCATTCATCTTCCATTGTGAAATACGCCCCTGTATTCCTTCACATTGCATTTGGTTCCGTTTTAGTAAGAATGAGGAGATTTGCAGATGCGGGCGGCCATTTTTGTTGTGCTGTAGCAAGACCAAGTAATCGATGCCTGATTTCATGGATGATGGTGATGATGATGATGATGATGATGATGATGATGATGATGATGATGAATAAAAATAATAATAAAGATAATAACGATGCAAATAATAATTAGAATGGGATCTCTTGTAAAGGATAATAAAATTGACCAGGTAGTCTCCTTCAGAAGATACCTATATAAGTACGAATAAAAAATAAATATATGGAATAATTAAATTCGATGGGAAAACAAAGTTACATGTTGATTACACTTGTGTTATACATTTTATACGTTATTGCCAAATCTCCTAAAAGAGCACTAACGCCAGTTACCGCTAGATGGCCACAGAGAACCCGTCATTTTTCTGAAATCGCTCATCCGAGAAAGAATGTAAAGGCGCTTCAATGAAGAAACCATCCGTTCAGGTTAACCGAAAAGAAGTCACGGTAAATTACGAATGGCTGACAACTTAAGTAGTACAGGAATCATGTTTGGATGTTCTTTGTTAAAGCATTTTATAAGATAAACATTATAATCGTTATCGACGATAAGAGAACGTTTCTTTCGCATGTCCATCCGTCCATCTTCCACCCGGTCATCCTGGTTAGGGTCGCGGGTCTCTTGGATGTGCAGGATGGATATCATCTTCCGCTTAATCCGGGGTCGGGTCGCGGGGGCAGCCGTCTCAGCAGGGAGACCCAGACTTCCCTCTCCCCGGCCACTTCATCCAGCTCCTCTGGGGGGCTCCCGAGGCGTTCCCAGGCCAGCCGAGAGACATAGTCTCTCCAGACTGTGTCCAGACCAGAGGATGGATATCTCGTGTGTTTTAATAGCTCGCGCATTTTTGATTTGTATGAAACTGTGATTGCATGGTGAACAGATCTTAAAAATATTTCCCAGAATGACTAAGTGCAGGGATATTTGTGGTGGAAACTCAATATTGCATCGCCTTACCGTCAGACACAAGCATCATCTCTGGATCCCAGGTTACTGACAGGCTGGGTTTTTTATTTCCGAGTGTAGAAATACTTGCGGCGGAGGTTCGATAAAGCATCACGTGACATTGAGATGGACGCATCCGTTCTGGACCACATTTAGATACAGGTCTTAGCTAGACCTATTCAACTCTGGGCAAAGCCTCATACCACACCCACATCTCGGTTAGACTTCAAGTGTGTGTGTGTGTGTGTTTGTATGTGTGAACTTCATTATCACTCCAAGGTACCAAGGGATTCAGACAGTGGCTAACTCTCTATGCAATTTAACATCCCTAATCCTCCTTAGTAAAGAACAGGGTAGGAAACTGGGAAAAGGGGTTAACCAGAGGAAACCTTGACAGGAACAGGGAGAACATGCACACACCTCATACCCAGAGCTAGGATTCGAACCCACAACCCTACGAGGCTACAGCCCTAACAGCTAAGTCATATTGCCCCTATTGCTAAATATTCTCCATGAATAATATAATACATATGAATCAATATAAATATTGATATGAATCTCGATTAGTGCCCCTGCTTTTCCTCAGAAACAGAATTCACTTTATTGGCCAGGTACACTTGCATGCATTGGGAATTTGTCTGGGCAGTGGTACATGCATTCAAAGAAGATATAGAACATAAGCACAGGTCTTCATGCGCGGACAGGTCAGCCTTAGGGGGAGGTTGTGTACTCTGAGTAAGCGGCTTTTCTCCCCTAATCCCTCCGAAACTCGTAAGCGTTTAGTCACCTGCAGGTCAAGGTATCACAAAGGGACCCGTTCCACCCAACTGCCTCTGATACAGCAGGGTCTTGTGGCCCAGAGCTGTCGATTAGCCAGGGTGTGACGCTATTGGCTGGCTTCAGGGTCACTACGGAAACAGATTAGCAGTTTAGGGGACAGCAGCCACTCAGTGCACAGAGCGTGTAATTAATGCCAAGTCATCCCCATTAGGAGGCCCAGCAGAATCTAAGGCTGCAGCAGTGTCTATGGCAATGGCAGCATCAGCACTGCATAAACAAGTAGAGAAAAATCCCTCCCAATGAAAACTGATGTACATAATTTATTACTCTCACTCTATTAATTCCAAAATAAAATACACTTCCAACGGGCACTTAGGATGCCTGTTATTAGGACATTCTTCTGAGAGTATGATGGTCTCAGTGCCGTGTGTTTGTATATATGTGCTGTGCTGACTAGGATTGCACTACTTGTTGATTGGTATTTAGTCATTGTCATTGTCTTATGTTTAATGACACTAGTCTGGAGGAATTCTTTGCATGTACATTGGACAATAAAACTTTGAAAGGGCTAATTTTATATCCAATAGGCTGATGAGAGCCTCTTCTCCAAAGGCATCCTGGGAGGGTTTGTGTACAATCTGCTTGCAAAACTGGTTTCCATCCAAACAGTCTGGAACAGGAGTTCAGGTCATCAAAAGCAGCCCACAGGGGAACGGGGCTGCTGTGTACATCAAGTCGTTGATTTAATATTGCAGGCCATGGCTTATGAAACCCCAGGTGAACATGAAGGCCTGTGTTTTCCCTATGACCGTGTTTGTGCAGTGATCTCTCGGTGGGGTTACCCTTCAGGGAGTACCCCGGAGAGAAATGGCCTTCACACGCACACACGTGCGCATACACACACACACACACACACACACAAACATAAGGGTGCAGCATCCTTACTGCTGGGGTAGGCTTGGGAGTGGAAAGTAAGTATCTTTAAGTGTTTTCATTTTGTCCCATTCCACTCCCCCCCCCCCCCCCCAGCCATATATACTCCTGCCCCCCCCTTTTTTTAGTCCTCCAATCCTCTTTGTGAAGAGTGACGTCCGCTCTGGTCAGGAGCAGGGTTAAGCTGGGAGCTCCCCCTCTCTATCCCGCCTCATCGGAGCATCCCGCTGCCACAGTCCTCGTCCCCCGCCTCCCTGCCTCGCGGCTGCTGCTACAACCCCGCCGAGCATCACCCATCATTTCTCTGCCAGATCTGCTCCTCTGCTTCCTCTTTCGTCTGCAGACTGTGCCGAGAGAGTCAGAAAGACAGCTGACGTTTGGGAGGAGTCCCAGCAAACGAAGGTTGAAGAACATAAACGATCCACGGGACGCAATGTGCTCAGTGAGATAATATTGTTTTTAGTTATTGTTTTTCATGAGAGCCCCCACCCCCGCCTGGGCGTCCCGCTGTCTCTCTTTTTATCTGAGCACCACATGTGAATTGTTTCGAGACCCACTGTATGACCGCGGATCTGCGGAGACTTGAGGCAGAGCCCGGAGCAGGGTCGCAGGGGTCGGACGGCAGGAGGAACAAGAGAGGCCGCTGCTCTGGATTTCTCGAAGATGGAGGGGCACAGGTATGAGGGGCTCGGAGATGACGGGGACGTGGACCGGTGGAGGATGCCGACGGATGCGGATCCTGCCCGACACATCCGCCGGCCGGCTGTCCAAGTGCATGGGCATGAGACTGTTGCCCAGCGCTACACTGCCACCCGCATCCAGGCAGGCTATGCGCCAGAGAGGTGAGTGAACCAGCACCCACCACCGGGCGGTTTAGCGTTAGCTGCTAACGTCAACGCCAACGACCATCACATCAATGGTTGAGTCCTTGACATGAACTCGAACTGCGCGCATCCATTTCACATGCAAGTTTCGCTAGCATAGTTCACTTGATATTTTAATTAATTATAATACAATTTTAATAAGGGGGGGGTCTAAATTTATAGATAATAAAATCAGTACCAGTACAAAGTTTCTCTATAGATGGCGTAGCAGCGCAGCGGAAGTGTAATCCCCACGGAAACACGCAACTAAAATTCCCCTCTCCTTTGGTCTTTAGCCAGAGAAATGGCACATCTGTCGAGCTCCGTTTGCCATATGAAAGACGCTAAATGGACACAGAACGCGATGCCACAAAGAGCGGTTCACGTGGAAACGGAACGTTCATTATGGCCTGGATAAATAATGCAGTGTCTGAGCCAGGCACCCTTTTATCCGGGAAAGTGCAGTTACAGGACCGTCGCGTTTCAGGCCGCCTTTGATCATCACAGTGGTGTTTGCGAGAAAAGCAAGAAATGTAACGTTAGAATTGTGGCGTCTTGTCAGCTGGCAAGAGACATGCAGTCTCCTGCCATAACCTGTGGCAAGTGCACTAAGGTCAATATTTAAGCGTTTAAACGGCTGTTATTTTTGTTACTGTGGTTGTTATTCGTTTGTTTTACATTCTGTTCATTCCAGCGTTCCTGTTCCACTACAGGCTGTCAGTATTAGCTGATTGTCTGTATTTCTTATATCTGCCAACCTGCCATGACGTCGAGCATGATAGGTGGTTAGAGGATAGATGGATGGATAAACTGGTAGATGTGCCTTTTTTTCTTCATTCAGAAATAAGTTTGGAGACTCTCTACCACTTTTATATACTTTGCAACAAGATACTGGTACATTCTGTGACGAATATGAGGTTAATCTCCTACACATTTGTGAAAGATTTTAAATATGTGTCACATTTCCTTCTCTGGGAGCCTTCTCTCCATCTACATTCTAAAGGAGCAGAATCCACAGGGGCAGAGGAACATACACCATGCATTTCCCGATTAATGCTGACCTTCTCATTGTCCAAATGTATGACTTGGCTTTAGATATTGGCCAATACCTAACCAGAGTATCACCCATCCATCCATTTTCCAAACCGCTTATCCTACTGGGTCGCGGGGGGTCCGGAGCCTATCCCAGAAGCAATGAGCACGAGGCAGGGAACAACCCAGGATGGGGGGCCAGCCCATCACAGGGCACACTCACACACCATTCACTCTCACACACACACACCTACGGGCAATTTAGCAAGTCCAATTAGCCTCAGCATGTTTTTGGACTGTGGGGGGAAACCGGAGTACCCGGAGGAAACCCCACGACGACATGGGGAGAACATGCAAACTCCACACACATGTGACCCAGGCGGAGACTCAAACCCAGGTCCCAGAGGTGTGAGTGCTAACCACTGCACCACTATGCTCCCCCCCCCCCCCCAAAGTATTTATTCGTTAATCCATCAGCAAAGTAGCTCTTACCTAATGTCACATCGACAAAGCTTCTTGCACAAGCCAGTGAAAGATCCCACTGTGTGGGCCTGCTGAAGACATGTAGGAAAAATGCAGCCTGGGGAATGAGGGAAAATGGAGGGAATTAACCTGCTGCCAAATGCAAAATTTCCCAAAGATTACATATGTTGCCATTTTCTATGGTTTATATTTCTCCCAGAAGAGTCTACAATTTGCTCTTGTAGGAAAACCTCAGACAGTCTGTGCTGAGTGATTTACAGAGGGACCCTGACCTCTATTGTCAGGATGTGATGATCTATGACTCTGATCGGTCCAAGCACTTCCTCAGGGTGTGGTGAAAACGGTCTTGTGCCCCCCCCCACCATTCTGGGCACTTTCTACAGCATGTAAGAGCTGAACGCTCAGTCGTATGTGATTTTCGGTACATTAACGTTCAGGTGAGGTTTCCGGATCACAAACTCCTGGCTTCACGATTAAATTTCACTAAGAGGACCTGGAATGAAAAGCAGTGCAGGATTAGACTGATGACACTGAGTATATATATTCAGATGTGATTTGCGGAGTGAAAAAAATACCCAAATCCCTGTCTCTACCAGTCACCCAGCCGGCTTAATCTCCCCCTTCCTGGGATCCATAGAGCACTGCAGTGATGTCGATGGCAGCCACTTTACCGAAGCGCATCCCAGCAGCGCAGATCTGCTGCTGACTGGGAGCGCCTCTCTTATGATATCAGTATAATCGTGTACGCATTAAACCGGCGCTGCTCAGCTGTCCCGCCTCAAGGCCCCACATTTTTCCTTGGTAATTAAGTCATGACACAATTTTTTTTTACATTCTGAACTAAATTTATTTCACAAAATAGTGCAGTATCAGTAAATAGAACATCTGACATCCTACCTTGGGCTCATTCATTTTGGGGGTTGGGGAAGGAAAGGCACCCCTGTATGCGGTGATGTGGCGCACTTTTGAACAAACAACACAACTCCTCCTCAAAGGAAGGGGCTACCCTGTATTTGACATTACTATATATATATATATAGTATAATATATTATATTATATTATATATATATATATATATATATATATATATATATTATTATTATTATTATTATTTTAAACATACGTGCATACATTTACATTTACATTTTCCGGAAGTGCTTATCCTGCAGGAATCCCAGGAAACACCGCGTACAATGCAGCGGACGCCCTGACCGAGACGCCAGGCCACTGCTAGGCAAAGCGGGACCTTAGTTTCAACATATTCAGTAATGTATGAATTATGTGTGAATCAGCAACTTCATGTCATTGCACATTTTTTACTGAAACTGTAACCTTATTCAAATAATCTAGTTGATTTGCTTCATTTTTTCTTTACATTTACCTCACTGTTATTGAAATGTGTTTATTAACATCTTCAGAATAATGTCGCACATGGCATTTCACAATATCAACAATACCTTGGCTGAATCTTCACAAAGGTTTATTAGCTGGCCAAAAATATTATAATTCAACTACTTAACACCAGAAAACGCCATACAACACTCGTTCGTTTTTCTTCCCCCATTACAGATATGGTGCCCAGTCTCGTATGACTAAGCGAATCGGCCATATTATCTTTTTTTTACCCACATAATCACAACATACGGCTGTGTAATTTTAGCAATGAGCCTTTAGGGCTTTCAGCCTTTCAGACCGATTCAGCGACATATGCCTATAATTACCGCAAAATATATCTGCGTCTCCCCTAAGGGGCAAAAGCTGTCTTTGTTTTACAGGCCTGCAGGTTTAACCTGCCCCACCGTCTCACTAGCGGAACTCCTGCATTCACGGGTTCATAGGAATGATTAATCTGAGACAGTGAATGAATCCAATTTATACGGAGATCGAGGGAAGAAAATCGCACTTCATTCTGGATATCAAATCTGGAGGCAAAGCAGGGGTAAAGCCGGGTATTTAACCCTGGATTGGGGGACACTGCCGTTATAGCACCGGGACCCGTTATAACCTGAGTTGTATCATTCTCCTGACATTGAAGACACAAGTCAAAAGCTACGTGACTATCTTACCAGACATTCGCTGTATGACGTAAACTGTCAACTGCGAGCAGCGCTTCGGAACGGCACGTGCCAATTCCCATCACACAGATACAGCCCTAGCGACATAGTTCATATTTATTAAGATTTTAATGCAAAAATATACATAGATCTGGCATAAAATGCATTCAATGCGGGGGTTGAGGTGAACCTGGAAACACCCAGAAGCGCCCATCCTGGTGTCACTTTACCAAACTGCATGATTTTGGACCCGCACAAACACCAGAACGTGCTAGTCGCTGTTGCCACACACATCGTCATGGATGCTTGAATCAAACCCCAAACCCATGTGCGCGGCCTCAGTTCCACCCGCTAAACCACCGTTAGAAATTTCCATGCATATTTTAAAATACAAGCGATTCATTTAAAGGGCTGAAACTTTGTAAGCAGATAATGCGATCTGTATAAACGAGTTACTAGAATTCCTACATATTTTTAAGCAAGCTCCAATTAAACGCATTCGCACGTACATTTTAAGCAATATGAGGGCAAAGTAATTAGCAGGTTTAAAATGCCGTGCAAAGTCTCATGCGATTTAAGATAGCAGCAACACCGCATCGCATGTGAGATATTAAAAGATATTAGTGCTGCTAAAAAGAATAGGCTCCCTGTGTTGAACGGAGATGCAGTTTGGACTAATGCAGGAATGGGATTAAGGAGTTAAAAAGTACCCTTACAGAGACATGTGACAAAGCTGAAAGGCGCGACGCTGTTTGCAAGCAGGGCGCGACATCCAGCTCCGGACACACTAGGGCAATAAGAGATCGGGACCGTCGTTCAGCGTCGCCAGGTGTAAAGAGTGCAAAGGGGCCAGGGCTTCGTCGGTGTTTCCGATATTGGCTTAAATCTGCCTTTGTCTCGCCGTCTTTCCTGCCGGAGGCTTCAGTCTCACGATAACGCCAGAAGAGAGACGGCTTCAGTTTCATTTCGAAAGGTATAAAACCCAAACCGGGCTTGTTTCCCCGCTGTGGTTGAAAATCTTTTATATTTTTATATTAAAACGCATTTGCAGGACGCAGAAGATTCATGTATTTTTTATTTCCTGGTTCGCAGTGCTGCGTATTTGAGGGAAGGATCGGCGAAAACGTGCTCGGTGCATGGGAGGCACGTGCGTTTATTTTAGCCGATCCGTAATGAATTGGTGCTTCTGCGTTTTAAAATGAATTATTTACGCTTCCCATTTTTACAATAAATAATTATAATTCCGCGTATGTTTTATATTTGATGGTACATCGTGTGTGTGTGTGTGTACATGCAGTCTAGGTCACTGGGCCGTTTCGTCTTAGCCGTACGGCTATGTGGTGCAGAAATATGCGACCAAAAGCGATTCATCGCTGGTTTTGGGCGTGGGGACCTGCGGTGCAGACGTGATTCTTTTTAAATAGCTTGGTCTGCATTTATATTTCAGAGACTGTCTGTCTGTCCAGTAGACTTTAGGGAATCAGGTGGCGTCAGGTTGGGTTTTCTTGGGGGGGGGGGGGGGGGGGGGGATTGGGGCGAGTGTGATTTTTCTGCATTTCATGCAGATGATTAAAAAAGAAAGCTCCGGGTGGTTCTTGACGCCTGTGCAGTGCATTTTACTCTCCATCCCCTTTTGTTTTTCCGGTAGTATGGCGGATTATCTGATCACCGGAGGCACCGGCTACGTCCCGGACGACGGGCTCTCAGCCCAGCAGCTTTTCTCCATCGGAGACGGCCTCACCTACAAGTAAGTCCTCCCGGTCCGTCGCCGGCGCCCCGTTTGCTGCCACGATCCGCATGAAACGGGGACAAAAACGCAGCGTCTTAAACCGCAGATCAGCTCAGCAGTCCGATGCTGATGGACTCACAGCCGAGCAGCTGGTCGCTAAAGTGGACGGACTGACTTACAAGTAAGGAGCCTCGGCTTTGTGCATCGCTGCCACCTCCTCAGACAAAGACAGACATCTTCTCCCAATCTACTCCAAAGCTCCTCTTTTTAAACACCTCTTTCCTCTAAATCAATCTGCTTTGATCTATGATGGACTGCCTTTACCACCCGGTGAACTGGTTATGATTTTTGCGTAACGAGACCGACTTAATCCACTGGCTTAAACACACACCTATATACATAAATCGGACTTTCCTGTTTATTTATATAGTCGTGTGCCCAGGGGTGTAGGAATCGCGGGAGACGCGTCTCTCCCAATATTTAATTTGGCTTCATTTGTCCTCCCCAAACAATAGACCTTTGCACGTAAATTAAGATGTGTACCCCTCAATATTAAACTCTCTCATACTCCCTTGCCTGTGCCAACTGAATATTGCATTGCACGATTTGATCCCAGAATCATAAATTATGAAAACAGTCGTCAAAACCAGTATTGCACCTTAGACAGGATGGATTGTTTTTCACGTTTTTGCATTTCAGGATGTGTGTTCACTTAGCTGACTGTGGGCTCTGTAAATATCCCTTTGTTTTGACTTAAACTCTTCACACAGACGGCCTTAAGGTGCGATGGTGTGGGGGTGTAGTTTGCTTTTCTCTGGATGGGTTGTGTTTGCGTAACACATGGTTGCCATGTTTGTGTGCAGGTCTGAGGGGAGATTTTGTGGCGTGGTACTTTTTTCTTGTGGAGTACTGAACCTTGCCCGATAATATTTGGTTTGCTATAAAAAGTACTTCAGGAAGGCTTCTGGTCGAGTTATATAATCTGCGTGTTGCACATGTGAGCATTAGGGAGACGTGTCTGATTCACCTCATTCGGTCTGGAGTGCTGTCTGTTGGGGGCTGTGCCAGTTCTGTTGGGTTGCTGCCAGGTAAAGGTGCATTTCTGTACGTACGCTGGTTTGATAATCACTTTGGATAGTGTCACTGATCTGGAACCTGTCCGAAGAGACGTGGAGCTCTGGGTGGGATAGATGCCAGGCAGGATGCCAGTGTGTCGTGTTTGCCATTGTACCGAAAAACCGTGCCTTTGGGTCGTGGGAATTGAATCACAGGCTTGCGTTCTGAGCCGGTGCTTCTGACGAGAAAGCTCTACCTTCCGATAGGAAGGCTCTGGATGCAGAGATGTGAGCAGAGGAGGTGGTGAGACTCCCAGTCTGCCGGTATCGCAAGGAAATATGGTCCTGAGATATCAGCGTAACACCCAGGCAGGTGTTACTGAGGTCAGGCCCGGCTGCTTAGCAACTGCTCAGTGGTTTCTATAGCAACCGTGTATATTTGCTTGGTTTTTACTGTTTTTTTTTTTTGGTGCCTGTAAATGAGTTTGTTTTAAAATCTGTAGTTCTTAAAAATTATAATAATAATAAAAAATAACAGGTCTTTGTTCTAAGTATGTATGGATGACTGCTAATTTAACCGCAACACATTCCTTTCACAGATGCATGCCTGAGTAACTTAAGTCACAGCTAAGTCGCCTTCGTCAGCCAAACAGCTTGTTCATACATATGGCAGGAATCTTCACCGGGTCCCTGGCGAATCTTCAGCCTTCGGATTTCGGAACGTACCCCAAATGGCGGGGTACTGTTTGTGTACCGGTGACGCCCGACCCAGGGAAATGATGTGACGTCGGACGTCGGCTTTGCTGCCCATTAAAAGCTGCACATCATTGCAGACTGAAATACAGCACTTTTCGTCAGCGGTATTTTTTATTTTTTTTTTAAAGTTCACTGGAGAGTGTGCTGCGTATCCTGTTGATATTTTGTTCCAGCATCTGACATTGTACACTCTCTTTATTGTACTTAACAGTGAGCGCCTCGTGGCAGTTGGAGGAATGTGGGGAGGGGGGGCTGTAAATGGGGGCCGGAGCTCTGTGTAAGACCTGAGGCCTCCGAACGGCTTATAACTCACGAGGTGTTCAGGGTTCGGCTTTGACTTCTAACCCCGGATCTCACGAACTCCCCGTCCCTCGGCGATTCCTTTTGTGTGAAGTACAGTCGCTCCCTCCAGATGCACGAATTTGACATTTTGCGGTTTTGATAATTCCAGCCCTAACCCTCGCGCCTGAAGGCATGACTGTACTTTGGAATAAGACTAAAGTTTGAATAAATGAATATAAATGGTGTAAAGCCGTCACGATTACTTGATTAAAGTCGGTTACTTAAAAAGCATTGATTTAAAAATTTTCCTTCTCGATCGCTCGGCAATATGGCGGAAGGAAGTCGCCTGTAGTGTATGAGCGTAATTTCATTCACATTAACAGTGATGGAAATATAGTCGTCTGTAAGTATTGCAAAGCAGAATGTAAATATTACCACAGAAATTGGGAAACTAATATGAGGTTAACCATAGATATGTGCCACTTTGCCTCTGAGTAGCTTAGCCTGATTTGTAATCACTTTCACTTAAATTATTTGGCTTAATTTACTTTCTGTCATTCCTGTATGTCAAAATAATCACAGCTAAAATGAAGGTATGTCCCGTGATTTAGCTGCATTGTCTTGCATAATACAGGGATCCCACCTTTGGTCGGCTAGTGGCTGTGAGCTTTTCAGTTTGACAAGCCTGCATAAGCATTTGCATGTATGTAAGAGTTTTAGAATAGAATACGCCTTTAATGTCCATCAAATTTCCGTCGCATGGAAACTTTGACAGTGACGAATTCAACACACAATACAAGCAACACTATACACAATAAACATATATGTCAGTGCAACTAGATATAAGTGGAATATGTTATAAAATCAGTCCAGTTTACTCCAAGCGAGAAATTTAACATAAATGAATGCATTTAAAACAAAATACATAAGATACCAATTTAATTGGCAACTAGTTTTGTTATATTATCTAAAAGAAATAGTCTTTAAGGATGGTTACAGCTGATGGAATAAATGGCCGTTTGTAGCCTTTTTTCCTGACTAATGGGACTGTGAGTCTCCGGCCTGATGGCAACAATCGGAAGACACAAGTGGATGAGTGAAATCTATAAACCTGTTGTGCTTTTTTTTTTTGTCAAAATCTGTGAGTACAGGTGGGAGAGTTGATGTTTATGGCCAGTGATTTTCCCGGCCTGATCGACAGAATAGCCAGGCCTGATCACTAACATCCTCGTTCAGCAGGTTAGCCCTGCTGAGATCCCTATCGTACTTTATCGGTGCAGCGAGTTTCTGCATTTTGTTCTGTAGTGAGCGCACATCGGAAAGGGTTACTGTCGGAAGGGGGAAGCGGCTTCCACGTCGTTTGACGTTAACGAACGACATGGACAAACGTACACAATGTCACCGCCGAGGGTCAGCTCCTGTACTTGCGCCCCATAAGTTTATTACCTTGTAAATATTCCGTATGGATTGCAAACTGCCTCAAATTTTAGGTTAATAATGGAATAATATAGATTTGGTGTTAGATTTCTCGCGTGATTCAGAAAGCATGAGCGTCATGGTAGATGCCTGAGATTCGGCAGCCCTGTGATACATAACGTGTGTGCAGAGCTCATGCAAACGCAGCGGCGGTAAGCTTTAGACCGATTTATTTGATTTATTTTTACATATAGTAGATAATTTTGAAAAGGAACCATCGTTAAAATAAAATAAAGCTTGTCAAGTTTAGTTTCCAGAGAGGTAAAAAATAATAGGTTTTAGGGCAGCTTATCCATGCTTGAAGCCAGCAGACTCGTCCTTGATGTGACGGTCACATGTGGATGAAATGTCATGTTGACAGTAACATCGCACGTTGCGCAGGTCTGTCAGGGCGGCAGAATGGCACGGGGTGTGTGTGTGGGGGGGCTTTTCCGGGGATCCTTTGGTGTCCATCCACTGTCCAAAAACGTGCCACTTAAATGAAGTCTGTTAAACTGACTGCATCTGGCAGTGACTGGTTGATTCCTGCCTCCCACTAATTATGTAATATAATATAAACGATTATTCGATGAATCCTCAGATTCCTGTATACCTTTGTGTGCTTTCACTGTAGTATAATTGTTTGGAGATCTCCGAGTGCATACCTAGGAGTTGCGTCGTGGCCGTCTAAGGATGATGGATTACGGGGGTGGGGGCACTCGGCATTTTCTGCCGCCGGCTTTCGGGATGCCTGTTCTCGGGATTTTGTTTCCTGCTCTTCCGGCTTTTTCCGAGATCCCTGTCGCCGTGGTCCCTCGTTCGCTTCTCTGCCTTTTGCTCCAAGCTCCCAAAGATGAGTGTAGTGCCGCTCTGTGCTAGGGGCTCTGCTCACAAAGGCTCGCTCTTCCGGTTCTGTTCCTGACTTGTCTGTCAGATGAAGCTGTCAGTCTGGATTTTCAGGAAGATACACCAGAGATTTAAAAAAGCTGTGAACCCAGGAGCAAAATATTTGGCATCAAGGGGTATTGAGTGTGGGAGGTTGAATTTGGCTTTTGATCGACTTTGGGTAGTTTGCAATCTCACGCCTCGGGATTTGATTCCTACTCCCTCTGTCTCTGTGGGGAGTTGATATGTTTTCCCTGTATTTCCATGATTATTATTATTATTATTTTTTTATTTAACCAGGGTTTCCTCTTGTGGTCCAAAAATATGCAGTCTGGTCAGTTTGTGTCTCAATTTCCTGCAGTGTGTCATTGATTTTGTGTGTATGTGTATCTGGGGGGAGGGGGGTATTTATCACATTGTGGGGACCAAATGTGGTGAAACCTCTTACTTTTCTGGTCCAGATAATATAAACTTTAGTTTTATAAAAATCTGTAGCTGCAATCAAAAAACTAAAATATCCAAAAGTCTGGTATTTTGTTGTAGTTTCTGATGGTTACGATTGGATGGTTATGGCTGGGTCAGGGTTGTCAGGGTCAGGGTTATCACGGTCAGGGTCTGGGTTATCACGGTCAGGGTCAGGGTTATGCCTCGTGCCCTGCGATACCCTGAGACATACTGCAGGCTCTCTGTGAACCTGAACCAGCTAAACGCTTCCTGGAAGACAGAGAAAGCGTTTAGGGAATCTATGCTAACATCGTTAGCCTCCTGAAATCGCGTGCTGCTGATTTTCTGCTGATGTTCGTGCAGATGGTTAATCAGGAGTTGCACTGGGCCCACGAGATTCCGATCCCCGGTGAAGTTCTCGGAATCGTCTGGGCCGAGCAGCTGAAGCTGTTTTCATCCATTTTATTTTTGCTCCATGTTTGATGACCTGGTTCTTGTCTGGAGGTTTACTAACTGCGAGGGACCCAGCCGCTGATGGCGACCAAGTGCTTGTGAGCGGCGGCCCGGGCCCCCGTGTGGATCACTGTGTGCCTTATTCTGCGCGGAGCAGGAGCAGACTGACCTGCTCGGGGTGGGGTCACTATTCTGTGGTTTCTGCATTTAGCCGCTGGCATTTGTCCCGGGACAAGGCTGCTCTCCACCTCCTCCACGTCTGCTTGTTTGTGGGCTCAAGCTCCTCCAAGTCGTGCCCCTCCCTCACTGACACATGTTTCCCGTCGCGAGGGTCACTGGTGTTATACCACTGGGTCTGTGTACACGGAGTGCTTCAAGTGTTGCAGTCTCTGAGGAGTCTGATTAAAAACATGTGCTGTTTTTGTGAATTTTTGTTTTTCATGTCCTGAGTAGCAAATGTAATGAGACTGTTTTGTTTTCCTAACATTTTGGCATCTCCGTCGTACCTCACTTGTCTAGTGATATGGCTTGAAATTGCTCCGGAGCTTCCGATTGGCTGCCGCTAAGCTAATTTGCTAATTGCCGCCATGCCCTGTCCTGTCTTCTCTCCCGCCAGTGATTTCCTGATCCTGCCCGGCTTTATCGACTTCACCTCCGACGAAGTGGTGAGTCCGATGGGCCCCGTTGGCCGCAGTCACTACACTAAGCATATGAAACAAACACATTTCGTATTTAAAAGCGACATGATTTTCGAGCAGAGCATCGGAATCAACGGAGCCGCAGCGGAGTGGCTGTGAGACGTGAATGCAGGTGGTGTGGAGGGCGGTCGTCGTGTTCGACAGCCATGTGCCCCCCCCATTTGGGAAGGCCTTCAGCAAACGTCTGAGCAGTTTTTCTTTTAAGGATTGGATTGTAATAATTTTTTTATGTACTTTAAAGATCTAATAGCTTACATTTTGTTGAAACATTCATGGGTAGGTTATTTCTCCCCAAAATGTCTGTGTCTTCCTGTCTGGTTCCTGCCTTTAGTTTTCATGAGTCAGTTCAGGCACTAAGACTGGAAAGAGAGCTGTTTTCTGCTTTTTCAGATTCCTCGAACCCACCGCCACCCGCAGGCCCTCCCTCTCCTTCCACACACGGGACAGCTGCCTCATTCTGGCAGGCCTGGCTGTCTTGTTTGTGCCGCCTGACTCTCCTGGGGTTTTGCTGAGCTGTCGGGTGTTGCTCTACCTTAGCAGACCTGTTTGTGCATGCAGCTGTGACCCTCCCCTGGCCCCCGGTGGAAATGAGTGATGGGGTGGGGCTTGTGGGGGGGAGGCTCCTCTTTAATTAGAGAGCAGCACAACTCCCGTTTCCTACCAACATGCTCGTCCCTCATCCTTTGTAGAGTCATGCTTTGCTCTATTTTTAATGGAATAGAGGGTTTCTGATCACTGCCCTGCAGACTGTATTTATGTCTGACCTCACTTCACACAGAAGAGTCCCCAAACTCTTCCCCTGCTGGTCGCCTCGTGGGAGTCAAACAAAAATCCTGCTGAGGCGATAAAATAAATTTTCTTCACCTCTGGGTAGCCTAGCCCGATTGTCATCGCGTTCATTCTGTTCTCGCGTTTTCCCGGCCGTGGGAACGTGGCAGCCGACCTGCCTGCGAGGGACGAGCCAGCCATTGTCGACGACTCCCAATCACTCGTAATGTCGTTACGTTAATCTTTAGCTTAGTGCAGTGGCGTCATGGCATCGAAAGAGAAACTAATTCCACGTCCACCAGGCTGCAGGATGATGGGGAACCACTACGATCTTCTGGAAGTTTCTTTGCCAAGGGGATTAAGCCTAATTGGGTTTAATGTTGAAGAAGCGACAGAATGAAGTGGAGGGGCCTCTCTGGGGAAACACCGGTCTTTGTTTCCACTTTACGTTGTTTTTTTTTTGATCACCCACGTCGTCCCGGTCGGGTGACCGTCCAGACTGTGGCAAATTCCTCTCTGGGGAGCCACCCCTGCCCCCTCCCAGGAAACCACCATGCCCACTTTTCAGACGCTGGCCTGAGGCGAGGACGTCTCGGTCTGCCGGCAGTCTGTGTCTGCCAGCAGTCTGTCTCTGCCGTCTTCCCGCCATCTGTTAATTAACCACAGATGTTTGGAAGCTGGGTTCAGATGTTTTCTTTGCACCGGTCCTGTGGTGCAGCTGGGTGGCTTCACACCCCCAGGGCTGTAGGCTCGACTGCTATGCCTGGATCTGTGTGAGGTTTGTGTGATTTCCACACCCGGGTTAGTAAGGACATTATTCCACCGAGTGTCCCATGTATGTGTGCGTGCGCACATGTGTTTGCAAGATATATTTTTTTGGTCCCAAAAAGGGGGAAACTCAATTTTCTAAAAATCTGAAACTGCAATCGCCACACTAAAAATGTCCGAAATCTTGTATTCAGCTTGGTTACTTATGGTTAAGGTTAGGGCTGGGTGGGGGTTAAGGTCGTCATGTTGGGATTAT
Organism: Brienomyrus brachyistius; assembly: GCF_023856365.1. Classification (NCBI taxonomy): domain Eukaryota; kingdom Metazoa; phylum Chordata; class Actinopteri; order Osteoglossiformes; family Mormyridae; genus Brienomyrus; species Brienomyrus brachyistius. The sequence goes on from NC_064533.1 coordinate 5,912,470, forward strand.
GGTTTTCCCCATAGGAATGAATGGAGAGTCACATGATAAGTGTGTGTTCGTGCGCACTCACATGCGTGTGGCCGGTTGGCACGCTGCCCAGGGTCCTGCCTTCTGCCCGCCTGTGTTTCCTAAATCGCCGTTTCCAAGAGCATTTGCTAACCATCACACCTCTTACTGTGGTGCATTTCCTGCTTTCCAAACCCATTGCCTCTCACGGCTGCCAACACCTTCACCGGGGAAGCACTTCGCTCCAATGGTAGAGTGACCTCCTTGGCTGAGCTGTCCAGTACTGGCCCGTTAAATCCCCGCCACCATGTCCCAAAGCTGCTATCAGATATTAGTTAGCTGGGTACTGATGCTAATCTATAATACCGACCGGAATCTGAAGGCTGGTAGTTTTGTTTGGTGGGAATCTATTAGGGCTCCGTACCCCCAGTGGGAAGATCGCCCTGGCAGTCTCTGCTTCGTACTTTTGTCAGCTAAGTAGATAAATGTACATCCTTATGGGCAGAAATGCAGTTGGCCTGACTTTGCCCTGATATTCTGAAGCAAAAGGAGCTGTTTGATATCGGAGGCACTTTGCCACTTCAGAAAGGACCACTGCAGGTGACTGACGACAGCTCTTAAGGAGCCCTGCTTTTACATCCAGTTCTATAGTATTATTGTGTTGGAATATGTTTCCTAATGATGTAATAAACACTTTGTTTTTTTCCATCGATGTCGACATCTCTCCTGCCTTTAGAAGTTCGTCTTCCTTTTCATTTTGGTTTTTGTGAAATAATCTCCGCCACTAAACTGGCCACATAAACGAAGCCATTTTGAGAAATAAGACCAGATTCTGCAGATTCTCTTACCAAACCTCCAGATCATCCACCTCCAGTGAATCTCCCATCCGTGTGATGAGCATTTCGGTTGTTTAAATCATTTACGGGAGGCCTCTTCAAATCTGGCCCTCGATTCCAAATCCAGGCCTGGTTTTCAGGTCTCCCTGGTAGTCAGTTTAATAATGACTGATTCTGATTGGCTAGAGGCTTCACACGTGGCTCACAGGGAAAGGAAGGCTGGAAGATCAGCAGGGCTTAGACTTTGAGGACCGTGATTTGAACAGCCCTGATTTACGGGAAGCTACAGATTGGAGCAGGTGCTGGACGTGTCTACTGTGCTGGTCTGACCTCTAGTGGACAAAGATGTCGATGCATGCAAATAAATGGGAATTTAGGTGTGTAGTGGGGAAAATATACTAGTGGGAAAAGTCAGTCCATGTCTGGGGCATTTTCAGAAGTAATTGTGCGAATTTTATTTTGTCTCCTGTGGTCTTGGTTACAGGACCTCACCTCTGCTCTGACTAGAAAGATCACTTTAAAGACCCCCCCTGATCTCATCTCCGATGGACACGGTTACGGAGTCCTCGATGGCCATCGCCATGGCGGTAGGTTCCACTACGGCCGTTTTTGAGGGGTGTAGAGACTTAAGGTGCTCGTGTTCCTGCAAGTCGCCCCAAGCATCTTGTATAAGGATTTATTATTTTTGGTCTTTTCCCAGCTCATGGGTGGCATCGGAATCATTCACCACAACTGTACTCCGGAGTTCCAGGCCAATGAAGTGAGGAAGGTTAAGGTAGGATTCTGGGTTTCGCCGTTTCTTACTATCCGTGCCTCCGCCTTCCTGCCCTGCGCATTGTGCCCCCTGGGATTGATCATGTGACTAATCAGGAGAGTGACACGCCTTCTCCTGAATGACAGAAATTCGAGCAGGGCTTCATCACGGACCCCGTGGTGATGAGCCCGCGTCACACGGTCGGGGACGTGTTCGAGGCCAAGGCCCGGCACGGCTTCTCGGGAATCCCCGTCACCGAGACCGGCAAGATGGGCAGCAAGTTGGTGGGCATCGTCACCTCCCGTGACATCGACTTCTTCACGGAGAAGGACTACAGCCGGCCCCTGGAGGAGGTGTGCCCATGGCGGTCGCTGCCGCACCGTTTCGCTAGAATGTTTTCCGTCTGTTTTGAGTCCCGTCGTTTAAGACCCAACTGTCTGACGCTTTAGTGAGCACATGCTCCGTTGCTTGCCAGCCCTTATCCAAAACCTCCTATGATTTGATCATAAGTACAGCTGGACGTTAAACGGGCAACAGGAGACCCTTCCTGGGGCTGAAACTATTCTCTCTCATATCTCAGGATATGACCAGTGGCAGGGTTTATTATCACAACAACCACACATTTCAAGGTTTGCCCCCTGTTGGCCACAAGTGGTCACTATACCGGTGATGGGGCAAAGTGAGTTTCTCGGGGACCCAGGCAGGACCTTCCTCTCTCCTGCTAGTTATCTATATCACCTCTGGATCTGTGTTTCCCAGGCGATGACCAAGCGTGAGGACCTGGTCGTGGCCCCAGCTGGGGTCACCCTGAAGGAGGCCAACGACATCCTCCAGAGGAGTAAGAAGGGTGAGTCCCAGAAGTCCCCCCCCCCCCCCATGTAGCTACTGGACATCCCTGGGTGGATGCTGTCGTTTCACATTTGCCTTGATCGTATCAGTGATCTCATACCCTACTGGTGACTCTCACCTCCACACTGTCGCTCTCACATTCTTGGCCAGTTCGTAGGAGGCTTGTGATTGTCTCACCGGGCAAAAACAATCCACCTTCCGACTTTCTTTTGGGGAGGGGGTGTCTTTTTTTTTTTTTCACGGGATGCTACCCCAAACTGTCTCATGTGCGGTTTTACAATGTGCAGTGAAATGCTTGCTTGTCCAACTCTGACTGCACTAACAGATAACAGTATGAAGTATGAAAGAGGGCATTGAACATGGACATTACTTATTAATGTGCAATTAGCAGCAAAATGTCAAATGAATAACATGGTATTTACTTCGGTACACTGTACAGTGCGAGTATATACTGGAGCTGGACAGATGTAGGCTGCAGCGGAACATTCTAGATCCTAGACGCAGTGCTCATTAATTACGGATCCGGATCGCTGGGGGAAAGCTCTCACTCACTCTTTCTAGCGCTACTCTGAGCTCTGCGCAGTGAAGACGCCATTTCCCAGTGGGCTGGGATCCCAAATAGTCTTCCTGGGCCTAAAACCGATATCCCTGGTGTGGTGCGCACCCCCCCCCCCACCCCCCAGGTAAGCTGCCCATCGTGAACGACAGCGATCAGCTGGTGGCCATCATCGCCCGCACGGACCTGAAGAAAAACCGCGACTACCCGCTGGCCTCCAAGGACTCGCGCAAGCAGCTGCTGTGTGGCGCCGCCATCGGCACCCGCGAGGATGACAAGTACCGACTGGACATGCTGGTGCAGGGCGGGGTGGACGTGGTGGTGCTGGTGAGTGTCGCCTTCACGGGAGCCGCCATAACTCCCGACGTCACAGAGTGATGTCACCGGCATGGGCAGAGTGATGTCACCGGCATGGGCAGAGCGATGTCACCAGGTCGCTTTGGATAAAAGTGGCCGCTAAACAAATTTAAAATAAAGTTTGTCAAATACGTGGTCATACACTGTACCACCAAGCAGTGAAATGCTTTTTCACTGGAATGTACTGGATGAATTTTGAAATGCAAAGAGAAATATCAGTTTAACAGAATATAAATATGTAAGAATAAAATTAGAATTAAAAAATATAATGACAAAGCTCCACATGCCTATGGCCTTAGGACAAGCGGAGATGGATGGATGGATGGATGGATGGATGGAAAGTAACAAATAAGATAAAATGACTACAAAATGGACCAAATGAAAAAGCAGTAAATCGGCAATGGAAGTGCACTGACAGTGAGGTGTAAATGTATTAATTTTCACCACAGGACTCGTCACAGGGGAATTCTGTCTACCAGATTAATATGATCAGCTACATTAAGCAGAAGTACCCGGAGCTGCAAGTGGTGGGGGGGAACGGTGAGTAGGTCACAACTCGGCTGGGGGGCGGGTGGTGAGAGATAGGTGCTAAGCTGCGCGCCCCCCCCCCCCCCCCCCCCCCATGCAGTGGTGACGGCGGCCCAGGCCAAGAACCTGATTGATGCCGGCGTGGACGCCCTGCGCGTGGGCATGGGCTGCGGATCCATCTGCATCACGCAGGAAGGTAGGAGCGCCGGCGTCTTTCGGGGCGGGACCCTGACCCTGCCGGTGACCATGCGAGTGATTTTTGTCTGCGTGTCCCGCCCACCATCCCCGCAGTCATGGCTTGCGGCCGACCCCAAGGCACGTCGGTGTACAAGGTGGCTGAGTACGCTCGCCGTTTTGGCGTCCCGGTCATCGCCGACGGGGGCATCCAGACGGTGGGACATGTGGTCAAGGCCCTCTCCCTGGGCGCGTCCACAGGTATGTTCACGTCTGACAGCTGTGGCACCTTCCGATCGAGCTGCTTATCGTGCGTAACTGACCCCTTGACCCTTCCGTTGACAGTGATGATGGGGTCGCTGCTTGCCGCCACCACGGAAGCACCAGGCGAGTACTTCTTCTCCGACGGCGTGCGACTGAAGAAGTACCGTGGGATGGGCTCCCTGGACGCCATGGAGGCGAACAGCAGTAGCCAGAAGCGTTACTTCAGGTAAGGCAGCCCCTAGTGTGTCAGCAGCCCGGTCCGCCCACTTGCCGTTTGCAGTCATGTGACTCTGTGTGTGTGTGTGTGTGTGTGTGTGTGTGTGTGTGTGTGTGTGTGTGTGTGTGTGTGTGTGTGTGTGTGTGTGTGGCACAGCGGAGAGCGACAAGGTCAAGGTGGCCCAGGGGGTATCGGGCTCCGTGCAGGACAAGGGCTCCATCCACAAGTTCGTGCCCTACCTGATCGCCGGCATCCAGCACGGATGCCAGGACATTGGCGCCAAGAGCCTGTCCATCCTCCGGTAAGTGCGTCCATCCGTAATCACACACGTGAGTTTGGTGTGCGGGTTCCTGGGAACGAGCGCCATGTGTATGGAAGTGAGGAACGCAAAGGAATTGTGGCCAACTTCACAGTTTTAACATCCATCCATCCATCCTACTTTCAGCCACTTATCGTAGACATGTTCGTGGGGTAAATTGAATCTGCCTTTTAATATTCCAGTTAGCTTCACTAATTTCTGTTGTGATAATTAGCACCTTAATTGGGTGGGAATCTTCCATCACGGACGCTGAGGCAATCTGCCATCAATGTCGGCTGAGAATGGCCGTCCCTCTCTCTCTGCAGCTCCATGATGTACTCCGGGGAGCTGAAGTTTGAGAAGAGGACCATGTCAGCGCAGATGGAGGGAGGCGTCCACGGCTTGCACTCGTAAGTCCCTCCCTCTCCACCAGGGGGCGCTCTCGCACCCCCTCATACGAGCCCCCTCTGGACGAACAGGGTCCTCCTAGTCGCCCGTCCCCAGAATCCATCACTGGGCTCTGAAATTCAGTTTAATTTTTACTTTTTATGCTTTCAGATGCAACATTTTAATCCAAATTCATAAGCTTTTGATGATTAACTTGCATGACCGCTGCTAACGGCTGGTGATGGTTAATGGATCCATTTAGCCGTGCTGCCATGTTAACTCCCCCCCCCCCCCCCCCCCCCAGCAGCACTTTTTAGAGCAGCAATAGTCTCACTTAGAAGTCAGCCAAAATGTCTAGGAAGCTCATGCTGCATGTTCAGAATGAAGCGCGTATTTAATGTGTGCTATCATGTTTAAGAGCTGAATAGACTTCAAAATGTCTTCTCTCCCCCCTACTCATGCATGCACCATAGATATTCTTTTGTGCCATGTAAGTACGCCACCTCCATACCAACGACCCAGTTCTGTAGCCGCAGCTGATTTTGGTGGCGTGTTTGGGCTCTGGGGAGAGTTGTGTACCTTCTGACTGTGTGTCCTCGCTGACACTCGTCTGCCATTGGTGCCAGGACTGTGTGCATCTTCAGCCTGTTTGAAATCCCTCCATCAGGAATCCGACCGGACTTGGGAATTGGCTTAAGGGCAGCGTTGATGTATTTTGGCCTATTTCAACATTACTACGCTTCCTGCTTATAAAATATATCACTTACGGTATCTGAAGGCAACATCATTTTGGGGATTGACAAATTTGGGATACAATGTACATTGCTGGCACCAATTAAGTGTTTTTTCTTTTTTTTAATGAAGTAATTTGTTGGTTAAAAATTACATCTACAACTGTAATGAATCCTACATGCCCCCTCCCCACTCTGTTTCTCCACAGTTATGAGAAACGGCTTTATTGAACCCGGAGGCAGGCCAACAACCCGCCTGGCTCCCCACATCCCATCTCCAGCGGCAACCAGACACAACGGGCACGTCTGATACTGTCCCAACGAACCCAACCCCGCACCCCACACACACACTACCCCCTGCCCCCACCTGCAGATTTGCACTATCAATTTGCCAGTGGAGCCTGGGCTTTGAAGCACCCCCCCCGGTCATGTGCGCCCTGAGCCAGCGTACCCCAACCTAAAGTAACACTGCGATTATGAAGGTGATGGGTAGAGGAGGGGGGAGGGGGGCATTTTGGATGCATGTTATCCTTTTTCAAATACCATGGGTCCCTCAGTCCTTTCCGAAAGCGTTTACAGCCGGACGGAGCACCCAGAATCTACCGGTGACCAGGTTTACCCTGATACATGGCGCGACCCCCAAAAATCTAGCCTCGTTTGCTTTAAAATTATCACGTGAACCGCAGGACAGGGTCCGTCTCAGCGCATTTCCGGATTTTAAACAGTAATGCGTTTTTCTGTGGCTGCCATGGCACCCGGGGACCTTGGAAAGCGTGACTTTGAGGCCAGGACAGCGGGCTGTCCATTTCTGTCTGCGCAGGGTGTCGCGTGGACCAAACGCCGAATGGTAGCCTTAATGCAGGGAGATGCTCCACCTGAGAGCCTTACCTTTCCAGTGTGATCGTCGTGTGTGGTGTTGAACGAAGACAACAAAAAAAAAAAACTGGAATTTGACCAATAATAATTTTTAAAAAGTACAGATAAATCATGAAAAATCAAAGTAAATAGGTGCTATTTTCACCATCTTGTCATTTATTTGTACAGCCAGTTTTCATTTCTGCCCAATTAGTATGTTACACCACCCTGCTTTTGTATAGATAGGCCTGGGTTCGTCAACTGTAATAATGCAACCAAAATAAACGTGGTTTTTTAGCTAGCAATATACCAGTCTGCTTCTCTGTCAAAAGTTTGCGGTCAGTTGCGTTGCAGCTTAACCGTTACATGTAGTGATGATCAGGTGTGACAGAAATCTGGACGAAGAGCAAAGCAAACCGTAATGATCTCCGACTGTGTTTCTACTTCAGCTTTTCCCCAGTTGACCGGCCGCAAAACTTCCACGTCCCTAAAACATCGGTTTTGTCCATGTAATGGAATTGTTGCGTAGTTTTTTTTTTTTTTTTTTTTTTAAGTTTAGTTTTCAGTCAGTTTCTCTTGTCGAAGGTTGACTTTCCTCCCTCTGGAGTTACTGGGTCCTGTCTGAGAAGGTATGTCAGAGGTCAGAGAAAATGCAGTGTTGGGGGAACCAATATGTTATTTCCATCGAATAAATTTACAACACAAGTTTTCATTTTCGGTTTCCTGCCATTTGGATATAGTTGCATCTCAGGTTTTCATTGGTTTGACCTTGAGTAATTTGTATCAGCAGAAGCGTTTACAATGTACAAAAGGTTATTTATGCATAAATAAAAGTATGTATTGAGTGTTCCGGTACATATGCTGTGGATATAAATGTAATAGATGCTGTATGAAATTCGTTTTCTAGCCACACTCGGAGTATAAGTTTTTGTAGACTGATTAGAATATAAAATTTTTAAGTATATTTTCAGTTTTTCACGCTGTGTAAAGTAGTTAATTATCAGAGGTGAAATGACAATGTTAGCTGGACAAATCTCCAGTTTTATTGTGGCTTTACTAACTTGCGGTTTTTTGAAATTGAGATTTCATGTAACAAGTCAGATTGCCACCTGTTTTTTTTTTTTTTTTTTGGTCGTACATATGCAACGCTGAACTGCCTGACGTCTGCTTTTCACTGCCCCTTCTAATGTAATAACAAAAGACTAACAAACTGAGCAAAAACCGAATTACTACAACCTTAAGTTCTGAGTTCGTGCGGAACAATCATGGTGAGCAAAGGCGCTTTTCATTTTCGCTGTTGGGAAGAGACTTCATTTGGTGTAGGTCAGTATCATTTTCTTTGTATTGTTTTTGTGGATAACGGTTCCTTATTTTTATACCCCTCTGCAATCAAGACCACCGACTACATCGTCATGTTACGCCGGCTTTCTCTGCTCCTAGCGCGCATCGGTGAAGCGCGTTGAATCTTCCGTCTTGGTTTTTCATTGTGCAACGGGATATTCGAAGCTTTAAGAAACGTTCACAATGTTACTGCTAATAAAAATTAAAATGCATTTTAAATAAAACGTTGTATATATTTAATTCTGGGTTGCACTGCTGTACACTTTATAGTAAACCTATTAGATGTTTAAATCGGGGGGGGGGGGGGTACACCTGTTCCATGCAGGGCCGAAGTGGGTGTGGCTTTCTGGGATGACCTCTCAGTCAGCCAGTAATGGTGGGACCCCAGGACTGAAGTTGAGAACCACTGTTTTAGTACTGGCTGATGAAGTGGTCATCCCAAAGACCCGCACCCACACTGACCCTCACCGGAAGATGTTCCTCCACCCCTGGTTTAAATGAGGACCCGAGTAGTTTGTGAAATACTCTTTAAATAGTTTTGTCTTGAAGTGACCGTTTGAAATTCTGTAGTTTATTACATATGCATCAGTTCAACGTCCTGCCTTATTTTAATGATGTGTGGACCATCTGTCTGCAGTCAGTTTCATAGGTGTCGTCAGTAGGACCTACATACTGTAGTATTGTACCACATTCACAGATTGCACCCCCCCCCCCCCCCAAGTGTAGCAATGACTTTGCATGATTCTGTGAAGTTCTTTTATTTGTTATTGGAAATGAACACCATTCTGAAAGAAGCATATCACTGAAAGCTTTTCCCCATATACGTTATCACAATAGAAATCAGCTATTTTTTCCGTAAACATTTTAAAACATGCACATAATAGCACAATAAATTAACTCCCCATGTAGAAAATATTCAATGCCTATTTAACAACGCAGAGAAGACTTACGAGTAAATGGCACAATAAATCTAAAACTGGAAAATAAATCTTTTTTTAATATAAAGTGAAATGGGCGTTAAGAAACGTTATAACAAATATTTTAAATAAAGCACATGGTGACGTGGCCTTGCAGGTCTCCAGTAGATGGCAATGGTGCGCTGCTACAATACTGCTGATATTTTCTTCCTCGTTACATTAAGCATCTAACCGTTACAAAAGTAATACTGTTCCGTTTGGAAATGACAATGCGGAACAGATAGGATGTCAGTGTTTATTAAATCATAACAGTGGCGATTTTTTTTTTTTGTTTTTACCTTTCAAAACCTTATTTTGTAATAATAGTTTTTACTTATATAATTTCTAGTACAATGTATCTAGTAAGTTATTTATGGATACTGAATTAAATTATTCTTTAAGTGCTTTATCACAGTATTATTTAAGTCTTGGTAAAATGTATAGAACTGTACAAATGTGTTTTTGAATAGGAAAAAAAAATCAGTCTCCCAATTTGAGACACAAATGTAAGAAAATTTCTCTTGGCGTCTCATCCCATGGCACTTTTGCGACACATTCCTGTTTCCATTAGGTCCGGTGTCCACCCACTTGGAATGAAAACCCTCAAGGATTAAAACCCAGGAATTCTAGGAGTGGGGGGGGTCCAAATCTGGGATTCAGGAAGCTTAGCGTTTCGGCAATGCTACATGGTCCATGACAGTGTGCTGGTTGGTGTTTTTTTATTTATTTATTTTTTAATTGTGAGCAGAGGGATAGAGCTAAACAATAGCACCTTGGCTACAGACCTTCGCTATATTTAGGCACCCCAGTGAGTCCTGGTGCTTCTCGGTCTGCATTGTCCATGTGATTGCCCCACCTACAGGTCAATGGTGTCGCTGCAGACACTGAGAGTATCAATCTGCCGACACGCACTAATGAACTCTGCCTGGATGGCCAGGTCCTGTGAGTTGTCCCGGTGCAGGCTCTCCTGTGAGGCTGACCCCAACACCTGGTACCGTCTTTGAAGGTTGAGGTTGCTCTGGGAAAGGTGGCCGGGCCCGACACGGCCACTGCCTAGGGGGGGTGGTACCCTGGCCCAGTCTCTCCGGGCTCGAACAGAGCACCAGGGAGGAGCCATCCAGCGAGGCCTGGAACACAGAGCTGGAGTTGCTGCCATGCCAGTGATCGGCGGAGGAGGAGAAGGAGGCTGCGTCCTGTGTACGGTGCCCAGACAGGGTGGGGCCCTTCAAAGGAGCCGGCGGAGCCTGGGGGGCCTCCACGTCCGTGCAGGAGGAAGTTCGGTACAGGCTGCGGTCAGCCGAGCTCTCCCAGAAGGAGTGGCTGTCGGAGGCTGGCTTGGTGCTGAAAGACAGGTTGCTGAAGGAGCTGAAGATGCTCTGGGGGAAGAGGGCCTCGCTGAAGAGTGCTTCATCGATGCTCCGGCGAAGGTTGATGGGCGAGGGAGGCCTCAAGTCTGCTGTGGAGTCACTGTCCAGGTGCAGGCTGGTTGAGGAGGACTTCAAGGAATCAGCTTTGGCCTTGACGTGGTCTGTGTCTCTGGCGGCCAACACCTGGTGGCTGTGGTAGAGGAGGTCTAGCCCGTCAACACTGTCTAGGCGGTGGTCCACCAGTGCATAGAGGGGCAGGCACTCAGATTCGCCACGGGCGATGGTGTCACAGATCACCAGCTTCTCCTGCTGCGACCATGGATATTTGTTGGGCAGCACTGACGACTTCATGGCGAGGTGGCCGCGAAAGACCTTGGGCCAGCAGCTGGGCTGGGGGAGGTCGCTGGAGCAGCAGAGCGGGTGCATGACGACAAAAGAGAGCGTCAGGCACACACTGGCTTCGCACACGCGGCAGCTCAGGTGGAAGGCCCACCAGGGCCAGGGCAGGAAGACCTCTGCACCTCCCAAGCCCAGTGCATGGAGCATGGCGTAGAGCTGCAGGCCAGCGCATGCCAGCACGAAGAGGGAGGAGAATACGGCTGTAGCGGCCGCCCGGTCCCAGTCCTTGGCGTCGGCAAAGGGGCAGCGGTTGTAGCGCTCAATGGGCGGTGATGTGTTGTTGAGGTGGTAGATGTGCTTGGAGTCAGCTCGCACATAGCAGTAGAAGACCAAGTAGGTGGTGGCTAGGGAGGCCGCCAAGACCACGAAGGCCCCTTGGGAGATGAAGAAGAGGCAGGGGAGCTGCGTGAAGACCTGGAGCAGGGCCACCGAGCCAAACGTGGTGGCGAAGTGCAGCAGCACCAGGACAGCCAGGAAGCAGGGGTGCTGGAGAACGGAATGGGACAGCTGCATCCGGGAACGCATGGAGAGCAGCAGGAAAACTATGCCGAAGGCGGCCGTGAGGCACGGGAAGGGTGCCTCGTACAGGAGGAGGGTCCCCGCTGCCGGCAGCTTGTCCTGGTGGCTGTAGGCGTCATAGAACAAGGAGAAGGCCCTGCTGCTCCCGGCAATCAGCAGGAAGAGGCTGACCAACGCAAAGTAGCCGCAACCCGACGGGCACCGGAAGGGGAGGCACGACAGGTTGAGCACGGCAAGGGCAGCCACCACAGCGAACAGAGAGCCCAGGCCGTAGATGTGGGCCTCCCATGCCACACCCCACGTGGCCATGGCCGTGTTCCAATCCGAGTACAGGGGGACAAACATAGGCGGGGTCAGGAGCATTAAGGGGTTGTACGATTGGTTGGAGGTGGCGTTGTCGTCCGGGAAGGCGGGGTTCCAAGCATCAGACGCGTTACAGGCCCCGGAGATGTCCGAGTTGCAGTCAGATAGTGAGTACAACTCGTTGGGCGTCGTGTCCAACAGCCAGATCTCACTGGTTGGGGTTCCTGCAGAACAGAGGCGAGTTACCACCACTGACCCTGCTGGACACTTGGTCATTAATGCCCCAGGTCTCAACAGCTTTCAAACGCATGCACACCTCCCAGGAACATTAAAATTCTCTCAGAAACACAGGGATATTGCGTACGTAACCTAACACGCTTACATTTCAGCCGGGCTTTCCGCTGAAACCTCTGCCAGGTCGAACACTCATGTTGAACAGGTTATTGCATTATAAGTAAAGTAGAACAAAGTAGGTAATATCTAAATGGGTCACACCCTAAAACCAGATTGAGAAAGACCTGGGATATTGACCTGGTTCCTGCCCTCATTAATGAGACTATTGTTCTGTCGGGAATGTGAGTTACTTTTTTGATTGCGTTACATCATGTATTGTGTCAGTTATTAAATAGTGCTTGCCAGAATATTGTTACCTCATTGTCTGACTATATTCTCTTTCGTAATCGCAGCATTATCAAATATATAATTAAAATATACTCTGCTAATATAAAAGTTATTTTATCAAATCTATTACTCCCTCCATACATCCGTATAAGTATTAATCACTCGGGGGCTTTTGGAATCGTCTTCAGTTTCCCACCCCTGGTAATTAACCTAACACGCTTTCCCCTGTGAAACTACATGTGGGATATGTCACATTTCTCATTCAGAAACATGCATTTTATTTAATAATTAATTCAAACCATAGGCTCCCCCAAAAACCCACCTTTTAATACACCAGGTTTGACAACAGAGACGAATGTGAGTTTCGGTCTCATACGAAAATTTCCTATGTACCTATAGATTTCCTATGCACTTATACTGGCACATGACGGAATCGTTAAACAGTGATTCATAGCCGTGATACATTGTCAGGTGTTTTTTTTTATTATTACTGATTGTTATGATTTATACATAACTTGCCAAAGTGCGGTGATCGTTTAAACACACACCCTGCGTAGAGTATATCCACCACAATCCATACTGAACCGCCGCCAGACATGTGGGCGGAGCCGATTTAACCTTGCCTTTCTCAGGACCGAACCAGGTCGTTTTTGTTATCCGCTGCGATCTCACGATCGACCCCCGTCCCCTTTAAAAACCACACCAAACGCACGCATTAATCACTGTGCACACCCCCTAGCCTGGACGGGGAGGACACGGCATCGATCCACCTGCACAGCAGAGTAAAATGCGCCATAGGCATAAAACCTACTTTAGAAGAGTTACAGACTCGGAAGCCTAAACGAAATGCAAGCGTAATCGCGGACTTCTTATCTACAGCTCCGGTATGGAAGAACAGTAAAACAACAAAAGGGAAATATTTTTAAAGTTTGTTTTAGACTTTTATAGTACTAGGCTGACCTCTCAGATTGAGAGGAGAGCGCCTCCCTCTGCGTGTGGAACTGTGACGGTCCTCCGGCGCTATATTAGCGCTCTGGTGGGGGTCTGTTCCCGGCCGCACCCTTTCCCCGCCGCCTCTGTGGGCGGGTTTACTCTTCCATTTCCTCTCAAAGCCCACTGGCTCTAAATATACTTGCCTTACAGGACATGTTTTGGTTGCTCCAGTTAGCATCGGGGCGTACTGTTCTGACCATCGATTTTATTGCGCTGCAGAATTTTCTCATTACTCACCCGGCGTAGATTACTGCTGCTGTTGTGTAACACACATAACAATTGTTAATTTTCTTAGGAATCACTGTCACCCACTGTTAAGTTTTCATTCCTGCTTGACATATCCATAAAGCTAGAAATGTTTTTAAAGCTGGTCACACACCAAACCCAATACTTCATTGTCCCAACCCCCGTGATTAAACCAACAGCAAAGTGGTTTATCCTATTTCTCACTCTACAGTCACTCCAGTATTTGAGGTGGGTCGTAATTACCTGTATGCAGTACCAGCATCTCTCAGTATCTGCTGGCACTCAATAGCAAGCAGAATACCATGCATCTGCTACTCAATAACAAGGGGAGTACCTGCACCTGGTACGTAAAAACAAGGGGAGTACAAGCACGAGGTACTCAATAACAAGGGGAGTACCGGCATCTGGTACTTAAAAACAAGGGGAGTACAAGCACGAGGTACTCAATAACAAGGGGAGTACCGGCATCTGGTATTTAAAAACAAGGGGAGTACAAGCACGAGGTACTCAATAACAAGGGGAGTACCGGCACCTGGTACTTAAAAACAAGGGGAGTCCAAGCACGAGGTACTCAATAACAAGGGGAGTACCTGCACCTGGTACTTAAAAACAAGGGGAGTACAAGCACGAGGTACTCAATAACAAGGGGAGTACCTGCACCTGGTACTTAAAAACAAGGGGAGTACAAGCACGAGGTACTCAATAACAAGGGGAGTACCTGCACCTGGTACTTAAAAACAAGGGGAGTACAAGCACGAGGTACTCAATAACAAGGGGAGTACCGGCATTTGGTACTTAAAAACAAGGGGAGTCCAAGCATGAGGTACTCAATAACAAGGGGAGTACCGGCACCTGGTACTTAAAAATAATGGGAGTACAGGCACGAGGTACTCAATAATAAGGGGAGTACCGGCATCTGGTACTTAAAAACAAGGGGAGTACAAGCACGAGGTACTCAATAACAAGGGGAGTACAGGCATCTGGTACTTAAAAACAAGGGGAGTCCAAGCACGAGGTACTCAATAACAAGGGGAGTACCGGCATCTGGTACTTAAAAACAAGGGGAGTCCAAGCACGAGGTACTCAATAACAAGGGGAGTACCGGCATCTGGTATTTAAAAACAAGGGGAGTACAAGCACGAGGTACTCAATAACAAGGGGAGTACCTGCACCTGGTACTTAAAAACAAGGGGAGTACAAGCACGAGGTACTCAATAACAAGGGGAGTACCTGCACCTGGTACTTAAAAACAAGGGGAGTACAAGCACGAGGTACTCAATAACAAGGGGAAGTACCGGCATCTGGTACTTAAAAACAAGGGGAGTACAAGCACGAGGTACTCAATAACAAGGGGAGTACCGGCATCTGGTACTTAAAAACAAGGGGAGTACAGGCACGAGGTACTCAATAATAAGGGGGAGTACCGGCATCTGGTACTTAAAAACAAGGGGAGTACAAGCACGAGGTACTCAATAACAAGGGGAGTACCTGCACCTGGTACTTAAAAACAAGGGGAGTACAAGCACGAGGTACTCAATAACAAGGGGAGTACCTGCACCTGGTACTTAAAAACAAGGGGAGTACAAGCACGAGGTACTCAATAACAAGGGGAGTACCGGCACCTGGTACTTAAAAACAAGGGGAGTACAAGCACGAGGTACTCAATAACAAGGGGAGTACCTGCACCTGGTACTTAAAAACAAGGGGAGTACAAGCACGAGGTACTCAATAACAAGGGGAGTACCTGCACCTGGTACTTAAAAACAAGGGGAGTCCAAGCACGAGGTACTCAATAACAAGGGGAGTACCGGCATTTGGTACTTAAAAACAAGGGGAGTCCAAGCATGAGGTACTCAATAACAAGGGGAGTACCGGCACCTGGTACTTAAAAATAATGGGAGTACAGGCACGAGGTACTCTATAACAAGGGGAGTACCGACACCTCTTTTTCCACATTTCAAGAACTGAGTCACTCCCTTTAATCAACAAGATGCTATTTATTTGAATACTTGTATTTTCTATTTTCCATAACTGCTTATCCAGTACTGAGCCACAGTGATCCTACCCCGGAAAACACAGGGTACAAGGTAGGGGGCAGCTTTTGGACTATTGGATGAAAGCCGCATGATGTGGGGAGATCATGCCTGCAGGGGGGCAAACCAAGTTTGGAGCCCTCTACTTGTGAGGCTGCAGTGCCACCTGCAAGCCACCGTACCTCCAAATGCTGAAACTGCACTGTGTAATTTTGGAGGGATTCTGGCCATTAACCAACACAGGATTCCTGCATCGATCATCCTGAGTGTCGTGCATTGGTAATTATCCTATTATCATTCATCCGCAGTGTGACTTTTATAATAAAATGCCTTTTACCCATCATTGTAAATTGCTGCTGAAATACACTTCTCTCCCGTCAATCTGATTGCTTTTTTCTCTCAGAAAGCAGGTTGGAAAGCCAGCTTTTCAACACATTCTGCAAAAATTTCATTTGAGCTATAACAAGCCACTAATTGCTAAATTCCTGCCCGTGAGTCATTTTACTAGCTGAGACGTATTAAGGCATTTTACATGGCGAGTGGGACGTTTTTTTCCGTGTAATATTGAGTAAAAACCTGGTGTTAAAAGGTTATTTTAATGCCTAGTTATCTCACAACAGCAGCAGCAATGTAGTTATGAGAGAATATGATACACACATTTACTGACCCAAAGCTGGATAAGCCCTGCCCACTTAGGCAAGGTGTCCTTCCTCAAGGTGTTTTTCACACCCCTTCGAGAGTCCAGGAAATTTACTCCATTACTGCAGGTGACACTGTGACCGGGATGACCGCAAACAGAGGAGCCCCGGATTCGACCCTGTCAGTGTCTAGGCCGTCTGCCACCGTGGATTTGCCTGCTCTAGGGCATTATGGGAAACGGGGTCTTGTTGCAGTGTTGTCTTGGCACGGATGTGAATTGGAAATGGACCACAGCCCCCGAACAATACACTGGAAAGAGCGAGATCGTCAGTAATATGGGTCATTACGGTACAGTTAGCACTGAGTCCAATTCTGGCTAGAAAGGTTTTGGCAGAGAGTTTCCAGACTCTCTAAAACTCGATAAGGTTTATTTATTTCCGCTTTGTCCCCTTAACCTTCAATTCAACTCTCTCTCTCTCTCTCTCCTGAAAAGCGAAAGGTGCTCAGACTTCTAAACTAATATACTGAGATGGGCCAAAAGTTTAGGCTAAATGAGAGGCCAAAATATACCGCTCCGCTAACAACAAAAGCGAAGCTTTTATGAAGTCATAGTCTCGTTTGTAAATTAAGTGTTGATGAGCGGCGGTTTCACACGTGTAACACATTATTTGTCGCGTTAGCAGATTGCTGTACAGAGGCGCCAGACTGCGCAAAATAAACAGCGATGCTTCTGTTTATTTTCAGTCTCACACGGCACACGAGGACCCGGCGAAGGAATCCGCAAACACACGGCTCCCGTGGAGAAGGGACCTGTCTCTTTATCGGCACTTCCCCCTCTCCCGTCGCTGTTTAATTTTCCGAGCCCCGGGTTTAATGTTCGGGCACCGTGAAACGCAATGACGTCGATCAGCCGCTCAAGCCACCGGCTTCTACATCCACCGGTTACAGAGGGAAGCCCTTCAAGCAAAAGCCTGATTTTCTGAGCAGGAAACATCACACGAGGCTGCTGAGGGTGTGCAGATCTGACCGAATTCACGAAAACGCTATTTAACTGAGGCGAAATTTGATGTCCTTCAAGTGACCTTCACAGAGTTACGTGGGGGGTTTTTTTGCACGCATTTTGTCTGTAACCTTAAGCAGTCTCGCTACGGCTGAAAATACCTCCACATGCTGTCCTGCTTTCATCTAAGTAGCCCAGCTATTTCTGTTTCACTATAAAAGGGTTGTGGGTTAGTGGATTAAAGGTGGAGCCATCTTGCATGCCGCATTCACAACTGGATAACAGGGTCCGCATTTGCAATACATGGTTACTGGTGGCCATCATTCCGCGAAGATTAATCTGGCCTGATTTACCACATTATTGCTGCAAACTGATAGCTAATAGTAACTTCCAATGAGCTGATCAATTATTATTTAAATAGTCTAATAATGAAACTGTGTGAATACAGGCGCTAATTGTTAGCTGTCTCAAGCTGTTTCATGGAAGTTTTGTCTCCCATAAGCAGCTGCTTAATAAGGGGTATTTGTGTGTTATTTTATGAAACTGTGGGTTAGATGGGTTGGAGCACTGAGATGACGCTGTGCAATTTTACAGTTGCCTGCGAATCTGGATCTGGCTGTAGAATGGTGGGAAAAAGGTTTACACTGCTGTGTTGTTAGGGGGAATGTGTACTGGTCACAAAAATGGGTTAATATGATGGGAGGTGGGTGGCATGGTGGTGCAGTGGTTGGCACTGTTGCCTCGCACCTCTGGGACCCGGGTTCGAGTCTCCACCTGGGTCACATGTGTGTGGAGTTTGCATGTTCTCCCCATGTCGTCGTGGGGTTTCCTCCGGGTACTCTGGTTTCCCCCCACAGTCCAAAAACACGCTGATTGGAGTTGCTAAATTGCCCGTAGGTGTGCATGTGTGAGTGAATGGTGTGTGAGTGTGCCCTGCGATGGGCTGGCCCCCCATCCTGGGTTGTTCCCTGCCTCGTGCCCATTGCTTCCGGGATAGGCTCCGGACCCCCCGTGACCCAGTAGGATAAGCAGTTTGGAAAATGGATGGATGGATGGATCTAGCACTATGGGCACTGACTGGGAATGTCAGCCAGCCACAAAGCAATAAGACGTCTGCTGGTCTGACCTGGTACAGGCTCATGGCTTAATGTGGCCCCACCTTTGGGGGATGGGCACCTAGGGTGTGCTCACAGTGCCTGGGCTACCCCCGCCCCCCAGGCTGACAGATCTTTGAAGTAGAATTAGAGTTGAACAGTGAGCCCAGGGGGTGTATGGGGGGGGGGTCAAATGGACAGGAAAAGGGAAGTGCTTTTCACGACTCCCTCCACAGACAAAAACATCAAGCTCTTAAGAGGAGCGTCCGGCTGCCTCCTGACCATCAGATCGATACCGAAGTTCCAGAAAGACGCCTTGCTGCTCTGCTCTCCTTCTGCTTCCCTCACGCAGCCCTCCGGCCTTATCTTCAGAGACCGTCTTTTGAAAACGACGTGTAACCATGTGTAGGAAGGATGGCTCTCGCGTGTTCGGCAGGCAACAAAATCAGCCAATAGTTTGATTTTTTTGGCTTCTAATTAGCCTGTGACTGTGATAGTTTCTATCATTGTTCTCAGTTCGCCGTTTGGTTATGATGCTGCTTGTGTGGGTGACGACCCAGTCTACCATTACTGTCTACCATTATCGTGTTTATTTTTATCTAAATACAATCTGTTCTACTTTTAATACCAACCACGTTTAAAAAATATTTTTCCAGTTATCTCGTTTGTTCTTTGTAATACCCACCTGAATCCGGCAGAGACAGAGTGGTGACGGAGGTGACCGTGGCCGTCCACTGGATCCTCCGCTTCTCCTCCTCCTGCGCCTCCCTGGGGGTGGCTGAAAAAAAGGAGGCGGCAGCTCAGAGCAGCGTTCGTGGAAGGCTCCGGAACACTGCCGGACCCCCGAAAACCCAGCTTTAACCCAGTTATGTCAAGCGGATCTCTCTCATCTTCTTCACCCGCCTCCAGCCATGCGTAGCTATGGAGTCGGCCATGTTGATTAATTACGCGGAGATGCGTAGGGAGGACGGCTGCTGGCTGCATTACGCTGAGAGAAATAAGGAGTACAAAACGCCCTTTCATCCCGGGTGCCAACACACAATGTGGGTGACTTTACGCAGGAACGAACACCGTCCTGTTTCTCCCAGTTGAGGCCCGATAAAAACGCCATGCTGCCACCCCCATACTGACAGGGGGCCTGACGCAACGGAGCGCGCCCCGTAACAGCTCAGCCCCGCCAGCTGGGTTCCATGGCAACCACAAATCCGGCTCAAGGGAAGCATTGTGAGGGCTTTGCATTCTTATCTAGAAGAGATACGACGCGGTTACTGGACAAACACAGAGGAATGATTTCAATATTTCCAAGTTGTGATGGCCTAAACTAAACTTCAGGACATGGGTATTGACCACCTGTCGAGTGCCTCAGGCGTGGAGCAGCACGTAATCCAGAGCTGGTTGTTATTCTGTAGTGCAACATCTAAGTGCTGCTTGATATAGTCGGAGCATAATTTCCCTCTAAACTTTGACAAAATGCTTGTAGCTTCATCATTCGGGTGCGAGGAAGGATATTGACATCGCAATGTGTCTAATCCAGGGTTTGGTGTTTCTAAAATGTGCAAAACTTCATTTTTCTGAACTTGTGATCGATAATAAGCAGATACCCTCTAGACTGGTCAAGAATAGCTGTGAAGTTTACCAACACTCAAACCACATATTTGCACACGGCCCCCTGTTGGCTACAAACAGTCACTACAGCAAATATTTAAATAATCACTTTGCTTATTTTGGAGATGCTAATAGGGATTGTTCTGCTAACCGGCTAGCTAGCTGTGATCCGCTGACGCTACTCACTTGCTATTTATTTAGTTTTTGAAACACCTGAGGAGGGGTCGGGGGGGGGGGGGCTGCAGGTGATTTGATTCGATTATCGCACCTTTGTCAGTTACTGATGAACACGATCCGCTGCCTGGTTTTTTTAATTGTTTTTCAATATGAACTGTTTTTCCGACTACTGGTTTAACTAATGATTCTCCTCCTACGTCCTTCCCTCTCTTAAATCCGCTCCCCAGACTCTTGTAAATAAAAATTAGCAGAACTGCGGCAAAGTTACAGGCTGATGCCTCCCCCCCACATTAGGCCTGGCCTCCCCCCACGTGGAAGCCAGACTGCGACCATGCTCTCCCACACCCAGAAAGCTTGGCTTGTGTTTGATTCCCAGTCCTAGCTTCGGTTTGCCTACCAAACCAATCGGCAGACACCCTTATGCACAGCAGCTAACAGATCCATTGCATTGGGTTACATGAGATGCCGCGTTTACAGAGCCAATGTATCCACACAAGCAAAGCGCAGGAAGACCTTCCGCTGTGGGCCAAGTGCCCCCTGTTTGTTATACAGCTCTGTGCAGATGTCGGCTGGGAGGATGAAATCGTCAGTATGAAACACATAAATATGCTCAGCGGGTATTTCAGGATGCCACTCCCCCCTCTCTCCTGATTGGCTGCCTCAGAGTACAGCCGTCTACATCAATGCCAATAAAATCATGAACAACTGAGAGCATCCTGGGCATCCAGCAAAACACTGACTAAACTGTAACCAACTGACTGAAAACGGTCCCCACTGACCACACCGTTTCAGGGGTGACTTGACCATCTAACGCACAGCTACCTCTGCTCTGCATCAGGGCAGGTGTAATTTTCCTGTGATGCAGCAAATGGCGCATTTTACAATGTTTGTGTAGCTGCAATAGCGGCATCATATGGATGGGCTACAGCCACGACAAGTAGGACGATCCAGGCCCCGTTGGTGTCGCTCCTTCCTAATTCCCCTCACGCAAGCCTTGTCATGCTCAGCGCTGTGCTCGAAGGCGCAGGGGCCAGTGTACGGCAGCCTCTCCTCCTGTTAGCCTCTGCGTCAGTCGCCTGGAGCTGAGTGTTTCACTGAGTGGAGCTCTTCACGCTGCATGAGTAACAAGGTGTCGGATTAAGTGCCACCATCGATAGTGTGAATTTAGCACATAAATGCAGAAGCCAGCCCATCCCTGCCTGTCACCGCAGCCTGTTCCATAGCCAGCTATAGTCAAGGGTCATTCTCAGAGCCTGTATGATGATTTAATTAATGCTGAGAATTATTGTAATCTTAAGATGCGCTGCAGAACCTTGTCCTGTTATTGAGCTACAGCCCCACAGATTCCACTCAAAGCCATTGTTTAATACTGAGTTTATTGCTATATTGATATATAACAGGCAAACCGATGGTGGTTGGTCTGCCTGAACCCCTGGCAGAATATGGAGAGAGCTTCGGATAAATGGGAGAAGCAGCGTAGATGAACCCTCGGTTAAAAGCTGGGTTTGCTTGCAGATGTACTTAGAGTGCCCTGTCAGCATTCCCAGCAGGACCATATTTGTGGGTCTGAGACAGATTTGTATTTAACAGTGCTTCTTTCGACTGTCTTTTTTATACGGTTTTATCCTAACTAGGCTAACGTTATGCATATTTTCAGCGACGCTGAACCGTAACCACCGCTGGTCGAATGACGAGTCGGGTTACCTTGACAACCTTGCTACAGCGTGCCATTCAATTTAGGTCGTAATTTCCGCCGAAGCGAGTGTTTCTGTCGAAGTGTGTGTTGTGGAGGGGGCGTTAGTGCTGAAAGGCACACATTCCAGGCCAATTACACCTCTGAACAAGGCAGTAACGCTACTGTAAAGCCTGCGCAGATACATCGTTTGGCTGTACAATGATAGGCAGTGCCCATGCAGTAATCCCACTGAAAATAGATGTTTTTTTCAAGGCACTCGTGTCTTTCTGTTAGGGAGAACGGGTATGAACAAAGTTATATCTACATTTAACATATTTTATGTATTTAATACATCTTCAACAGAATTAATATGAAATCCAATCTTCTGTAGGCTTGTTATAAACAAACTTCCAGGGTTTGCTCGCCTTTAAATTTGTAATTTATACAGCTCCCTGCCCATATAACTGAGACGTATTTATGGCTTTAATGTCGTGAGACTTTGAAATGTATTAGAATGTGACGCTTTTGGCTCTGCGTAGCCTATCAGACGCGCGGCGTTTTATGGACCCTGGAAATAGACCTGCAGAGAGGGCAAACAATAGCCTCTGCCGAATCGCCACAAGCCACGGTTTCACCGAGGAGAGGGACTGACGGGCTGCAGACGGCGAACGGCGCCGCGGTCCACTAGCGGGGTACGGCGCGCTCCTTCGGGAACCGGCATAAAAACGGCGGCGCGCACGGGCAGAATACTGATCCGCGCTGCGGCACGGGGGCCGGCCCCTTCAGAGCCTCGGCTCAGCCAATCGCGGCGCGGCTGTCCACGAGGACCCGCCCCCTTTATGAATTAATAATTAAAAACATCGGTCTTTCTGAAGGCTATAGTGTCGTTATATAACTTTTGGGTCTCTCACTAGTTCGATAAAGATGATCTCAAGATGGAGATTGTGTTTTATGTACTTAAAACGATCATTCCTTTCAGACACTCAATCCGCACTGGTTTTCTGTCTTACTATCACTGGAAACTTACAACGCCGTTTTGACATAGACAGAGACGACACCCGTGAAAAACAACTACATTTAAATTTCAGATCAATTTCTGTTCGAATAAACAAGCAGATTGAACATCCATCCGTCCATCTTCCATAAATACTAATCCAGAACCTTGTCACGTTCAGCCTAAAGCATGTAAAAGCAAGCACAGCGAATGAGGAAGGGGACATTCTGGATCCGATGCTGGTCCATCACACTTACATGTGTGTGAAGTTTGCATGTTCTCCCCATGTCGTCATGGGATTTCCTCTAGGTACTCTGGTTCCCCCCGCCTAAAACATACTGAGGTGAATTGGAGTTACCAAATTGTGAATGGTGTGTGAGTGTGCCCTGCACCCCATCCTGGGTTATTCCCTACTTTTCACCAAAAGCCTCCATAATGGGCTCTAAACCCCTCTCAACCCGGAACAGGAGAAGTGGGTACAAAAAATGGATGGATGGTTGATATGATGGTTTAATAACGGTGAGGATCCATTTCTTTCCCCAGTTTTCCCTAAGCCCGAATGGACTTGCCTTCAGCCATCCAGCTCCCTCTATTTGTGTTTGTGTGTGTGTGTGTGTGTTGTAATGGACTGGCATCCTTCCCCAAAGTTCCCTGCCAAATGCCCTGGAATAAGCTCCATGGCTTCTGCTCTGCAGAGTAACAAAGTGTAAGAGAACACATTACTCAGGTTTTATCGACCCCTGCGTTTCCAAGGACACATGATGCCGCTCTGTTACAAACTCCAGCAGAACCACAGTTCACCGAATGTCAGCGCAAATAGAAGCCAATATTGGGAAGAAGAGGGAGAGGCCAGCCGGGTGGGTCGAACTGACGCAGGTCGTCTCAGTGTCACCAAGTGCAAATGTCAGCCTTGGCTATGGATTGTACTTGCATTGACATAGGATTTACTGAGCATCAGTCAGCAAACAAACAGCATGCCGACCCACAGACCACCGCTGACAAATGCGATGTGATTTGTGGTCTGCCTTACCGTTAGCAGGTGTGCCGGGTCTTGCCCGCTGCGTTGGCGTTGGCCTTGTTGCGTTTTCAGGCTTTTGACTCCCCGAGGAGGGTCCTGCTTCTGTCCGATCTTCCGGTACGTTCGCTCCATCACCCGACAATCTGATGCTTATTTTTGATCCTGTCCCTGGAGCTCTCTTGGCATCCTGGTCAGTAGCTATTGCTGTATCTAGGCCAGATGAAGTAGCTATCGCATCAAGAGGCTCCGTGGTTCCTGTTTCTTCAGAGAGAGACACATGTGAAGTACTGTTTTTGACAGGTTGCGTTTGTACTCGAGTTGATGTTTGGGAGGGAAAATTTTCACTATTTAAACTCTTCTTTGGCCAGGAACTACTCTGAAGTGTGTTGTAGGAGAAGACGGATGCTGTTGGTTTCACATCTCCAGTCGGGCCTGCTGTGACTGTGTCCAGGGTTGTAATTAACATATTCCATGACGTGTCTGTTGCCGATGCAAAGGATGAGCCTGCATCACTGGGTGCAGGAGTGGAGGTCTGTGCTTCGGGATTCTCCGTAGATTTATCTGCATCTTCAGATCGCGTCTGGGAGCTCCACAGACCAAAGGGGAAAGTAACAGGCAGGGAGAAGTAGGAGGAAGTCTTGGTCTCCATCACTTCCTCGGGCGGTGCCCAGATGGACCAAAACGAGCTGTCCCTCTGCATGTCTGAAGATCCTCCATGGCTGCCGGAATCTGCCTGCGGTGAGGATGAGGACCTCGTCACCTGCGCCCCAGTTGGGGACATGGCAGGGAAAGTGCCAAGACACAACGTCAGTGTCCAGACGTGGAGTAACATGATGTCTCTATTAAAGCATATTGTGGTGATCACAGATTATCCACCATTTTCCTTGTGAAATAACAGGTGGTGTTTGCAGTCAACGCTCGCTGACCTACAAGATAAACAGAAGAAGACAACAGACAGACCTCATTAATCTCCTACATCTACGGGGGAGTCAAAATTTGTGCATGCTTCTAGCCATACTGTTGTTTACTACAATAGTGCTGTTTCTCCTGCACTCGACCCACTCTAATTTAGATACATCCGGCGTAATAATAGATCGCCTGTCAAATTGACCCCAGCCAGTCTTCTTCACCCTTCCCACAGACGTCAGATTGCGAGTGTCTTCTGTGTCTTTCCAGGACACCGGGCAGCTTTTACGTTGCAGGATCTGAGCCGCAGCCGAACCCTTATTTACGGAGGAGCGCACCGAGCTCTCAGCTCTGCGAGCAGGCGCTCAGAGGGGTGAGTGTGCAGTGATAAAGGGGGAGGGCACATTCGCCACCGTGGGGCCCCAGTGTGCTGCATTGTTACACCGACAAACAAGCGCGAACACCAATGGAATTCCTCCTGCGGGGAAGCTAGCCAGGCTCGCCCCCTCCCGCCTCTGCTACCCCTCCGGTCCCTTTCAAATCGAAGATTGATTCTGACTCTTGGCTGCTGTTAACTGTGCTCTTTATTCCCACCAGGGAAAACCGATAGGGCTTGCAGGCATCTGTGAGTGGACCTGCCCTCTGGACGGCTACCGATGGCTCACTGATATCCCACTGGGAGACACTGCTAATCCAGAACACAGGCGGAGGATAATTAAATATTATTATATATATATAACAACAACAAAAAACACCAGGAAATCCTGTTTCCATCTATACAGCAGATGTAAGTGTCCGTAACCTCGTAACCTGAATCGTAACCTCATTCTCTCGCCCAGTTGGGGGGGCAGGTTTGGCCATATTACGGCTAATAGTGAACCACAGAGATCACACAGCCGCACACCTGACAGAAGCGAACAGCCAAATAAATGAAAAATCTGACTTATGTCGGAGACAGCAAAAGGAGCCGACCTACTTGCATTAGTTTCAGACTAATTCTTGAACACCTGTATTGAACTACATGCTTCGAAGCACAAGACTGACTAATTTAATAAGTATACATTGTGTGTGTTTTCATTGATTAGTTCCATGTTACTGACCCAGAGGTAGATTATACTGCTAATTCCATTGTCGCTGGAGTTTAGAAGCATAACGGAGTGATTGTTCAGTCTAAAATGAAGACAGCGGGAGCATACAAACTGAACATACACGCTAGTGTCTTCTCTGCAACTGAATGGCTTTCACTGGGAAAACACCCACATTGCTAACTGTAGCTGATTCGCCCAGACAGGACAGCTGTCTTAATGGCCTTCAGTTTGCGTGTGGCTTGTCTGTCTAAACCCAACTTGCTTTGGGGGGGGGGGGGGGGTACATTTTACTATCTGACTTCCTTCTCTTTGCCATTGTGGGTTCTCCACAAAGACAGATGCTGGCTTTCTCTTATAAATCATTGGATCGCCAGACGCAACGTGAAGTGAGAGCGCTGTGGGGGGGAGGGGGGGGGGACAAAGGCCAGACAGGAGGCCTGTGACCCGCTTGGTTACACAGTCAGCAGGACACCAGCAGGCCATTGAAGGAGAGCAATTAGCTTGTACAACAACCGGGACCATCTGATTACCGGTAATTTTTAAATCAGCGGGATGTAGCCAAAAACAGGGACTGGCCAGTCGGAATGCTCACATAGCGTTTTAGAGGGACGTCAGTGACCAAGGCCGGGGTCCCCTATTCATAGCACCGGTCACCAGAGCAGCGATGTGCTGTCAGTGCCCTGGGGGGAACAGGAGAAACGTCTATTTGTCCTTTATTAATCGCCCCGTCTTCTGGATGGGAACGTAATTGTTTTTAAGGGGCTATTACGTTATATTATTCATGATTTATCATCCTTTTAATAAATATCGCACGTTTCTTTTAAAGGGGGTGATGTCCGCTGCAAGCGTCATTTCTTGTGCGTTGATCTGTAGCCGTATTTACCGCAATTGCTTGTAGATTCCAGTCACCGGGAGCGGGCACACTAATAAATCAGCGGCTTTGACAGTCACAAAATTGATGAATGTGTTATGGACATTTAAGATAATGCCAAAATACTGGTTTCACTGTGTTTGAATAAGGTTTACATTTCATATGGTAAACTATATACTATGCAAGTTCCTGGATGGTACATTTGTATTTTAGATTTTTATAGTTAATATTTTAATATTTGTCATTTGGCTCGTTATGTAAATGAGAATGGCATCACAATATAGTCTCGTGTTTAAAGCGCATGTCACGGCAAAGCACACTACGTTTACCGTAGTAGAGGAGAGATGGGTACATGTTCTCCATTTCAAATCACTCCGTTTCGAGCAGATTGAGGTTATTGCATTAAGAAACATCAGTGCCACATTTCAGGAGTCTAAATGCTGTTTACAAACAGGCCGAATAGGCGCTTGTTCCGCATAACCAACCATCTGCCATGCAGCAAAAACTACAAGCACTTCAGACAGATGCAGAGGTTAAACATCTGGTCACGTTTGCAATTAGCCAGACATCGGATTGCTTTTAACTTATAATAAACCGCATCGATTTTTCTTCCGTCAGAGCTCAACTGCACAAATCTTACTTAAATAGCTTCGAATAAAAATGAAATTTACCATCATACTGTCAGACCAACCTACGCGGAAGGTATTAAAGACACTGCGGGATCATTTTGCCATTTACTATAAATGATGCATGTTTCCCAAAGATCTTAATAATCACCGCTTGTGATGTGATAATTTACATCCTCCTTGGAGGTGATGTAAAACTGAGTCGCTCCATTTCTTGCGCAACGTGAAACCAGGCGTGCCATCTATTACCTGTATCGGTCTGACAGCTGGAGTAAAAAGGCTCCTCTTCGTTAGTCCACTTGTCTCCTTATATCGCCATCAGACCCCTGCACGCCTTTTTATTTAAATCCCTTTCCCAGCTTGTTTGGCTCCGAGGAGGCGGCGCGCCTGGACGCAGCACGGACGCGCATCGGCTCCGCCGACAACCGGCACCTTCGGTTCCCCGCACTGTCTGTCCTCCAGCTGTCAGCGAGCACGAAGGAACGCCGATCCACCCGCCACCCCCTTCCGCACCTGAGCAGTTGGAGGGAATGGGAAATACTCACCCTCTCCTAGATAGTGCAGTGAAAAAATGCTGGAGCTTCTTTGCCGGTCCAGTGTTGTAAATATCCTCAGCGTGTGTATGTGTGTGAAAACCAGTTCCAAGCTTCTCTCTGAATCCCTGCCTATCTCCCTCCCTCCCTCCTCCCTCTCTCTCTCTCTCTCTCTCTCTCTCTCTCTCTCTCTCTCTCTCTCCTGGTCCCTCGCCCCACCCTATTCCCCCTGCTGAAAAAGTTAACCTACTGTGAATGTAAAACACACTGCAGGCATGCAGTTTGTTAGTCACACACACCACTTGAGTGGCCAGCAGGGAAAAGAGGTACACACACACACGCACACACACACACACACCACAAACAAAGACGGGGCGGGACAGACACAGCCCCAAGCAGACCACAAAGCACACACAGATATGCCCAAAGTGGCCCCCAGGGATCGAAACCAGCAGCCACACAAGAACTTGTTCCGGTGGCCTGTGCTATCCCTCACAGTGACACGGGGTGGGCGTTGGGGGCACCCCATGGATGAGAGCTGGTGGGAGGGTAATCCATCAGAGGGGCAAATCAATGCGGGATGGGGTGGTTTGGCTGCGGCGAGGCGAACCACAGGAAACATGACTGAGCTTCTATAGATGTGTCTAATGAAGTAAAAGTGTAAATTTCCCCGTCTGATCATTTTGTAGCTTTATTTTTGTGGTACTGTATCTGACGAGATCTCTCTGTATCTTAGCGACATTTCATTTTTTGAAGACAAGTTTATTAAAACATTCCAAACTTTTCATAACTGACGTATGATTCATGTCCCACTACTCTAAAATTATATTAAACGCCATTAAATTATATTACCTCTGGTCAAAACTGATCACCATTATCGTTATACACTATATGGCCAATTTTAGGTAGACACCAGGTTGTCCAACATCTCATTCCGAAACCAAGGGTATTGATGTGAAGTTGGCTAACCCTTAGTTGCTATAACAGCCTGTACTCCTCTGGGGAGGCTTTCCATTAGATGTCGGGACATTGCTGGTAGGATTTACTGCTATTCAGGTTTGGTGTTGACGTAGGATGATCTGGTTCCTTTCTGTGAGCATTTGGCAGATGCCCTTAGCCATACACCTAGTGGAAGTTTGTTCCACCACGTAGGTGGCAAAATAGAGTAGTGTCTTGATGTAGGTCCTCCCTGCACGCTGAGA
Source organism: Brienomyrus brachyistius (assembly GCF_023856365.1). Taxonomy (NCBI): domain Eukaryota; kingdom Metazoa; phylum Chordata; class Actinopteri; order Osteoglossiformes; family Mormyridae; genus Brienomyrus; species Brienomyrus brachyistius. Next base: position 5,941,479 of record NC_064533.1, read on the forward strand.
CTTGAGGCTCACTTGTGACACACCAGGGCATCTCCTGCAGGACAAAATTATGGTGAACTGACTTGTGGGAAAGATGGCATGCTGTGATGGTGCCAAGTGGAAAATCACAGATCTTTCCTGCTGCTAATATTTGTCGCCGATCGCATGACTCTGCTTAATTATACACCTGGCTGTGTCTTAATTAGGCAAGTCCTCTAATTGATAGGGGGTCCACATACCTTTGGCCTTACTGCACATGTTTAAAAATATGCAAGCAAAATAATACAGAACTGCCCATAAGTTTGATTATTTATGCTTCTGAAGATGGTCCAAGTCCAGCTTTTTAAAGCAGAGCTCAGTCAGGCGAGAATCGCCCAATGGACACTGACAGGGCGTGAAATGAGGGGCAGGGAGCCGGGCAACCTCAGGAGAGACCTTCAGCATCCTGCTGCAATCGAACCCTTGTCTTCTGGGCCTTGCAAATGGTCCCATGGATGTACAGGATTTATAGAATGTATACGGATATTTTTACATTCCCAGATTGGGGGGGGGCTACATTTTCCCCTCTATGCCTTATATGTTCTGCTCTTGTACGTCATAAAAAAATTACATCCAAGGATTCAAAAGGTCTATTTTCATTTGTACTGGTACAATTACTGAATACTATAATATGTTTAAAAGTGTGTTTCCTGCAGAGAGACACAGGGTGCAAAGACAGGACAAAAAGTTTAATTACTAGTTTACTAATTTGATTAAAGGGCCAGAGGGATACCATTAACTAAATTGGTAACACTTTACCTGAGGCACAAATAATACGGTATTATACTTTTACTTATGTATTAATTAACCACAAACTAATTCTTAGTTACACACTGATCTCATTTTAATTCATCATCAATGAAGCGTGATGCATCTTTCATCCAAAACAGTTACTATATTTGTTATACTATATATCTGTTAATTCTGTAAACCTTTGTGAATTACTGAAGGAACAAGTCATGATTAACTGATCTCATGTTTATTCATCATTAATGAATCGCGGCGCATCGTTTATCTCAAGTAGCAACTATATTTGTTCATGATTTCTTCATAATTTGTAGTAGCTGAGTACTAAGTATTTGTGGCCAGTCGGTAAAGTGTCACAATCAAAATATACCATGATTCTGCTAGGTTGTGCCAAATGAAGCTAACTAGTGCGGCCCGAAAGGTCCAGCCGTCGTAATAATGTGGGACTCTCAGGTTCTTGCCCCGCAGAAACACGCTGTGCCATTGATTCAGCAGAAGGCCACCTGGTGTATTTCAGCTGGCGTCCGGAGCTCCACGCAGGCGCAGGCAAAAATCGAGCGGCTCTGCCCATTGGGACATAATGGAAACCATTGCATTTAAAATGCTATCTCTGCTCAGCAGAGGGCTGCGGCGTGAAGTCCAGTCTGCTCCTGCCCCCCTAATTGGATTGAGGTAGGAGATGATGCAGGTCCGCCAGACCTGGGCTGGAGATCCAGGACACATGATAAAGCTGATTCAACAGAAGGAAGAGGCATGGACGAATTTTACAGGTTGGAGTCAATTACCGTCCATTAAGGATGTCCATTAATCAGTAAAGCACAAGCATACTGGGTCTGTTACGTAAATGATTGGCTTTTATGCAGCTGTGTTTTTTAACTGCACAATCGATGACTCAGCGAATACAAAGTTTCCTCAGAATGGATCTGAAGATGAATATTTTATATTTTCTTGCAGGAGTGCTTTACATAAATCCTTGTGTTTCCCCAGTAGGCTTCATTGTAGCATTTAAGTGCCATATTGTGTAGATCTGGACAGTCACCGTGTCACTGCATATGTATGCTGATTGGTTCTCTGATTAACAGACTGTTCATTACCGTACTGTGCACTCATGCTGTGTCGCAAATCTAAGCTAGTAAACAAGTAGTGACAGAACTAGAAAAACTGGTTAGTATACCCACTGGAATGGTTATTCATGGATAGTCACCAAGAATTCAATATGTGCCTAAGATCAAGATTTTAATTCCATAGCAATTGCATCACCAGATTGATGTTAGCTATAGCAATATGCCTCACCATTAAATTACTGCAATATTGACATAATTGTGCTTCAGCTCTTGTGTATGTGCAACTACTTACACCCAGTATGACACATGCTTTCATTATGTGAACTGATTTCTGTTTTTCTGGCTTTGGTGCAATGAAACGCAGGATGACAATGTGGATTTTGGCACTGGATGAGTGGGAAAAATCCCTGCATTAATTAGTGTGGGATATCTCTGAATCATGATATGGTCTGAGGCCGTGGAAAACAAAGGGACATTCAGCTGGGTCGTGGGGACGGTGACACCGGCGTGGTCTGCGGCACATATGTTTGACGGATGGGGTCTGGGCCTTCCGGATCTGCCTGGAAGGCCGAGACCGCACAGAGCTGCAGAATTTGGAAACAAACACAGAGGTTAATTGTGACAGAGATAATACTCCTTTGTTCTGAACAAACAACAGATTCTTTTCTTTAATCAGTCTTAAACACAGAAAGCGACATTGATAACATTCAGTTTTCCAGCAATGTTTTCGGTTTTACTGGATATTTGTCTGATTTATAGGGTCTCAGCCTCCATGATAAGTTGCTGGCAGATGGATGGATGGATGCATTTTTCAGATTTTATAAACGCTCCATACTTTTTATTTCATATATAGAATATTTTGAATTCAAATGATGTCACGTTTTAGCATTTTAACATTGTTTTAGCAATTCTATTAAATATATTAGGCACGATAAACAGACTAAAGTTTAAATGTTGTAGGAAAGACGCATAAGAACAATTTCAATTTGAATTTATTGTTCATATAGCGCCTTTCGTAACAGAGTTGCCCCAGGTCACTTGAGAAGAGTGTGTGGAAATCCATTATTGCATCATCATGATGTAATAAAACAGGGGAGAAGGGAAATAAAGAAAGTCAGAAAACAACGGAGGGGAGGAGACAACTCCCCAGTAAGGAGGAAAAAAATCTCTAGGGTTCCGGGGTCTACTGGCTGCTCAGCCCCCTGCTGGGGTGTGCTGACATTATGGAAAACAGAAAATTAGCCTGCTTTAATAAAAACAAGATGTGAACTGGGAATTAACAGTATTTCTGTAAAAATACGAACAGAGACCCATGTTGTTAAATGTTTCATAGTTATTGACTAATATTCAGTGTAGCATGTTAAGTGTGTTAAGTTGTGCATTGACTGCCTTAATGTCAGAGCAAAGCTGGAAAAAATGTTAAATCAGAGAGGGAGGGATTGTTTTGCTCTGGGAGGAGATGAGTCATGGAGGCCAGTATCAGAAAAATGCGGTCGCTGGGTGGGTTTCCCCTGCCGACAGGTGATTCCAGTAAGAAAGGTCAGACACGCCTCTGGAGAAGAGCTTTCTTACTGGGAGAAGCAAACTAACTGGCACGCGCTCTGTTTTAGCACGTATTTTAATTACCGTAAGAAGCAGTCGGACACCTTATCTGGAAGGACTTGTGGTGGAAAAATTGACAGAAGTGTTTTATAAATGGGAGAATTAAGTTTTGGCTGGGGTTAAACGACGCCTGTGGTCAATGGGTTCTCAGTTTGTAGCCTTGTCTGTCTGATACAAACCACTCACACAGCCTACAAATGACGGAAAAATTACACCATTCCTGACAATCTTTGACTTCATATAAAAATATCCCCTCTTCGGGTCTGTTTTAGCAGCCAACATAAGAGAAAAACAGACGAACAAAGGAATCAGGGTGGCCGAGGTGGTCTTCTGGGATTCAGCACTGCAATAACACCGCCCTTGCACTTTCACAGCTCCCGGAGAAACTGCTTATTAATATTTTCCATTCAGCCGCAGAAAATTGTAAAGGGATTACATCTTAACTTCGCACAGTGTACATACTTATTAATAGGTTCCCCACACCGGCACAGAGCGATGAAAATCCCAGGCTGATGGATGGCAGATGAGCCCTTTAGTGCGCTTCAGCTCCTGCACTGGTACATAACAATATCCAGGATGATGTCTATAAAATACTTCAAAAGACGACAGCAGGTTTTTTTAACGGTGAGAAATTCAATTATGCAGTAAGATCAAATGCGGGAAGTTTCTTTTCTTCAAGCTTAAAAGATTTTATGAATTTATTAAGGATATATACCTTTAGTGTGCGTATAAACATGAATATAGTGAACGATCTGCTTCTGCTTATATCGGGATATCGAATCCTGGGAAACAGCCTTTATAATGAACCATATGCTCATCGGGGGCACTTGTGGGGAAATTTGTGGGGTCTAACAGCACCCGGTGTCGTTTAAACGCTTTGGTTTACATAGCAGCGTGAATCCGAAATGATCCGTCCCGTTATACAGGTTGGACCCGCTTCCGAGAAGCGGAGGAGCGCTGTGCGAGTCAACGGGCCCCCGCTGAATGCAATCTGTAAATGGGAAGGGCAGAGACAATGGGGGCCACCTTGGGATAAAGGCGTCCATGTGCTGGCCAAACAGATGACGTCACTCCGGGGATGGGCAGGGGGAGGGTGGTAAATCTCTCCGTGACATGCTATGTCGCGCCCCCCCTCCCCACACACTACAACGGGCATTTACTTGCATCACTGCTTCTGAAAGTGATCCTTTCCTGGGGTGCCTTCGACTTATCCAAAAACTGGGACGAGTTATTAAAAATACCAGGCGGCCCAAGACCGGGGGGAGGCGCTCCGCCGCCCTGGGCTATTTTGGAGGCATATAGGGCTGCTTTGCAATACGCAGGCTGGCTTTTTTTCAGCAATAGACGAAAGAATAAGTACGAAATACATTCTAATATACTATAAATGGAACTTTGAGCACTGAGTCAATTTTTTTATTATAAAGTCCAGTCATGTTTACAACATAGCAGCAGAATATTATGGAAGCACAACGCTGTCTAACACTGCCATCAAAACATGGCAGTGACAAGGGGATTCGGATACATATTTCGTTCAGTCTGTAGGAACAATTAGTTACAGGCAAGCAGTCAAGCAAAGCTTGTACCAAATAGTAAAACACATTTAGCGATGAAGAGTTGACAGGAACAATTAAGCCGTCAAGATTTAAAAGACCGGTAAAATAAATTTTCAGAAACTGAAATGCTTGAAGCGGGCGCCACCTACTGTCAGTTGAAGTGCTCAGGGGTGAATATTTATAGAATACGAAACAACTAAGATTATTATAAACGTAGGGCCTACGTGCAAGTTCTCCCCAGTTGAGCTTGATGGGCCGAATGGCCTCCTCTCGTTTGTGAATTTCTTATGTTCTTATAACGGTTAATCAGATTTCATATGGCTACGAAACTCAAAATTCAATAAATTCACCGTCCAAACGACCTTATTATTATTAACAAACCATTTTTCAGGACACGTTACTGAGTAGCTAAAAACAAAGTGACGTTTTATTTCCACAGCAAAATTGTACTGTATAAGCGATATGAAGGATGAAGAGATTTATGTTTAACTTAAATAATTATTTTACTTTCGGATATTTTGCAATTCTAGAAATAAAATTAATTTTATATTACTGCAAACAAAATTACTGTATAAATTGTAATATCTTTTTCCCCGAACCGATATTATTTTTTTCAATTAGTGGCTGTTAATGAACGAATAATGTTTTTTTATTTTTTTATTTTTATTATTATTATTATTAAAAAATAAATAAATCATAAATGCGGAACTGAATAAATCAGTCTCCGGAATTTCGCGTCGAATATATTTTGGGCGGACAACTTCCGTTTCGTTACAAAAATGGCTGCCGCCAGTGGTAAATGTGAGAGTTGCATGGTGCTCTTAAATATATATGATATTTGAAGAGACCCAAGTGTGTCCGTTTTGATGCACTTTCAGTCAAATGAGAAACTGAATTGATGTTAGTCGGGTAACAAAATACTTGAGTTAAAGCGCAAAGGGCGGATTAGGTGATTAATTGTGTTCAGTAGTTCTTTACCATATAACTCAAAATGTCTGTTCCAACTTTATTTGTTCGAAATTTGCCGACGTCTGCCTCTAATGGACGCATGGAAGAAATATTTGCCGAAATAGGACCCGTGAAAAGTTGTTTCGTTGTAAAAGAGAAGGGTAAGCCAATATAATTGAGTTACTCGATATTACTTGAATGTGAATCATAAATTCAGCTCATTCTTACTGCAAATTTAAACACAGCGATGGACTGTCATCCTTTCGCTTTGCCCCTTAATTTGTTTATTTTTTAGGAACAGACAAATGCCGAGGGTTTGGATATGTTACTTTCTCTATGGAGGAGGACTCCCAAAGAGCTATAAAGGAAATCAAGGAATACGATGGACAGAAAATCTCGGTGTCTGTAGCCAAGAAGAAACTGGATAACAAGAAGAAAGGGGGTATGACAGATCTTTCGCTCGTTAAAGATTCTGTACTTTACAAAGTAACAAGAGATTTTCTGTGACGTTTCCGATTGGGCTTCTAAAGTACATAACGTTTTCGGAAAAGGAACCTAAACTGGCAATATGAGCAGTGAGGTCGGCGCCTTACTGCCTTGCATACGGTTAAAGTGCCATATATGTTTCCTTAAGCGATCAAGGAGTCTGCTCCAAAAGAACAGAAATCAAAAGGTCTGAAAAAGAACAGAAGGAAAGCGAGGCTGATCATAAGAAATCTCAGTTTCAAGGTAAGTGATCATATGCTTGGGATTATGAAGGAATAGGAAAGAAGCTATTGTTTTTGCTTAGTAAATATGTAACTGTACTTTCTTGCAGTGTACTGAGGGTGACCTCAAAGAGGTCTTTTCGAAGTACGGGACAGTGCTGGAAGTGAAAATTCCCCTAAAGCCAGGTAATGACACATATGTGATGACATATTTCAAAGTAAATGTAGCTTTTCTACACACATCTTCAGAGTCTCATTGTTTTACGCACCATGATGAATCCTGGAACAATCTGGGGGGAAAACGAACATCACGATTTCTGAAAGTGGTTGCTGAAGTTTCATAATGGATGTTTGAGTGAATGTTTTCTGTAGATGGGAAAATGCGTGGATTTGCATTCGTCCAGTTTAAAAACATGCTGGAAGCCGGAAGAGCCCTGAGTCTCACAAATCTAAAGGAAATTAAAGGTATTTATGAACATATCCCATTAAATGATCATTTTGCATCGCATGTCTGAAATGTCAATTTTTAAACCGTATGCTGTAATCAGTGCCAGTGATTATTTCAAAATGAAAAATACATTTCCCATTTATTAACCTAGTTAATTTCTTAAAATGGGCCAGAAGTTGAAAATCTATAAAGTGGCAACACGATACCTTAGACAATGACAAATTACTGCTCGTTCCTGACCGGTTCCCGTTTGCTCAGAAATAAACTTGCACATCTCATCATGATGGATGTTATTCTGTGTACTATATTTTAACATTGATTACGTCACCATTGATTAACTTGTGGTAAGAGCAAAGCCTACACCAAGACTGAAATCTCAAACCTACAACGTGAGTTAACCACAGTTGCCAACTTTGGTCAGCTGGCTGGAGTGAGATTTTCAATTCGACAGAAGTCTGCACACACATGCACACTGTGAATAACTTGTAGAGTTTGTGAACTACCCCACCGTTTATGATGTAGTTAATTTTAGGTTTATAATGGAATAATATAGATTTGGTGTAAGATTTCTTGCATGAGAGTCTGAAAGCGTCGATGTCTGTGAGAGAGTTGGCGACCATGATGAACTTATTGTGGTGCATTAACACCCTTTCTGCTCTTCCACAGGAAGGCAAGTAGCTGTCGACTGGGCAGTTGCGAAGGACAAGTACATGACTACGGTTAATGTGCCTGCAGGTGATTAAGTTCACAAATTAATTTTGCAAGCAACTAGTTTCATTAAACAGTGGATGGATAAATGAGGATTTTTGTAGAAAGTCATTTTCTGTGTGGTTTAGCGGCTTTATGGTGCAGTGGTAATTAGCTAATTACTGCTGTGTAGATGGCCAGTGGGGAGAGCAGTGGGTAATTCTTTTAATGTTTTTGCTAATTACATGTAACGTGTTTTGGTGGCTGATGGTTCTCCTGAAATTCTAATGCAGGGTCCAAAAAGGGTGGGGAGGAGGCCAAGGATCCGGAACCGGAGTCTGAAGAGGAAATCGATCCGCCGGCTCTGAGCACGTATGTGTCTGCTTCGTAACACAGCTTCTCTTTCGCGTCTCACTGGACGCACTCCTGGCTTCCTGCAAATTCCTAAATGGCTAAAAAAAAATCTGCTGTGACTTAATGTGTCATTAGAATGCACCAGCGGTCCTTATTGCACTTAATGGGGTGCAGTAATTAAATAAATGCAGTTTGGATGCGGCAGATTAGGGCACAGAACCTTCTGATGTGCTGCGGTCCACGCAGCCGCACCGCCAGCGTTTCCGTACTCTGAGGATACCTTAACCGCGAACATAGCTGGTAAAGCGCTCTCACCAGATGGTGATGTCATCTGGCGATGTGTAAAGCAGGCTATTCCTGGGCCTCCATGTGCTGAACCTGGGTTCAGTCAAAATGGTAAAAATGAAGTTTAGTGTGCATGTATTGAGCGTTTGAGTAACTGTAGTGTGCCTGCTGTTACTTCTCTTTTTCCTTCATTGTAATCCTGAGATTACGTTATGTATCCTTTGTCCATATTGAAGCCCTGTGCTGTCTCTTACGTTACCTCTGTGGTGTGAGACTGGCAGTTGGTGGTGTCATGAGAGGGCAGGTGTGGCTTGGTGAGCTGAGCCTCTCTGCCTGTAATCAGAAGGGCGCCGCTTCTGCCTCGACAGAACAGTCATATGTCTGTAGGCCTTTGGGTGAGGCCCTTAACCCCCATGGGCACCACTGTAGGTGGCTGCCCCTCACTGCCCAGCTCGCATATGTGTCTGTTTGTCGTGGAGAGCAGGATGGGGTTGGCGAAAAGAGAAAATAGATATGCGATGTACTTTTTTAGTAGAGAACTCGGGATTTAGATGGGATTTAGTTCATTATGATTATGATGTTGCCCTGTGATGGGCTGGCCCCCCATCCTGGGTTGTTCCCTGCCTCGTGCCCATTGCTTCTGGGATAGACTCCGGACCCCCCGCGACCCAGTAGGATAAGCGGTTTGGAAAATGGATGGATGGATGGATGATTATGATGTTATATTTTTGATTAATTTACATAGGCCTATTTATGTTTACGATATGCAAGTAAACATCTGTTTGGATTTGTTATAGAAACGTTGTTAGATTCATTGCCTTTGGTTTAGAACTGTTCTTAATTGTCTTTGTTTTTGCATATTTAGTAATTAATTTCAAAATAAAATCTGCTTTCCTTGCTTTACTGAACCGTGAACGTTGTGTACCTTTATACCCCTGACAGTTAATTCTGTGCTGTAGTGATCTGACAGGATCGTGAGATGGCCAATTTTCAGGTAGGGGGGGCATATTTTGGCTTTTCTGGTCCTCAGAACTGGCATTGCAGAGAAGGCTGATGATGAATCAGATAGCGGGAGTGCCGAAGGTGGTGATGAAGAGGAGGAGAAGGGGGAGATGGATCAAGAAGAAAAGCAATCAACATCTGAGGGGGACTCGAATGACAGTGACCCTGGATCGGATGAGGATGAGGATGATGAAGATGATGATGAAGATGAAGACGACGACGATGATGACGATGATGATGATGACGACGATGATGATGATGATGATGATGGTAAGCATTCTTATTAGTGATGGACGAAATGACGCTTCATGAACCATTTGCTGTATTTTTTGAGTCCACTAGATGGAGCTCTATGTTCAAGAAAGGGCACAAAGCATGCCCTAAAGCACACCAAGAGCACCATCTAGTGGGGACAAAAAATACTGCAAATGGTTCATGAAGTGTCATTTTGTCCATGACTTTTCTTACTGATTTTCTTAGCAAGTCTTTGTTTTGTTTTGGTTTATTAATGCACGTAATATTTAGATGTAATATTTGGTGCCAGTTCTTCTCTCATGTGTTTTTTTAAACTTCTTTTAGAACATCCAGCCAAGAAGAAGCCTCTACCCTCCGACGTCAATGAAGGGAGAACGGTCTTCATCAGGTCAGAAGAGGGGACATAATCACTGCTTAAAAATAATTACTAAAAACCACGTTCGCTGATGGCTAGAGCAGCTTTTTGTGTTGGTTAGTCACCTCCTGGCATATATTTTTTGTCACCTTTCAGAAATCTGTCCTTTGACACAGCAGAGGAAGACATAGAAAAAACTCTGCTTGAGTTTGGAGAGATGAAGTACATTCGCATTGTGCTTCATCCGGACACTGACCACTCAAGAGGTTCTCCCTTTTTTTTAAATCCTATAGCATCTGACCCCCCCCCCCCCCCCCCCTCCACCTTCTGTGACGGTACCTTGGTATCATCTTCCTGGGCCTTCTACAGCATGGCACATCGTAGTGTTTGGAGAGAAATCTTATTGGCTTATTTTCTGGTTGTTCAGCCTCTTACTGTGATCATTTGTTATGTGAGTCGGGTTAGTTGTGGTCCATGGTCGTCTTGATACAGTATAGCTGGTGGTACGGAACTCGGCATCACGATCTCTGTTTCCTGCGCGTAGGTTGTGCCTTTGCACAGTTTAAGACCAAAGAGGGGGCGGAGAAATGCATTGGCGCAGCGCAGGACAGCTCGGAGGTAAGGCGGGGTGTCGCCACGGTGATGGCACCTAGCCGCCGGCGCTTTTCACGCCTGACGTCCCCAACTCTGTCCCTCGATTGGCTGTCCCCAGAACGGTGGCATCCGAGTGGATGGGCGGCGGCTGAACATCGTGCTGGCGGTCAGCCGCGACGACGCCGCCAAACTGAAAGACAAGACGGCGGTAAAGACGGAGACGGGGACCCGGAACCTGTACCTGGCCAGGGAAGGACGTGAGTAACTGGAATGTGGGCAGGGGGCGTGTGAACTTCCCTCCCCTTAACGGCATGGAGGGCAGCTAGGCGGGCAGGGCTGACTGTAAGTGTATGAAATGGTGTCGTACAGCTGTGGTATTGCAAGTTTTTTTTTTTTTTCCTCTAGCTTTATTCCTTTATATTTTGCTTGTTTAGCTTTAATTTGTTTTGGCTTATTTCATTTCGATTCATTCCATCTTTCTATAATTTCATTGACCTGTACGTTAGTTGCTTTTCTGCCTTTTTACCCTTGTATGTGAAGCACTTTTGAGCTGCATTCCATGTGTGAACAGTGCAATATAAATATTGATTCTTCTTTGTCGTCTTCTTGGTTTATTATTATCACTGCTTTGGAAACCCCTCCTCTGTTCCGTGGCTGATGCTGGCTCTGTACCCCTCCACCCCCCCCCCACCAGTGATCCGGGCCGGGACAAAAGCCGCCGAGGGCGTCCCTGCCGCAGACATGGCCAAGAGGTCGAGGGTGAGTCCTGGCGGCGGGGTGGATTTGTATCTTGGACATGGAACCTGGTTCTCATTGCATCTGATTTGATTAATCCACCTGTTAGCATCTCCCACTGCTTTGTAATGTGTTGTGTGGCACTTACTGGTCACTCACTGGAGGCTCAGGCAGGTAGAACTTGTAGCTGATTTTGCTGTCTGACAGCCGGATGTTTGCGATGTATCATTGCTTTGGTCTGAACAGCATGTAAAATATATACATGAAAATGTCAATGGAGAGGCCTTGACTACAGCTCTGAGGGGAAGGGTTGATATTTCTGCTGGTGCTCATGGTTTGCAATGCTTGTTTTCCTGTTTATTTGAACTATTTCATAAAAAATAAGTTTGAAGAGCTGAAGCGGATAAAGCTGCGGGACGTCAACGTCTTCGTGTCAAAGACGCGCCTGTGCGTGCACAACCTGCCCAAGTCGGTGGACGTGAGGCTGCTGCGGCAGCTGTGTGCCAAGGCAGTGGGTGGCGGGAAGGATGTACGAATCACCGAGGTGAGGCCCGGCAGTGAGAGCACTCACGGAAGTGTAACGCTGTACCTGCTCTCGCCACTAGGGGTCAGTGTTGCCCTTTCCTTGTCCTAACCGTCTTTATAAGATGAAGGATTTATTCAGACATTTTGAATCTTTCAGTATTAGTCTTGGCAGTTCGTCAACATTTTATGAAATCTGTATTTTTCTTAAGTATATTAGTAAATTTAAACAATTGCTTCAAATTTATGTGTATATTTGATTTTTGGTTGAAACTAGCCCACAAGTGCTGTTACCAGCATCAACCATTAGGGGGCTCTGTCGCTCCGTTTTGTCATGCCCGTTAATCCACTTATTCGGCGGGGGCTTCAGCTCTACGGAGTCACGGACACAAGTTGTGAGTCATCCAGGTTCTCGGCGGCCACGCCCAGTTTTTCGGTCGCGATGGCATTTGTTCCCTGTAGTTCCCTGTGCAGAATCGGCTTGTTTAATCTGATTGTCAGCAATAGTTTGTTTGTGTGGGGGGGGTAGAGTTTCCTTGTTTTCTTACAATTAGCCCAGCTGAACATGAGAACAATATCGGGCAGTGAAACAAGATGAAATCTTCGCATAATTTTGTTTAAATGAGTTTTTAATGTGTGGTGTAATACTGCTGATATTAAGTTTTGATTGCAGACATTAATAGTGAAATTTTTAGTGTGACAGCTGTAGTATTAATGTAGAATCGGTTGCTGCTTTTGTAGCAAGCGGATTCGGTTAAAAATTAATTTTCATTAATATTAGGCTTTGCATAACTACGATAGCAGCTTATGAAAATGTCTGCGGCAGTATTATTATTTTTCACGGTACGTGATTACGAGGCGTCCCTGGGGCCCTGCGTTCTCGTCTCTCTCTCCAGTGTCATGTGATGTACGACAGGAAGCCGCAGGGCGGGAAGGTGGTCGGCCGCTCCCTCGGCTTCGCCTTCGTCCAGTTCCAGCAACACGAGCATGCCCTGGCCGCCCTCCGGCACCTCAACAACAACCCCGAGATCTTCGGCCCGCACAAGGTGAGGGTGAGGCCGAGCTGCGGCCCACATCTTGGCTCAGGCCAGAAGGAGCTCAGAACTGCCAACAGTTCCGCGCGTCTCTGAAGTCCTCAGGATTCCTGACCAGTTGACTGTACACTTTCAGCTAGAACTTTTTCATAATTCTGAGGTTCTTCTGCACTCTGACTTTTGACCAATCTTAGTCATCCTGAGGTGCTGCTTCAGTTTGTTTATTCAACCTGTTAGATAAAGCAGAAAGAAACCATGAACTACAGTCCTTTTTGTTAAGTTTCTTTTTCAGTAGAGGGCGCCGTTTGCGGTTCTAAATCTACCGCACAAGCATGCGTGTATTTTAAAGTGCGGTGAGGCAGTATTAGTCACGTGGAAATTCTTTGACCGAATGACTGACCATGTTCGATTATGATTTGTTCAGGAATTGTTTTTGCGATTAAACTTAAAGGTTAGACAGAACTGGCACAAAGAGTCTGATGTCGCGTTGTTCCTTGTCCATCAAGAGGCCCATTGTGGAGTTCTCTCTTGAAGACAGCAGGAAGCTGAAGCTGAAGGAGATGCGAGCTCAGCAGAATAAGGTATCCACCACCCCGCTGACTTTAAAGAACCTCGTGTTTTGTGAGCGCTCAGTGACTGGACCATCTGGTGTCTTGCTTTGGTTTGTTTGAATCCCGTGGCTGATTGTGTGATTATATCGCTTCTGGGCCTCTGTGCAAGGCCCTTAATGCTGAGACCTGCTCCGGGGATGCAGGATAAAGAGCTTCGCTCTCAGCTCTGCGTGTGTGTGTGTCTCGCAGGAGAAACAAAGCTAAGGAATCGTTATGCGCTTCTACCTATACAAATGGCAAAATAAAGTATAGTCATTATTGTCATTATCAGGCTATTGGCAGACATCTTGATGATTAAGTGATTTGTGAATGAACCTCCAGCTCCGTGCCAAGCAAAACATGATGAAGCAGCAGGAGCAGCCACAGCAGCGAGGGAAGTGGCAGGATCAGCCACAGCAGCGAGGGAAGCGGCAGGACCAGGACCAGCCGCAGCAGCGAGGGAAGTGGCAGGATCAGCCGCAGCAGCGAGGGAAGTGGCAGGATCAGCCGCAGCAGCGAGGGAAGTGGCAGGATCAGCCGCAGCAGCGAGGGAAGCGGCAGGATCAGCCGCAGCAGCGAGGGAAGTGGCAAGACCAGCCGCAGCAACGAGGGAAGTGGCAGGATCAGCCGCAGCAGCGAGGGAAGTGGCAGGATCAGCCGCAGCAGCGAGGGAAGTGGCAGGATCAGCCGCAGCAGCGAGGGAAGCGGCAGGATCAGCCGCAGCAGCGAGGGAAGCGGCAGGATCAGCCGCAGCAGCGAGGGAAGTCAGGTGGTAATGTAGTGGCACCCCTGCAGGCGGCCCAGGACATTGCAGGCACGCCCAAGAATTACTCAGGCTTCAAGACCACACCTGTAGTGGAGGAGGTGGAGCTTGAGGACGGGAAGAAACGAAGGAAGGTCCTACCCATGCCCTCACACCGGGGGCCCAAGATCAGGTAGAGGATGAAGGCTGGGGCTGGATTCCCCCGGGTCTGGGGGAGCAGGGGCTCATATGAATGCATTCTTTTAGGTTGTAGTCTTATATTCCATATTCATCAGAAATAACGGGTACATATGATGTTACTCTTCTGAACTCTGATACAGGGTGGAGTTGATCCCTCGGTTGTCCTTGTCACTGCAGGAAACGGGATAAGGGCAAACGGCCGATGGCGGAGCCCAAGAAGCTGAAGAATCAGCCCAAGCGGAATGAGCGAGCACCTTTCTCCCGCATGGAGAAGGAGAGTCAGTCCAGGACTCGGGTAAGCGCCGTCGGTGTTCTGACGTCAGAGGGGTCCATGCCGGATTTGCTAAATTCCTACCCCATGAGCGCGTGCCGGCAGGTGACGGCTGATTTTTCCATTCCGGTTTTCCCAGTTGGTCCAGCATCCGTTGGCGTGTCGGTCGGTCGGTCAACGTCTCCATTTAATGCTAGATCTTGATAGACCTGGGATCTAGAAGGACTTTGGCAGCATTCATAACCCAACCGCTTCATTTAACATACTAAAACGTAGCAAGCAAGGCGACGCTGAATCGAAACAGGCATAAGAACTATTGTTATACATTGATATGGAGTCTGAATGAGGAGAGGAAGGACTCAGTGCCTGGAGACGAGACATCAAGAGTCTTTCGGTCATGCATGCAGACAGGGGGCCACCGACGTTAACTGGGCCAGCTGGGACGTAGCGTTTTGGCACGTCTCCCCGCGCTGGTTGTTGTGGAGGAGTCCCACAGGGGCAGCGTAGAAGACAAAGGGAGAAATTGAGAGGTCCGTCTGGTCTCCTGTGCCGTGAGTCCATTTGAGGGAAACGGGCCGTTGAATGACAAGGTGACTCATCATTTCCATCATCGCTCTTCATAGTGGGCGTGGGACGTGTATCGCTGCATTTGTGTAGTATGGGGATTGTCAGATACTATAGGGTCTACTACAGGGTTAAAAGGAAACTGTTAACTTAAGCTTGGCTGCATTCGGCTTGTTCCGTTTCTCTTCATATGGCTTCTGTATGTCAGCCTTTTTAAATGAGGTTTTTAGTGCTTTGGTTTAATACTGGAGTGATAAACTGCTTTTAAGTACCGGTCTCCTGAGAGCCGTACTTCTGCTAATAATGTACTTTGAGGGATATTGGCCTGCTCCTAGTTTTATTGAGACAGTCCTTAAGGAAGGCTACCTAGTCAGCGCTGCGGAAGTTTATTGCGGCTGGGGGTTTGTGTATGCATCTTCATTAACCACGCCTGCAGAGATGCACAGCCCGCAATTCCTAAGACCTGACTGTAGAGTGCGCCACTTAGATGTCCCAAGCATGCTGGGTGCATGCACAGCAAGAGTGGCACTAATCCCCACGCCACACCCCTATTAGCCTAGCTAGCAGGGATGTATCGATTTGCAGATACTGATTGCTGAATTAAACATTTTTTTTCTGAAGCCTGACCTGCCAATACCTATCCTAGCTGATTCCAGTTTTCTGAGTTTGTTTATCTGAGTTTCATGTTTAATGTCTATTAAAAATAGACCTATTTAAAACAACCTTTCCTAATAAAAATGTCCCAACGAGTTTGGAATTAAACTGGTAGTTCCGAATGTTTTTGGGTAATTTCTCCACAGACAGCTTTGTTGACAGCAAATTTAGCACATTTTCACTGCAAATTTAGCACATTTTCACTGCAAATTTAGCACATTTTCACTGCAAATTTAGCACATTTTCACTGCAAATTTAACATTCTCACTGCAAATTTAACATATTCGTCCCACACTGTGAAAAATCTCCAAACAGCAGGCCTGTTTCCTCAGCTTTTTTTGTCGTAGAGCCCAACCCAAAGAACTTCAGCAGTATGTTTTGTTGCTTGGTTATTTTTTCTCTGACTTGGTTCTTTCCAGGGAGCAGGTTTGACGAGGGAAGGACAATATGCGCTAAAAATGAAATCAGTAATTTCTGAGATTTTCCCAATATTGTTGTTTATCGTAATATTTAAAAAAAAAATTAAATTCATACGTGGAATGATGACCAAATTGTTTTACTAATAGTTATGGAGCAAGTGCCTGGCATAATGATAGTTTATGTGCACAGACTCATACTACGTTGGAATACGCGACACGATATTTAGTCAATTAATTGCTCCGCCCTACCAATCACAGAAAACACCTTCGTCCTCTGACATCACCAAATGGCAGTGCATGCCAAGTAACCAGTGAGGAGCCTGACACTGATCCATGTGGGACTTTATTCCGGAGTATTCTGAGCATTTGTTGTTCACACAGTACCGGTGGAGGTTCATGCAACACCCTACCAGAGATGGTGCTGCTGGTTCGCTGAATCTGTGCCCCTCAGGTGCCACTCTGGGGATTGTCCTTCGTGCCAAGATGCCCAACTGCGTTCATGTATATAATCTGCTAGCAGATAATTGAGAAGATCAAAATTTGGATAATAAGTGGAAATGACTTAGCCAAGGATTATAACCAGTACAAATTAACGTGATGGTTTAAAGAGCTGCGCTTGCATCATCAGAGGCACCCGTGCTCTTCCCATGAGTCTTTGCATTTCGACGGGTGTCTGAGGAATTTCCACTGTGTCGTTTTATTTGCAGGCTACAAAGCAGAGGGATAGAGACCATGATGGTTTCGAGAGCCTGGTGGAGCAGTACAAGAAGAAGCTGTTGGGAAATGCCACTGTGTTCACGACTAAGAAAACCAAATGGTTCAGTGGGTGAAGTGCCCCCCCCCGCGACCTGGTATCAGGTACACGGGACGTTAAGATCTACGATGAAAGGATAGGGAGAGTACACCTGTTTGTGGAAATGTTCAGCTACACTAGGCAGCCTGGAGGAAGAAAAAAACATTCAGGGCACGTTGACAGTTGGGGGGGCATGTTCCTTATTCAAGGACATTCTGAGGAGTTGCCGATCATTATCTTTTTTCTGCATGGTTTGTGCTGTGGGCTGTATGCAAGTCCTTTTACAAACTGATGTCTGAACTTTTTATTACATTTGACAAAAAAAGAATATACATATATTTTACCCGACTGCTGGGCCCGTATATTTGACTACAGAAGAAAATGTATGGTTCTAGTCTATTTCCAATGTAGGTGTGACAGTTTTTAGATTTTTTGATTGTTTTGAAAGTTTTTGTGTCATTTTAAGCATCTGTGAAGTTTCTTAAGTTGACTAACATTTATTGTATAGTATACATCAAAAACTGGGTCTGAAGATCGCCTCCATGAAAATGAATATTCAGAATCTCCATAGTGTTTCACATTCAAAAAAATGTTCTGTTGCTACTTTTTGATGTTACCCTCCTGATGTGCATCCTGCGGCAGGGAAGCCAGCTCATTTTGGGATCCCTCTCTCACAGAGATGAATAAAAATATTCCATATTCAAACTGTAAATGAGCTCTTCCCCTTCAGTAATGTAAAGGGACTGTATTAATGCGCTATATGGACAAATGTATTGGGACACCCGGCCAGTACACCCACAGGGATTTTTATAGCATCCCGTCCTAAATTCATAGTCATCATTATGGAATTGGTCTCCCCTCTGCAGCTGTAACAGCTGAAACTCTTCTGGGGGGGGGGGGGGGGGGGGTTTCCCCACAAGATTTTGGAATGTGTCTGCGGGGATTTTTACCGATTCATCCATAAGAGCATTTGTGATGTTGGATGTGAAGGCCGGAGTCACAGTCTGTGTTATAATTCATTCTAAAAGTATTTTAATGGGGTTGAGGTCAGGGCTCTGTGCAGCCAATCAAGTTCTTCCATACCAGACTCATCCAATCATGTCCGTATGGATCTAGCTTTGTGCATTGGGGCGTAGTCATGATGGAAAACGAAAGGCTCTTCCCCAAACTGTTCCCACAATGCTGGAAGCATAGAATTGTCCAAAATGTCTATGGTACGCATATCATTCCTGTGGGTGCAATGGCCACGTGTCCCAGTACTTTGTCCATATAGTGTTTGTTGCAATTTTATTGGCTTGCTCTCAAGGTTGGATTTACGCAATAGGCTGTAATAGGCCGGATCTGCTGTTAATCAACAGCCCCCTGTAGGAAGACGGGTATTACCCAGGTTGGGGTTACAGTGTGAGATCTGCCCTGCTAAGGCATCCCCCCCCCCCGGAGATGCTCTTCGTCTTTAACTCGAGCCATGGAAAGAGGGCACATCCTGAATTAGGAAGAGGTAAGGAGGGCAGAGTGGTCTTGTCTGTAGTTCAGTGGGTTAGTAATCTGTCTCCATAAGGTTGTGGGTTTGAATCAAGTGGTCGGCACAGTAATCGTGTCACTGTTGGGCACACAAAACCAGTTTTACTTCGGTTCGGAAATGTTTAATGGGCTCTAAGAATAGTCTGACGTGCAAACTCAAGATTTCATAGTAACTTGATTATGTGATGTAAATTATAAGTCAAAGGGTTATAATTTAGTCATTTGTCAGCAGTAACACGTTTTTTAAAATTTCCTAATCTCATTTTGTCTGTTCACCCTTAATTAAAAATTTTCTACATTTATATTTGCAGGGTCAGATGAGTGTGATTCTACTCATGTCCCTCTATAATTGATGTGTGAATTATCCGAGACGTCTTTGACTCGGTAGAATTAGGTCACGATACCTAGGCTGTACTTTTCAGGGTATGAGCTAGAAACCAAGATGAAGGGAAAAGTGTTTCAATAGTTCTGTAATCATATTTTGAGTCAGGAGCACAGACTACAACAATTTTTACTGAATTATGATCTCTAGAAGTAACAGTGAACCTGATTAAATCCACAACATTGTTCAGTTAAACTGTCTTATGTACTCTGTCTCTTTTGGGCATTTCTCTATACGCAGTGGGCTCAGCTTTTAGACAGAGCAAGTGTTCTCGCTATCAGATGGTAGAACAATAACACTGGATTTAGGCAAACACTTGGTTACCATGGTGATTGATCACCTGCTGCAAGTCTGCAAGCAATGAAATCCTAGCCGGCTTCTTTGTGCTCTTGATTGGATTGTTGGGGTCGAACAAGACCAGCTTTTTGAGATTCAGAGGCATGCTTTCTGTAATTTATCATCTGGACATGGAGATGTTTCACTGGCTCCTTTTCAGGGGGGGCAGGAGTTTGCTACCCAGCTGTGAGATGGGCACACACACTTGTAGCCGCAGTCAAAATTAGAGTTGCCATCCAAACCCTTATAAGATGGAAGGATCCCCTACTAGAGCATGACGGGACGATGGTGGCAACCCTAGTTAAAATACCCACAGCCATTGTCTTCCCCCACAAATATTTCCTCATAGGGCGTAACAGGTGCTGTCTTTTAACAGATCGAGGTGGAAGGCTGTGACCCCACAAACTGCTGGCTAGGTTGTCTTCTCTCGTTACCACAGTGATCACAGTTCATCCAGTGTGGAGAATTAACGCTATATCAGGGTAATCAGTGGCCACTGTAGCTCCAGCCATCTGAGGATGCCATCTGTTATGCTAATGTGACATTTTCACTGAACGTTTTGCCATTTTTTTGAAATATTCGTTTTGAAGAGGAGATTTCAGTCTGTCCGACCAGTGAACCCAGTGGAGTTGGTTCAGGTTGTCACTGTATAGCAGGTACCTGCCCGGGAGGTAATAGGAGGACTGGTTACTGAAATTATGCCTGGCCATCTTTACAGGAATGTCAGCAACCGATCACGCAAAGTCCCAAACATAAGTTTAATTACACGTGCATTTTTCTTATTTTAAAGGCTTATGCATACTGTGCATCAGTGTTATGTAGCTGCTATTACCAACTAATTAGAGCGCAGTAAAGAAGTCAGATGTAAGCAATGCTTGAACTGTGAAAAAACATGTGCTAGTCTCCCCTTTGGCAGTTTTCCACTGGCAAAAAGGAACTGAGCGACACCCAAGCTGTGCCGCGAAGAGACTACTTAGGGCTCGGGTCCAGCCCTCCTCGGTTCTCCACTGCAGAAGAGTCAGCTCAGTAAACGCGTTGCTGGGTTTGGCGACTGACATAAAACCAAAGAGAAGCTTAATTATTGTTCACACAGTGCATCATGATTTAAGCAATTGTTATTAGTATCATTATTATTGTTGTTTTACTGTGTGCTAATTTCCGCTAGCATGTCTGTGAGAATTGCTGTATAATCTATGTAACAAATGCTAGCGCGATTACTATTCGCTTAGGTAAATTTGCATTACAAATCCATTCTGTTCGATTGTTCCATAGTACTCTGCCTGGGTCACATGTGTGGAGTTTGCATGTTGCATGTGGCTGTTATAAGTAAAAGGATGGAAATTTTCGAGTTATCTGGAATGCATCAATGCCTCGCGATGTGCCGTACTACTAATAACCAATAATATATATATTTCCTTGAGATAATCCATGCTCAGGTCACTGGTAACTGCATTTTGACCAATCGGGGGTTGAGGACCCGACCAGCTCAGTTTGGTCACGCTCTTGGCCCTGCTGGTAAGAGGACCGTGTCAGTATGAGTCGGGCTCACAGGCTTTACAGTGGAAAAGCTCCGGTCGGCAGTATGGATCAGTTCTTCGTGGCACCACTTGTTAATTACTAGACGGGATGGTGGGGGGTGAGTTAAAAGAGCCTTCCAGCCTTTAAGTCATCCGGGCCCTGTACTACAAAGCGGGGTTACTTGCTGGATTTAAGGTAGTCTGGGCAAAATGTAACTGAACGAATATGAAGTCCCTTTAAACTGTGGTACCTTAAATCCAACAAGTTACCCCAATAAGCCAGTAATCCCGCTTAGTAGTCCATCCATCCATCCATCCATCCATCCACCTGCTTATCCTACTGAGGCTCCAGACCCCCCCACGACTATCTCGGAAGCAATGGGCCCGTCGCAGGGCGCACTCACACACCAGTCACTCATTGTAAATTTATGCACACTTATGGGCAATGTAGTAACTCCAATTAACCTCAGCATGTCTTTGGACTGTGGGGGGGGGGGGGGGGGGCAGGGGGAGAACATGCAAACTCCACACACATGTGACCCAGGTGGAGACTTGAACTCGGGTCCCAGACGTGTGAGGCAGCAGTGCTAACCACCCCCCGGCTTAGTAGTACAGGCCAAAAATGTATAGGCCTATAGTATTTGTGAATCACATAGGAAGATAAAAATATCAAGCTTCTAATTGTCCTTGACGTAGTGGTTGAAAACAATTTTAGTTTCATTCTTATAATGTAAAAAAGTGTTTGTTCTGTTACTCCATGGCTATGGATGATGGTCTAAAGCTGAGACAGAGCCCCCCCCCCCCCCCCCCCTCCAGAAAGGTGTCAAAACTATAACAAACCAACATACACAGACTTTACAGAGACAAAATGTAGTAAAATAGCTTAAAATATTATCGATTGTATTTGCTGAAAATAAGATATATTTTACGTAAAATATTAACTTGCACAAAAGCACTTGTATAATTCACATAAATGATGCAACGTTATTTCGTTTTTTATTCTGTGAAAAACGAAAGATCGATCTGCTGGCCAGATTTAATAAAATATAAATATGTCAGATGTTGAATAAATATTTTGGGATTCGAGTGACAAAGAGATCACGAGGCGGACTGCAAAGTTTAGTTTTTAGCAGACTTCCATTGCGCGATCCTCAAAACGACAGCAGTTCGAGAATAAACTCGCAAACAGACGGGAAGCCTTTACGGAGACAGAAGTGGATGCAGGCATTTAATAGAAACGTTTTCTATTTTATGTATATATTCTTTAAATTCATTCTTATATATTGTCAGCACTTTTTATTGATGTGACTGACGCGGAACGGGGAAGAAGGCAATGTGAACAGGTTAGGAGTAAATAAAAGGGTTTTAATGGGGAAAAGAGTCAAGAAAGATATACAGACTTCAACAACAGGTGTTATGCCGAAAAAGGCATCCCTGCCGTAGAATGCATGCCTGTCTCGGGAGCGCGCACCACTGAAAACAGCGAAATGAAAGCTTTTTTTTGTAATGCGTAGAAATGATCGTTCCTGTTTACTTAAACTCATAAAACGCACGTAACACATCACATGACGTTGTATTTTGTTAAAATACAGCTATATAACACAAAACAAATAAAAAAGGTCGCGGATCTGAAAACGCTTTGTTACGTAATGGGCTGTCACGTGCCTGTTACTATCGATTCAAAAGTTCAAAACGGCAGACATGAACGTGGCAATTTAAAGCTTGTTACTTTATAAGTGTGTATCATATGCACAGTAACACTTTTTTTTACGAAAAAAAAATTTAATTTGTTACTCAATCTTTTAAAAAAATGTCTGGGTCTCGTTTTAATTAATGGCGAAAATAGTGTTGCACCATGTAGCTCAGATGACACTGACCAGTCTCGAAATTGTATTAGTTAAACATGCATGATGCTGGGGTCAGTGCAAATATAATGATGAAGTTGGTGAGAGGACATAGTGTTTTCTGTAGGGGGCAGCGTGTGGCTTGATGGGCTAACCCTGTGTCCATGTAATCAGAAGGTCACTAGTTCAAACGCAGCCTCTGCAGGTTCTTGAGCAAGGCTCTTAACCCTCAGCTTTCTGGGGGTCCCACCAGATGGCTGCTCTTTGCAAACAACTTACTGTATAAATAGGGAGGTGTGAAGACAATTTCCCCATGAGTATCAATGAATTATCCATTATTATTATGTACTTGATGATGGGAGCTGCAGAAATGCAAAATCCAAGGGGATGCCTTTTTCAGCAAGCACCTGCCGGAAAAGGCATCCCCTTGGATTTTGCATTTTTGCAGCTCCCATCACCAAGTGCCTTTGGGACTTTGTATACGAGAGAGTGTTAACTTACCTATGCAAATTTCAACAGCATAGCTGCAGTACAGCCAGCTTTTACAGGGAGGGGGGGTGCCTTTTTCGGCAGGTTGTCGCATTTCAGTCTCTCTTCGTTTCCTACTGGTCTTGCCAACTTGTGCTGAATTCGAAGGGGAGGAAAATATGCGGCCAAATCTGGGGCGGATCCTTGAGATGTCAGACGTCAAATTATTTTTTGGCTTTTTAAAAATGTATTACTCTTACATATTTTGGCTCTATGAGGACATTATACAGTCAGCCCCCCCCTCCCCAGTGCAATTGTGCTGATGACAAAACAATCAATCGGCAACTCCTTCAGATTATGATCGGAATTACTTCAGAGGGGATTACATTTTAATCAGGATTAAATATCAGACATATCAGTAGCTTCTGTTGTGTTGCCAGCCTGCAGGGGGGTGGGAATGTTTTTATTACTGGCGTTTTTTTTATCTACAAATGTGCTCTTAAATATTATATTATTAATTATTATTAATATTAACTTTTAAAAAGTCTATGAAGGTGGTATGTTATGTTATCGTTTGTACGGAGCACTACTGGGACGGTATCTGGTGGTCGCTTCGCTTGTGGGAGGGTAATCCTGCAAGGTGTCATATAGCATGGTGTACGGGGACTGGTTTGGTCTTCCGCCGAAGTCGAGTCCCAGATTGGAAACCGTGAAGCACAAACGGAGCAGCTGCATACGCGACAGCACCGGGGCGCTGGGCAGCCGCTGTCTGTCAAATCACGGTTTTATTTATCGCGTACCCAGTTCTACTCAGTGCAATGAAATGATTGGTTGCCTAACTCCAATGTGTTAGCAGGAAATAAACATAAAAGAGGCCATTAACACAGACAATAATCATAGGTCTAAATATCCATAAATAATGTGCCGGTAGCAGTAAAGTGACAGGTGGAAGTGCAAATTTACAATATTTACATATGCGTGCTGGACATTTATGTTGAGTATGCTGCGATGAAACAGTGGTATCGACACACAGTCAGACGACGGTAGAGTGCACTTGTGGACCATCATCCCGTTAATGATTAGCAGCTGTCAAAGCTGCAAGGATGAGCTACGTGTAGCTAAAAGATCACTTTGGATGCATTTTTATTTAAAAAAAAATTATAGAAAACATAAAAAAAAGGATAATGCAGAATTAGCAGAATTTCATTTCCCGATATTTAGTTTTTCTCAATGGCTGTTTGAACACTTAGCAAACACTTAGTGTTTATTTTTGATGGGACGCTCCATGCAGGCGGGAGTGGACTAAGCGGAAAGTTACAGAAAAGCGACGAGGACCTGGAAACTTCACAGATAATGCGGGAGCTTCTTGCATTTCTGCATTTCCATTTGGCTTTATCCAGAAGTGGATCACAGAATACATTCCTGAATGAATTTTTCCCCCGTTATTATTAATTACAATAAAATACAATAATGCACAAATACGGTGTTTCAGAAGTTGTTCTTTGGCTAGCTCAGAAAATCTAGTTAAATTAGTAGTAAAATACAGATTCTGTAAAAAACGTATTTTAATAAATATCTTAAGTAGTGTGTAACAGGACAATTGTAAAAAACTAAAATAAATAACAGGAGTTGTGTAGGGTTATAACTATTTACCATTCAGCATTGTTGAAGCATGGAATTTTCCTTTAACTTGGTCAAGAACCGGCTCAGCCTGTCAAGTGTGATTTTCCTGACGGCGTCTCGGTTTTTTCTGTTTCTGCTCAAAAAATCATCCAGACCCTTGTCACTTCCTTTCTTCTCTGTGGAGCAGCGCATGGAACCTGCAAGCGTTTGGATGTTTTCTTTGAGGTTGATTATATCCGTCTTAATTTGCTCGTCTTTTAGGTGCTCTAAAATTTTCTGGAAAACGCCGAGCTTCTCTAATGTGGGATTCAATCCCCGCACTGGCTGGTCTGGATCTGGAATGAATTTTTCGTCTTCGAAAGTAGTGTCACCTGTCACCTGGGGGGGGGGGGGGGGGGGGGGAGGAAAAAGACACAGATGTTAATACAATACTGAGTCCTTGCATTTAATTGTTTTGCACAGTTAAATGTGACATTTATTTTCCATAATGCAACATGTTCATAAAATGACTTTTCTGTCATTTAGTTTTTGTGATGATGGAGAGCCCGATTCTTTGAAGAGATTTAATACCGTACCTCTACACCAAGGATCTTTATTCTGTTTATGGTGGTTTGCATGGACATATTCAGAATAGATGCAATGTTCTCAGCTGACAGAGATCTGCCCAAACCACTGCTCAACAGCATGAGGAAATGGGAAATGAGAAGAGCGATGGAGAGATTCATGCTTATGACTGTCCTGGAGTAAAATTAAAAAGCAGTTATTTACAGTAGATGAAGAACAGTTACACACGATTAGTGTCAGTTGTGGTTACATGACTGATCCAGATCAAATGAAATTAAGGAATACTGTGCTACTTTTTAAAATATGCTTTTCTGCTTTCCTTAAAAGCTTGTTTACTTATGATACACAGGCAGACAGCATGCCAGGTATCCGTGTATCAATCCAGACGGGCGAAGAATGTAGGTGATGTTCAGGGTGATAATGATGGATGTGTTATATGATGTATGTGTTCATTTAAGGAAATGTGCAGTGATGTGCAGTAGAGGGTATGAACCTTACCTCTTCAGATCTGAGGTCTGTGTCCACATGAGGCTTCATCTTTGTATCACTGCTTATATAGTGTGGCATGTTGCTGTTTCCTGACTCATCAACTCAGTGAATCATCCTGGACTCTTTGAGAAATAGGGTGGTTGTGGGGGGTTATGGAGTGAGGAAGACTACTGAGCATCTTGCCCTTCCTTCGTGCTAATTGCTTGCTCTGTAAACACTCACTCTACGGGCACAATTGGCTTTGGACCATTTTACTTTGGCTATTTCTTGTCTATTTTTACTTTGGCTGGTACTTTTGTCTGGCATAAGTTGTTCCCTGTGCCTGCGGCTGTTTTAAGGTACAACAGAAGACAATTTATCTTCTATGGTAAATCAAATTGTCTTTTAGTATAGGACGTACTCAGCATAACTTAAATAACATTCTTACTAGTGAAAATGCAATTTTTGCCAGCAAGAATTTGAATTCAAGATATCGACAGTGTAATTCTTCCTAGTAAGAATGATAATTTTTACTAATAAGAATAGTAGAATTTTTTACTAGTAAAAAATGTTCTAGATCGCTATAATTCAGTTTTTCAATTCAGTTTTTACAATGTAATTCTATAGAGCTGTAATGACAGTTTTGTCAGTTTCTTAACCAATACAATATGAATATAACCACTTATGATATTGGTACAATATATTTGTACTTTACTGTGCAATATACTCTTATACACTTTTACTTTTCGTGTAACTTCTGGATAAGGGTGCTTTAGACTCCTGTACAGAGATTTTCTACTTTATTTTATATTTATGTTATTAGATTGTTTAACCATTCTTCGTTTTGTGCTATGCTTCTTTCCTGTTTATATACTTATATTGGATTGTTCTTGTCGTGGTGTCTGTGTGTGATTCTGCAATGGCGATGTGAGCAGTTTCCATCGGGATTAATAAAGTCTTCTGGTTCTGATTACTCGTAAAAAATGAATTATAGATCTCTACAATATGACTTTTTACTAGTGAAAATAGAATTTAGGATATAACAAGACAATGGATGTCAATGGGGGTATTTGACTAGTAAAGACTGAATTACAGAGCTCTATGACATGAATTCTTACTAGTAAAAATTGCATTGTAGATATGTTGAATTCAAAATTCAATGCAATTTTACCAGGAAGAATGTTATTTATATTAAATTTTTTTTACCTTTTTTTCATATCTCATTCAGTCATTTCTTTTACAACTTTGTGCCATTTGCCCAGTGCAGATTCGCATTGGATTTTACATTAGATAATCAAATTAAATTAAGCTCCCTGACCTGCACTCAATCTACACCAAGCGGTGCTGGACCAAGGCCAGGAAGATTGCAAAGGACCTCAGCCATCCCAACAATAGACTGTTCCATCTGTTGCGGTCAGGGAAGCGCTTCCGCTCCCTGAAGGCTAACACAGAGAGACTGAGGAGGAGCTTCTACCCGCAGGCGATAAGGTCTCTCAACAACACACAAACACAGAACTAATACAACCTGCTAACGCCAATGGACACTATGGACACTCTCATGCACATCTACACTCACATCTGAACTCACATGGTCATGTTTACATCTGGACCCTTGCACAAAGTCACTTTAATAAGGCATCTTAAGGCACTTTTTTCATGCATACTTGCACACCATACTTCCTCCACCTAATTTCAATGTGAAAGAATTTCTATTTTGTACAGCATATTTCTATTTTTATTTCTATTATGTACAGTACACTTCTATTTCTACTTCTATTTTATGTAAAGAATTCTCTTTTAGGTCACTGGCGGTCGTGTAAGCATTTCACTTCATATCGTACTGTGTACGACTGTGTATGTGACAAATAAAATTTGAATTTGAATTTGAATTTGAATTTAAAACCTTAAATGAGAATAATTCCATGTCATGCTTTTTGTCTTTACTGTAAGCAGTGCATACAGGAAATTACCTCGGTGCCTGTGTTCATTATCTTGTGTGAATCATGAAAAATTTCATCACTTCTGGTTCAGAATTTTAAGCAATTCCACTGAAATTTTTAGCAATATTCGCCTCCTATTAAAGTATGATTCAGGCAGGCATTCTGACACAATAGCAAAGATTCGGTTGATTGTTTGTAATGAAAGCAACAAGTATTTACATTTTTGTTGAAATAAAAGATGTACAGTACTGTGCAAAAGTCTTAGGCAGCCCAAAAAAATATGTTTAAATAATTGTCACGTTGGTGTAAAACTACGCTGTTACGCCTGGCAAAGTGTCTCAGCTCAGCCATTTCAAAACCTCTGCTAAAATAACTCGGGAATAGCTCGGGTGCCATTGAGGAGAAGTTTGGGAACTGAAGCGGTGTTCATCTAGCTATCCAAGTAGATATCAGTAACGTTTTGGAGAACAGGAGACATTTTTACTAGTTTTTATCGTGTTACTCATAATTTTCATATGTTCTTATGTTAAATTATATTTTTTGTTCTATGAAAATGCGCACTTATTACCCAGATAAATAGCATTAAACATTTCTTTTGAGTGCCTAAGACTTTTGCATAGTCCTGTATAAAGTCTTCTCAACTATGACATTTATAGAAAAGAAGAAATATGAAAGAAAAATTATGTTTTAAGCATTAAGTTACTTAAAAAAATGTGTTCATTATATAGCCTGAAAAAGATTAGCATGTTTGGTCTTAATAGTGAAAAACAAACAAAACACAAATGTAACAGTTTATGCATTTGTATCAATTGTACATTTATTTGGCTTATACTTTTATTCAAAGTGATAAAGAGCAAGGGAACTGAAATGTCATAAGCCTGCAGCTTATAGAGTCGACTCAGTCATGCGTAGGTCTCTACTACTGTAGTGACACTTATGGGTGTCCCGGGTTGCATGGATGATTCCAAAAAACAGAAAATCATGCAACTGGATTATCAGCCCAAGAGAGAGATCCAGGACGTTCGGGATGTTCCAGGATGTTCAGCTGGTCCATAAGAATGAAACTGACCCTGAGCAGCGTTCATGGTCCTAAGTGAGACAGAAGTATCAGGTGTTTCAGTAATGAGGGTCGACGACTGAGATGCAGCTCAGCAGAATTCCCAACTCTGGAGTTGGACAGGACAGAATCCATTTAATAGTAAATGGAGGTTATGACAGAAGGTTAATAAAAATGCTTTGGTGTAGCATCCCAGCTTCCCAAAGCAAAACAGGTCAGAGATGCTATATTTTACTCATTTATCAAGCACCTTTACCCAAAGTGGCTTATTATAAGGGTTACAATTTATATGTGCTCCATGGGATTTGAGCCCACAACCTTTGTGTTGTTGGCATAATGCTATACTCGTAGAGTACTAATAATCATAGTGATCATCATTGTCCAAGGTGACCTTTGTTCACCAGGCTGGGGTACATGCTGACTGGGGCACCAGTCCACTCTGAAGCACATACTCACAACAGGGGCAATTTAAAGATGCTTTGGACTGCTGGAGGAAGCCAAAGTACCAAAAGAAAACCTCTCACTCATGCAGAGTGGGACCCCAAAGCCTAGGGGGTGTGCAGTAATAGCCCTACCAACCCTGCTGTATGTATTTCTAAATATGAAAAAGTAGGATGTCTAACCGTTTGTTCCCCAAGGTGAAAAGGAATGTAGAAATGTTAGCAGCGACTAGAATGTGCTGCTCATCAGTTCCAGCCCCAGCCCCGTTTTGGGGTCGGCTGCCGAATTGCTGGGATGATGTTTAATGTGGCAGACTGCAGAGATATTTACAGCATGACTTAAGTTGCTCACCAGTGGCTTCACAGTGGAATAATAATAATAAATAACCAAAACAATAGCTAAGTGATGTGTTACACACCACGGTTTCCTATTTTAGCTGCCTTGCAAGCTTTGCAGTTGCCCACTGGCCTGATGGCCATGCATTCCAGTTTTGATTTTTCTGATGGAATTTATAAACTCGCATTAGCTGCAGTCATGCAATTTTTCTTACTATGAAAAAATCGTGTGACGCTGCATTCCGTTTTGGCATTAACATGCCCAAAATGTGCATTTCCATATTACATCATCGTCGCATGAACTTGCACTGCCGAAGGCTACCGATTTGCTCTCTGGCACCGAGCATTGGGGAAATTCTCCGCATGACGTCTGGGCATTAACTCATCACAGGAAGACTGAAATGTGTGTGACGCAACCGCAAGAAGGGTTTGCATACAGGTTACGATATATTTCAGCCCTCACCTTTGGAAGACAAATTACAAGATATTGTGACAGCAAGTTCCTTCGGTGCCCTCGCATCTGCTTACTGGAATACACACGGGAGAATAGATGATGTAATGCTAAAGCCGCCAATAGGAGTAACTTCTCGGGTCTATCGCTTCCCCACCTACCATCAGATGCTGTCTACTGCCTTGTAGCACCTTCATACTAGCCAGACTTATTTGAGCCCCAATCCGCCCCAGTCCGTCAGACCTGAATCACTTAGACTGAATGATATGGTTTTCCAGTGAACAGGAAGCATTCTCTGTGTTTTACGTCACTTTTATCCACATTTTTAACGTCAGTACTCCATCCATCCATCCATCCATCCATCCATCCTTCCGTATTAAAATATTAACCTTGTTAAAATTAACTTTGAGAAATGTTATGTTACCTTTGCCGTTTTAAACTGGGACCGTAACGAACCTAAGCTCACGTCCACTGCTGATATTTATGCTCCGTTTTAATGTTTAAATTTAATTTTTATGTTTTATTGTTTTCCTTGCACCAGTTATTTTTAAACCACCAAAATTTATTTTTAGAGGAAGAGCAAAGCGGAACGCAGCCACCTAAACGAGAACCTTGTGAACTGGAGGGAGAACAAAACAGCAGGAACCTACAGATTTTGGGATTTAAGACCGTTTATTAGGCAGCTGTCATCGTACAACAACTGTACTTTTGGCACAAACTACAATTTAAAGTTGACACGTTCAGTTTCGTGCTAACAGTGTGTATTTGGTAGCACAAATCGTATCATATTTGGTGTAATTTCCATGTATTCTGAAAAATTATTTCTACACATAAAACTGTTAAGAGTTTAAAAGCTCAATGTAATCGTGTATAATTAAGGTATAGGCAATGTTTAATTCAGTAAAAATATTGCACATTAACTGGTTTTATCACAAAATCATAATATACATAACACGTATGTATTATTGTTATTCATTTAAAGTAGTAATAATTTGAAACCCGTTATAATTCTAAAAGAGCTGTTATCAGTTAAAGTGCATTGACAAGCAGTCTAGTTGTGTGTTTTTTAATTAGTAACCTCTTTGCAGTGTTGAACCCCATACATACAGTATTTCATATAAAATTGCTGCTCTTAAAGCTTTGCGATCGCAGTTCTGATTCTCATTCATTTCCATTACGTTGAGAAATTTTAGCTCTGGTTTATTACTGCCACCTACAGGACTCTGGATTAGTGAGCTGTACCATCCCCGGCTGTAACCCGCCGTAAACCAAGTGACATTTCACGTTCTGTGGCGCTGATTTGACTGTCAAAGCTCCTTTTTTACTGTCGGTTCACTTCTTGAAACGATGAAGAATGGTCCCAGTCGTTTTTTAAATTTAGTCACAACAGCAGTTTACCTTGCGCATAGAGTCGTTGATCGCTGCAGCCCGGGTGGGGTGTGTGTGTGTGTGTGTGTGTGTGGGGGGGGGGGGGGGTTGTAAAATTTCGTCAAGGGGCACTCACATGTCTCAAGGGAAGCCCTTAGTCACAGACATAGCCGAGTATTTTTCATAGGAATTTAATTTGGGGCAGAAGTTCCCTGGAAAGCAGGAAAGTCATGGGACTTCCGTCTCACCGTTTCTCCTAAAATGATGCTAGAAACCTACAAGTTCGTGACCCGCGAATATCGTAATCATCAGTGAGCAAATCAGTTCGAGACCATCTCTAGGTTCTACACAGATCGCCTGGCATTTTACACTGCCAACATAACTCTATAGCTATAGTAAAACATTCAAAATTATATTTTGCAAACGTTTGAATTAGCACTACCATGTTAATAATAAATCGTCATTTAATTTTTGATGGTGCGATAGCCATGGGCGTTGTTAGCTGCTATCCCTCGGGATCAGGGGCGTCAGAAGTATTTTTAATGTGGGGGGACCCTCCCCTAGAATTTTTTTTATGAATTAGATGCCATGTCTTGCATTCTGGTGTATTTTTAACAGGCTGTTAAACACCTAATTTTACCTACAAAAGTCACTTAATTCAATGACTGTTTTAGAGACTCAACAATAAGTCCCCATTCAACTATAGTCCATATTCATCAGCCTGTTTTTAACTGCTACCCACTGCTATGCTGAAGATAATGAAATTAATGTGATACAATTTATCACCATCAATGGCTGCATTTTGCTTTTTATTTTGTGTATTCTTTATTATTTAGTTTTAGATGTAACACAACATGCCACTGTGCTGAGCAGTAGTGACCCACAACTGTATGTTTTAAAATACGAATATTCATAATTTCACACAATGAAAAGGCATGACAGCCTTCATAACACAAAATTACACTGTGTCAAGGAACGGTGACGCATAAAAAATAACGTCACACAATGAACAGGTGCAATTTTGTTAACATCCAACAGTGACTTCAGCGGGTGCATTTGACTTTTTTTCCGATTTAGTGATATTCATAACAAAAATGACATGTCATCGCGCAGCCTTCATAACTTTCGCGAAGCAATAGGAACAGCGCTGGGCGAACTAATATTTTATGTTAAATGTAGGGGGGTCCAAACAAATAATTATGAAATGTAAGGGGGACACGTCCCCCTCAAATTTAATAGCGGTGACGCCCATGCTCGGTACTATAGCATTGAGTATTTTAGCCCCGATGCCAATTATCTTCCTTCAAAAAGAAAAAAGGTCAAGCCCCAGGTTAACTTAAAGGTCCTGCTCCTTTCAATAGCTCGAAACTCCCCTGGCGATAGTTCTTTGTGGCACAGTGGACAGTGCTGTCACGTCGCTCCTCCAAAGTGGGGGGGTTCGAACTTCATCGGTGCTCCGTCTGGGTGTGGAGTTAGTGCGCATTTCTCCTCATGACCCTGTGCTGGATAGAATAACTGTTGTCGTTTGTAACTATTTGTAACATCTTCCGTAACTAATCGATATAAATCCCAAAATGTTATACAGTCTCCTAGTGTATTTCTTTAGATCACTATTATATATTGGTCTATATTAATCACTGTTATCAGTAACATCGGGGAAGTGAAACATTCAGATAACTACATATATGTTATTGATGTCGTTATCTTTCTCAGGCTTTCCCCATATTCCATATAAACAGATCATTAAAAAATCCTGCGAAATATGACTCATTTATTGGGAACTGAGACCCTTAACATTGCACTGAAAACGTATTGCAAGATAACATAACTAATTTAGCCTGTTAAGAAGAATCAGGGATCAGTCCAGGCTTACATGGAAATAATTATTAGTGACTCGAGCCCATTTTCAGTGCGTTTCGAAAATCGAAGTTTTTTTTTGCGAAATGAAGATGTCTGGCAATGACGGTTCTGGCACCCTGGTTGAAATCTGACTCCAAGCTGTTGGTGAAAGCTGTTGACCTTTGGCGGAGGTGACGATAAAAGTTGTCGGATTTTGCTACGGTAAAAGTGCTTTACCGGGGGTATTGTTTTAAACAACACAACGCTCTAACGCGTGTATATCTGAGGATCTTACGACTAGTATGCTATATGATTTGGCGCATACAGCAATAACCACACAGTGTGTAACTACAGTTCACTCCGCACTGCCGTGAACGGTCACATCTGAAAATGTTATCGAATAGTCACCTCCGGTGGGCTTTCAGAAGGAAGAATATGCGACTGAACCTCTGTCCTTAATAATACTTTAATAATATTACTAATAAACATTGCGGTACAGCTGGCTTTGATCGTGGAAAGAAAAGCTTGTGAGAAGAGAAAAATCCTGATAGTTTGAGTCTCCAACACCCCCCCCCCCTTAATCTTTATCGTAATAAAGATTTAATAGTATCTTATTTCAACACAACTATGTGCATGAGGCTGAAGTTTCCCAAACTTTCCTCACTCTGACGACAGAAGCAGCACAGTGATTCACTCCCCAAAGATTAGGACAAAAAGCAGGAATTTGGTCCATAATGAATAAACCATGATGTTTTTCAGGTAGAAGGGAACTTGGAGAATAGGAATATCATATTTAATAATTCAGAGTTGCCAACTCTGACGCATCTGGCGTGACAGTCACGCTTTAAAACTCTATATTATTCCATTACATCTAAAATTTGCCATATCAAAAGCATTGGGATAGTTGGCAAACCCTGCAGACTATTTACAAGGTAATAAAACTGTTCCATGTAAATGCGCGTGCATGAGGGCTGCACAAAAAATCGAATCGCGATTCTTTCTCTGTAGATTTAAAATCGATTCATATTTTTCAACTAACGTAATGGCACTAGTTTACTTTTTCCCGACACAAATTGAGCTCGCCGATCTTATAGATGCCGCAGTGTCGAAATCTGCCCAGACAGACGTCCTGCATGAAGGAAATGTAATCAGTATGCGTTATGTAGGTACTGTGTGCAAGTGATAGCGTTATGGAAAAAGCGATTCAGCCTGCCCCATTTTCATTTAAGGCAAGTGTTTGGGCACATTTTGGCTTTTACAATTTATATGGGAAAAATGGAGCTCGATAAGACGCATGTGATATGCAGGCACTGCAAACAGAAGGTGAAATATTTTGTAAACGATACACATGCGGACTCGCGTGACACGCAATCATCCAGATATTAAAGATGCGGATGAACATTCACCTAAAGTAAAAAAACATTCCAGCCATTCCATTTCCAAAGATCTGCGTCCATACAGCATCATTGATAACGATGGCTTTCTATTCAGGATGAACACAGTTGAGCGCAGGTATAATATAAAGGCCCGACGCTTTTTTTGTCGAGATAGCGGTACCTCAGCCATACGATATGATGAAGGTTAAATGTAGCAGCATTTTTTGTTTATGTAAATTTAAGCACTTTAAATGTGGCAGCTTGTTTAATTTTACTTCTTGAATTAATCCATCCATCCATCCATCCATCCATCCATCCATCCATCCATCCATCCATCGTCTTCTGCTTAATCCGGGGTCAGGTCGCGGGGGCAGCAGTCTCAGCAGGGAAGCCCAGACTTCCCTCTCCCAGGCCACTTCATCCAGTTCCTCTGGGGGGATCCTGAGGCGTTCCCAGGCCAGCCGGGAGACATAGTCTCTCCAGCATGTCCTGGGTCTTCCCCAGGGTCTCCTCCCAGTGGGACATGCCCGGAACACCTCCCCAGGGAGGCGTCCAGGAAGCATCCTAATCAGATGCCTGAGCCACCTCATCTGGCTCCTCTCGATACGGAGGAGCAGCGGCTCTACTCTAAGTCCCTCCCGAATGACTGAACTCCTCACCCTATCTCTAAGGGAGAGCCCAGCCACCCTGCGGAGGAAACTCATTTCGGCCGCTTGCACCCGCGATCTCGTTCTTTCGGTCACTACCCATAGCTCATGGCCATAGGTGAGGGTAGGAACGTAGATCGACTGGTAAATCGAGAGCTTTGCCTTTTGGCTCAGCTCCTTCTTCACCATGACAGACCGATGCAGCGCCCGCATGACTGCTGACGCTGCACCGATCCGCCTGTCATTCTCCCGCTCCATCGTTCCCCCACTCGTGAACATGATCCCAAGATACTTAAACTCCTCCACTTGGGGGAGGACCCCATCCCCAACCTGGAGAGAGCATTCTACCCTTTTCCGGCTGAGAACCATGGTCTCGGATTTGGAGGTGCTGATTCTCATCCCAGCTGCTTCACACTCGCCAGGAGGAGCGCTTTCCAACACCCCTTCCAAGGACTCCAAAAAGGGTGGGTATTCTGAACTGCCGTTTGGCGCATAAGCGCAAACAACAGTCAGGACCCGTCTCCCCACCCGAAAGCGAAGGGAGGCTACCCTCTCTGCGGTAAACCCCAATGTACAGGCACCCAGCCTGGGGGCATTAAGTATGCCCACGCCCGCTCGGCGCCTCTCCCCGTGGGCAACTCCAGAGTGGAAAAGGGTCCAACCCCCCTCAAGGAGACTGGTTCCAGAGCCCAAGCCATGCGTCGAGGTGAGCCGGACTACATCTAGTCGGAACCTCACAGCCTTGCGCACCAGCTTAGGCTCCTTCCCCACCAGAGAGGTGACATTCCATGTCCCTAGAGCTAGCTTCTGCAGCCGAGGATCGGACCGCCAAGGTCCCCGCCTTTGGCCGCCGCCCAGATCACATAGCACCCGACCCCTATGGCCCCTCCCGTGGGTGGTGAGCCCATTGGAGGGGTTCTTGAATTAATGTATTGTTATAATGCATTAAGTTCATAGTTTTGGATTTTGCAGTTTATATCTGTAAAAGTTTTATTTTTCTCTTAAGACATTTTACCGTGAAAGTTGTGATTGAGTAGCAGTAAACTGCATTTCATTCTGTGTGATTATTTTTTTGTTGATATCACAGTCAAATGGAACTGTAAGTTCAAGTAACTCACAACGACATTGTGGAAACAAATTAATCTGTTTATTGAGTCGCGAATCATTTATGAATTGTGATCCATTTTGAATCGAATCGTGAGTCCAAGAATCAGAAAGGAATCGGATCGTGAGATTTTCTGAATCTAGCGCCCCTAGTGCGCATGTGTGTGCAGGACTGCCTCAAACTGAAAGTCGTACTCCAGCCAGCTGAGCAAAGTTGGCGATCTTGTAAATAGCAAAAATGTTCAGAATCTGTTGTGCCAGAATTTTAGGAAACCATCCTGAAGTGTCTGTTCGACATGATGGTAAAGAGCTGAAATTGCCATTTGAGTGGAAAAGGCAAAGAAGTACAATGAAATTAGATCATATTACTAAAGCACAATATTATCCTACTACATTATATGTCAGCATGTGTGCGCAGGTGTTAAGGAGAATCATTGTAATACAGAGTATTGAGACCCTCTTCATTGTTCTCATTCTTTGCAGAGTTGTCAGATGTGTCATATCACACAGTATGTCAGTATATACTGATTTGTGTACATAGCCGTTGTAGCTGATGCGATGTTTACAGTGTAAAAAAAAGCAATAAACTCTTTTATGGTTCTAAAGAGAGATTAAAATGATTGTTTCAGGAGAAATGTCCCGAAACACCGCGATTTGTGAATAGCACCTTTTTACTATAAACTGACATCTCAACTGTAGGGTGGAAGGCTATCATTTATACAGAAAAAATGGTTTAGTTATGGAAAAACTGTTAGACATTGTTATTTGATGTTCTAGTACTGTTCCGAAGAGAGCCAGTTAGCGTTTTAAAAGCCACTGAAAGTGCTGTGTTTTAGAGACTCGCACAGAGCTTAAATACAAAAACATTCAGTTAAGTGTTCAAAAGTCAGACTCACATTTTAATAAACGTATATTTGCATTTTAATGCTGGTGCATAATTTTTTTTGTGGGTACGAATCCCAGCCATACAGGCTTCCTCTAGGTACAGTGGGTTTTCCTCCAATCGAAAGATTCACTTCTCTAATTTTCCCATATTACGAGAATGTGTGTTGTGTTGAGATGGACGGTCCCTGCTGTCCAGAGGGTTTCGCAGCTGTGTGTCCCATGATGACTTGGCAGACAGCCATCACCCTTCACTGCATAAGTGCAGTGCAGAGGAGTCGGTAATAATAAGGAGGATTTGTTTGATTTGTGCTTTCATAGACATGACATTATCAGCACTCAGCTAACGGAAGCTAAACGCTTATTCTAACAGTGTAGCGTAACTTGTTACTTTTTGGGAAAACTGGTGTGCCAGGGGGGCGGCATGGTGGTGCAGTGGTTAGCACTGTTGCCTCACACCTCTGGAACCCGGGTTCGAGTCT
The DNA here is from genome assembly GCF_023856365.1 of Brienomyrus brachyistius. Classification (NCBI taxonomy): domain Eukaryota; kingdom Metazoa; phylum Chordata; class Actinopteri; order Osteoglossiformes; family Mormyridae; genus Brienomyrus; species Brienomyrus brachyistius. Next base: position 5,979,268 of record NC_064533.1, read on the forward strand.
CCGCCTGGGTCACGTGTGTGTGGAGTTTGCATGTTCTCCCCATGTCGTCGTGGGGTTTCCTCCGGGTACTCCGGTTTCCCCCCACAGTCCAAAAACATGCTGAGGCTAATTGGAGTTGCTAAATTGCCCATAGGTGTGCATGTGTGAGTGAATGGTGTGTGAGTGTGCCCTGCGATGGGCTGGCCCCCCTGTCCTGGGTTGTTCCCTGCCTCGTGCCCAGGAAAGTTTTCTTCTTTTTATGCTACGTATTTATTATAATGATGCTTTAATTAAATTGATGTGATGTAACAGGTATAAATAATGTCTAAAATTGTTCAATGTCTTCTTTGCACCACACCATCCATCCATCCATCCATTTTCCAAACCGCTTATCCTACTGGGTCGCGGGGGGTCCGGAGCCTATCCCGGAAGCAATGGGCACGAGGCAGGGAACAACCCAGGATGGGGGGCCAGCCCATCGCAGGGCACATTAGCCTTGATGTACAGTATAAATTGTGTAGGTTAACAGTACACAAATAGTTAAATTCGAACAGAAGGGAAAAATTGAAGAAGTGCATTTACTTTTGTAGTGTTCTTGTCATTGGCTGGGTGAGCATTAACGCTAGCCTCAATACTACAGTACTCTGAGGCAGGGGTGTCGCTAGGGCTGTTTTAGGGGCGCTTTAGCCATGAAACTACTGTACTCTGAAGCTGGGGTGTCGATTGGGCTGTTTTAGGGGGGCATTAGCCATGATACAACAGTACTCTGAAGCAGGGGCTGCAGTAGGGCTGTATTAGGGGGGTTAGCCATGATACTGCAGTACTCTGAGGCAGGGGTGTCGCTAGGTCTGTTTTAGGGGGGTTAGCCATGATACTACAGTACTCTGAGGCAGGGATGTTGATAGGGCTGTTTTAGGGGGGCTTTAGCCATTATATGACAGTACTCTGAGGCAGGGGTGTCAATAGGGATGTTTTAGGGGGGTTTTAGCTATGATAAAACAATACTCTGAGGCAGGGGTGTCGATAGCGTTTTTTTAGGGGGTTTTCAGCCATGATACAATAGTACTCTGAGGCAGGGGTGTCGCTAGCGCTTCTTTAGGGGGGTTTCAGCCATCATACTACAGTACTCTGAAGCAGGGATGTCAATAAAGCTGTTTTAGGGGGGTTTTAGCCATAATACTACAGTACTCTGAGGCAGGGGTGTCGATAACGCTTTTTTAGAGGGGTTTCAGTCATGATACTACAGTACTCTGAGGCAGGGGCTGCAGTAGGGCTGTGTTAGGGGGGTTAGCCATGATACTACAGTACTCTGAGACAGGGGTGTCGCTAGGTCTGTTTTATTGGGGTTTCAGCCATGAAACTACAGTACTTTGAGGCAGGGGTGTCGCTAGGGCTGTTTTAGGGTGTTATAGCCATGATACTACATTACTCTGAGGCAGGGGCTGCAGTAGGGCTGTATTAGGGGGGTTAGCCATGATACTACAGTACTCTGAGGCAGGGATGTTGATAGGGCTGTTTTAGGGGGGCTTTAGCCATTATATGACAGTACTCTGAGGCAGGGGTGTCAATAGGGATGTTTTAGGGGGGTTTTAGCTATGATAAAACAATACTCTGAGGCAGGGGTGTCGATAGCGTTTTTTTAGGGGGTTTTCAGCCATGATACAATAGTACTCTGAGGCAGGGGTGTCGCTAGGGCTGTTTTAGGGGGCTTTCAGCCATGATACTACAGTACTCTGAGGCAGGGGTGTCGATTGGGCTGTTTTAGTGGGCTTTCAGCCATGATACTACAGTACTGTGAGGCAGGGGTGTCGCTAGGTTTGTTTTAGGGGGGTTTAGCCATGATACTATAGTAGTCTGAGGCAGGGCTGTCGCTAGGGCTGTTTTAGAGGGGTTTTAGTCATGATAATACAATACTCTGAGGCAGGGGTGTTGATAGTGCTTTTTTAGGGGTCTTTCAGCCATGATACTACAGTACTCTGATGCAAGGGAGTCGCTAGGGCTGTTTTAGGGGGGCTTAAGCCATGATACAATAGTACTCTGAGGCAGGGGTATCAATAAAGCTGTTTTAGGGGGGTTTCAGCCATTATACTACAGTACTCTGAGGCAGGGGTGTCGCTAAAGCTTTTTTCGGGGGGTTTCAGCCATTATACTACAGTACTCTGAGGCAGGGGTGTCGCTAGGGCTGTTTTAGATGGGTTTTAGCTATCATAATACAGTACTCTGAGGCAGGGGTGTCGATAGCGCTTTTTTAGGGGGCTTTCAGCCATGATACTACAGTACTCTGAGGCAGGGGTGTCGCTAGGGCTGTTTTAGATGGGTTTTAGCTATCATAATACAGTACTCTGAGGCAGGGGTGTCGATAGCGCTTTTTTAGGGGGCTTTCAGCCATTATACTACAGTACTCTGAGGCAGGGGTGTCGCTAGGGCTGTTTTAGGGGGGTTTTAGCCATGATACTATAGTAGTCTGAGGCTGGGGTATCAATAAAGCTGTTTTAGGGGGGTTTTAGCCATGATACTACAGTACTCTGAGGCAGGGGTGTCGCTAGGGCTGTTTTAGGGGGTTTTAGCCATGATACTATAGTAGTCTGAGGCTGGGGTATCAATAAAGCTGTTTTAGGGGGGTTTTAGCCATGATACTACAGTACTCTGAGGCAGGGGTGTCGCTAGGGCTGTTTTAGGGGGTTTTAGCCATGATACTATAGTAGTCTGAGGCTGGGGTATCAATAAAGCTGTTTTAGGGGGGTTTTAGCCATGATACTACAGTACTCTGAGGCAGGGGTGTCGCTAAAGCTTTTTTCGGGGGGTTTCAGCCATTATACTACAGTACTCTGAGGCAGGGGTGTCGCTAGGGCTGTTTTAGGGGGGTTTTAGCCATGATACTACAGTACTCTGAGGCAGGGGTGTCGCTAGGGCTGTTTTAGATGGGTTTTAGCTATCATAATACAGTACTCTGAGGCAGGGGTGTCGCTAGGGCTGTTTTAGGGGGGTTTTAGCCATGATACTACAGTACTCTGAGGCAGGGGTGTCGCTAGGGCTGTTTTAGGGGGGTTTTAGCTATCATAATACAGTACTCTGAGGCAGGGGTGTCGATAGCGCTTTTTTAGGGGGCTTTCAGCCATTATACTACAGTACTCTGAGGCAGGGGTGTCGCTAGGGCTGTTTTAGGGGGGTTTTAGCCATGATACTACAGTACTCTGAGGCAGGGGTGTCGCTAGGGCTGTTTTAGGGGGTTTTAGCCATGATACTATAGTAGTCTGAGGCAGGGGTGTCGACAGCCCTTCTTTAGGGGGGTTTCAGCCATGATACTACAATACTCTGAGGCAGGGGTGTCACTAGGGCTGTTTTACGGGGGCTTTAGCCATGATACTACAGTACTGTGGGGCAGGGGTGTCGATAGATTTGTTTTTGCGGGGCTTTAGCCATGATACTACTGTACTCTGAGGCAGGGTTGTCGAAAGGGCTGTTTTAAGGGGGCTTCAGCCATGGTACTACAGTCTTCTGAGGCAGGAGTGTCAATGGGGCTGTTTTAGGGGAGTTTTACCCATGATCCTACAGTACTCTGAGGCAGGGGTGTCGATAGGGCTGTTTTAGGGGGGCTTCAGCCATGGTACTACAGTCTTCTGAGGCAGGAGTGTCGATGCGGCTGTTTTAGGGGGGTTTTAGCCATGATACTACAGTACTCTGAGGCAGGGCTCTTGATAGGGCTGTTTTAGGGGGGGCTTTAGCCATGATATTACAGTACTCTGAGGCAGGGGTGTCACTACGTCTGCTTTAGCTCTGCCCCAACCAAATAAATGTGTATTAATTAGTTTAAATAATGTGGGCCATTTACAGCATAGCAGAGGTTTAGACCTCCTGGTCATACATCTCCAGTGAGCATACAGCTCCTGCTTTGCATTTGCTCTTTGTGAATAGCACTCATGCTGTTACTCTGGAGAAACATTCTCAAAAGTTGGATTACAAACATACAAATAACACGCTAATACAGGCAAGCTTTGTTGTTCTCCTTTCTTAACAGATTTTTGTATTTCTTTACATATTCAAGGACTGTTAACTGGACAGAAATTGCAGAATAAAAAAAATTATCTTAATATTTGAGTCATTGGAAATTTTATTGCTGAAACGATAGCCACATTGATATTTAATAATTGTATAATTTGACTGTAATCACAGAGCAAGTCTCACTCACTGTCTTTGGGTGAGCATATGATTAGTGCCGACGCTTTTACTCTGTCATTTACTCTGGGCTCGGCAGTGACGGGGATCTCTGGAGAAGTGGTCCTTCGCAGATACTTTTTGGGGTAAGGGCTTCCTGGCTACAGATTCGAGGAACAGCAAGCCCAGACCGCAAAAAGACCCGAAAAGGACAAAACACGCATCGTGGATCCTCTGCATTCACCCGCACATCTGAAATACCCAAGGTACAAGCGTGATGAAAAGTGAGCTTCTAACGTCAAGAAGTGGGGTCTCTTCTGACAGACAAGCTTACAGTTACGCTGAGATCCATGCTGGAGAGACGTGAACATCACAACGCCCCTTTCATTAGTGTCCGAAAGATCGTGACTGTGATCAGCCATCCATATGAAAATGCCTGCATTAGTTTAACATGAACAGTGTTCGTTTTGGTCCAATGTCCTCCGTGTGAAAAGACAAGTCAGTTCATTCAGCTTCCCACTGACAGGAAGAGAGCACACGTGATTGTAATATATAATAAATGGCAGCAATAAATATAGTTTTCGTGATACATACATAGTGTTTTCAGAAATATTTATAACCCATAACAAATATTGCCAAATGCACCTAATGGTGACAAGTAAAGGAATTAAGACATGCCAAGTTAGATGAATATTGTGTCAAGTTTAAATTGTGCGTTTCTGCCCGAAATACTGTGCAAGTGTTGAAGGATACCGAGTCAAATGGGGATTGAGAAAGAAGCGAAGAGGCAGCATGGAGAGAAGGAAAGAAGCAAAGAAGCTGCTGGGAGAGAAGGAAAAAAGCGAAGAGGCAGCATGGAGAGAAGGAAAGAAGCGAATAGGGCGCATGGAGAGAAGGAAAGAAGCGAAGAGGGTGCATGGAGAGAAGGAAAGAAGCGAAGAGGGTGCATGGAAAGAAGGAAAGAAGCGAAGAGGCAGCATGGAGAGAAGGAAAGAAGCGAAGAGGCAGCATGGAGAGAAGGAAAGAAGCGAAGAGGCAGCATGGAGAGAAGGAAAGAAGCGAAGAGGCAGCATGGAGAGAAGGAAAGAAGCGAATAGGGCGCATGGAGAGAAGGAAAAAAGCGAAGAGGCAGCATGGAGAGAAGGAAAGAAGCGAAGAGGGTGCATGGAAAGAAGGAAAGAAGCGAAGAGTCAGCATGGAGAGAAGGAAAGAAGCGAAGAGGCAGCATGGAGAGAAGGAGAGAAGTGAAGAGGCAGCATGGAGAGAAGGAAAGAAGCGAATAGGGCGCATGGAGAGAAGGAAAGAAGCGAAGAGGGTGCATGGAGAGAAGGAAAGAAGCGAAGAGGGTGTATGGAGAGAAGGAAAGAAGCGAAGAGGCAGCATGGAGAGAAGGAAAGAAGCGAAGAGGGTGCATGGAAAGAAGGAAAGAAGCGAAGAGGCAGCATGGAGAGAAGGAAAGAAGCGAAGAGGCAGCATGGAGAGAAGGGAAGAAGCGAAGAGGCAGCATGGAGAGAAGGAAAGAAGCGAAGAGGCAGCATGGAGAGAAGGAAAGAAGGAAAGAAGCAAAGAAGCTGCAGGGAGAGAAGGAAAGAAGCAAAAAGGCAGCATGGAGAGAAGGAAAGAAGCGAAGAGGTAGCATGGAGAGAAGGCAAGAAGCAAAGGATGCATGGAGAGAAGGAGAGAAGCGAAGAGGCAGCATGGAGAGAAGGCAAGAAGCAAAGGATGCATGGAGAGAAGGAGAGAAGCGAAGAGGGTGCATGGAGAGAAGGAAAGAAGTGAAGTGGGTGCATGGAGAGAAGGAAAGAAGCGAAGAGGGTGTATGGAGAAAAGGAAAGAAACGAAGAGGGTGCATGGAGAGAAGGAAAGAAGCGAAGAGGGTGTATGGAGAGAAGGAAAGAAGCGAAGAGGCAGCATGGAGAGAAGGCAAGAAGCAAAGGATGCATGGAGAGAAGGAGAGAAGCGAAGAGGGTGCATGGAGAGAAGGAAAGAAGTGAAGTGGGTGCATGGAGAGAAGGAAAGAAGCGAAGAGGGTGCATGGAGAGAAGCAAAGAAGCGAAGTGGGTGTATGGAGAGAAGGAAAGAAGTGAAGTGGGTGTATGGAGAGAAGGAAAGAAGCGAAGAGGCAGCATGGAGAGAAGGGAAGAAGCGAAGAGGCAGCATGGAGAGAAGGAAAGAAGCGAAGAGGCAGCATGGAGAGAAGGAAAGAAGCGAAGAGGTAGCATGGAGAGAAGGCAAGAAGCAAAGGATGCATGGAGAGAAGGAGAGAAGCGAAGAGGCAGCATGGAGAGAAGGCAAGAAGCAAAGGATGCATGGAGAGAAGGAGAGAAGCGAAGAGGGTGCATGGAGAGAAGGAAAGAAGTGAAGTGGGTGCATGGAGAGAAGGAAAGAAGCGAAGAGGGTGTATGGAGAAAAGGAAAGAAACGAAGAGGGTGCATGGAGAGAAGGAAAGAAGCGAAGAGGGTGTATGGAGAGAAGGAAAGAAGCGAAGAGGCAGCATGGAGAGAAGGCAAGAAGCAAAGGATGCATGGAGAGAAGGAGAGAAGCGAAGAGGGTGCATGGAGAGAAGGAAAGAAGTGAAGTGGGTGCATGGAGAGAAGGAAAGAAGCGAAGAGGGTGCATGGAGAGAAGCAAAGAAGCGAAGTGGGTGTATGGAGAGAAGGAAAGAAGTGAAGTGGGTGTATGGAGAAAAGGAAAGAAACGAAGAGGGTGCATGGAGAGAAGGAAAGAAGCGAAGAGGGTGCATGGAGAGAAGGGAAGAAGCGAAGAGGGTGTATGGAGAGAAGGAAAGAAGCGAAGAGGCAGCATGGAGAGAAGGCAAGAAGCAAAGGATGCATGGAGAGAAGGAGAGAAGCGAAGAGGGTGCATGGAGAGAAGGAAAGAAGTGAAGTGGGTGCATGGAGAGAAGGAAAGAAGCGAAGAGGGTGCATGGAGAGAAGCAAAGAAGCGAAGTGGGTGTATGGAGAGAAGGAAAGAAGTGAAGTGGGTGTATGGAGAAAAGGAAAGAAACGAAGAGGCAGCATGGAGAGAAGGAAAGAAGCGAAGAGGGTGCATGGAGAGAAGGGAAGAAGCGAAGAGGCAGCATGGAGAGAAGGAAAGAAGCGAAGAGGCAGCATGGAAAGAAGGGAAGAAGCGAAGAGGCAGCATGGAAAGAAGGGAAGAAGCGAAGAGGCAGCATGGAGAGAAGGAAAGAAGCGAAGAGGCAGCATGGAGAGAAGGAAAGAAGGAAAGAAGCAAAGAAGCTGCATGGAGAGAAGGAAAGAAGCGAAGAGGCAGCATGGAAAGAAAGGAAGAAGCGAAGAGGCAGCATGGAAAGAAGGGAAGAAGCGAAGAGGCAGCATGGAGAGAAGGAAAGAAGCGAAGAGGCAGCATGGAGAGAAGGAAAGAAGGAAAGAAGCAAAGAAGCTGCATGGAGAGAAGGAAAGAAGCGAAGAGGCAGCATGGAGAGAAGGAAAGAAGCGAAGAGGCAGCATGGAGAGAAGGAAAGAAGCGAAGAGGCAGCATGGAGAGAAGGAAAGAAGCGAATAGGGTGCATGGAGAGAAGGAAAAAAGCGAAGAGGGTGCATGGAAAGAAGGAAAGAAGCGAAGAGGCAGCATGGAGAGAAGGAAAGAAGGAAAGAAGCGAAGAGGGCGTATGGAGAGAAGGAAAGAAGCGAAGAGGCAGCATGGAGTGAAGGAAAGAAGCAAAAAGGCAGCATGGAGAGAAGGAAAGAAGCAAAGAAGCTGCAGGGAGAGAAGGAAAGAAGCAAAAAGGCAGCATGGAGAGAAGGAAAGAAGGAAAGAAGCAAAGAAGCTGCAGGGAGAGAAGGAAAGAAGCGAAGAGGCAGCATGGAGAGAAGGCAAGAAGCAAAGGATGCATGGAGAGAAGGAGAGAAGCGAAGAGGCAGCATGGAGAGAAGGCAAGAAGCAAAGGATGCATGGAGAGAAGGAGAGAAGCGAAGAGGGTGCATGGAGAGAAGGAAAGAAGTGAAGTGGGTGCATGGAGAGAAGGAAAGAAGCGAAGAGGGTGTATGGAGAAAAGGAAAGAAACGAAGAGGCAGCATGGAGAGAAGGAAAGAAGCGAAGAGGGTGTATGGAGAGAAGGAAAGAAGCGAAGAGGCAGCATGGAGAGAAGGCAAGAAGCAAAGGATGCATGGAGAGAAGGAGAGAAGCGAAGAGGCAGCATGGAGAGAAGGAAAGAAGCGAAGTGGGTGTATGGAGAGAAGGAAAGAAGTGAAGTGGGTGTATGGAGAAAAGGAAAGAAACGAAGAGGGTGCATGGAGAGAAGGAAAGAAGCGAAGTGGGTGTATGGAGAGAAGGAAAGAAGTGAAGTGGGTGTATGGAGAAAAGGAAAGAAACGAAGAGGGTGCATGGAGAGAAGGAAAGAAGCGAAGAGGGTGCATGGAGAGAAGGGAAGAAGCGAAGAGGCAGCATGGAGAGAAGGGAAGAAGCGAAGAGGCAGCATGGAGAGAAGGAAAGAAGCGAAGAGGCAGCATGGAAAGAAGGGAAGAAGCGAAGAGGGTGCATGGAGAGAAGGAAAGAAGCGAAGAGGCAGCATGGAAAGAAGGGAAGAAGCGAAGAGGCAGCATGGAGAGAAGGAAAGAAGCGAAGAGGCAGCATGGAGAGAAGGAAAGAAGGAAAGAAGCAAAGAAGCTGCATGGAGAGAAGGAAAGAAGCGAAGAGGGTGTATGGAGAGAAGGAAAGAAGCGAAGAGGCAGCATGGAGAGAAGGAAAGAAGCGAAGAGGCAGCATGGAGAGAAGGAAAGAAGCGAAGAGGCAGCATGGAGAGAAGGAAAGAAGCGAATAGGGTGCATGGAGAGAAGGAAAAAAGCGAAGAGGGTGCATGGAGAGAAGGAAAGAAGCGAAGAGGCAGCATGGAGAGAAGGAAAGAAGGAAAGAAGCAAAGAAGCTGCAGGGAGAGAAGGAAAGAAGCGAAGAGGCAGCATGGAGAGAAGGAAAGAAGGAAAGAAGCGAAGAGGGCGTATGGAGAGAAGGAAAGAAGCGAAGAGGCAGCATGGAGTGAAGGCAAGAAGCAAAGGATGCATGGAGAGAAGGAGAGAAGCGAAGAGGGTGTATGGAGAAAAGGAAAGAAACGAAGAGGGTGCATGGAGAGAAGGAAAGAAGCGAAGAGGGTGCATGGAGAGAAGCAAAGAAGCGAAGTGGGTGTATGGAGAGAAGGAAAGAAGTGAAGTGGGTGTATGGAGAAAAGGAAAGAAACAAAGAGGGTGCATGGAGAGAAGGAAAGAAGCGAAGAGGGTGCATGGAGAGAAGGAAAGAAGTGAAGTGGGTGTATGGAGAGAAGGAAAGAAGTGAAGTGGGTGTATGGAGAAAAGGAAAGAAACGAAGAGGGTGCATGGAGAGAAGGAAAGAAGCGAAGAGGGTGCATGGAGAGAAGGAAAGAAGCGAAGAGGGTGCATGGAGAGAAGGAAAGAAGTGAAGTGGGTGTATGGAGAGAAGGAAAGAAGTGAAGTGGGTGTATGGAGAGAAGGAACGAAGCAAAGAGGCAGCATGGAGAGAAGGCAAGAAGCAAAGGATGCATGGAGAGAAGGAGAGAAGCGAAGAGGGTGCATGGAGAGAAGGAAAGAAGTGAAGTGGGTGCATGGAGAGAAGGAAAGAAGCGAAGAGGCAGCATGGAGAGAAGGCAAGAAGCAAAGGATGCATGGAGAGAAGGAGAGAAGCGAAGAGGGTGCATGGAGAGAAGGAAAGAAGTGAAGTGGGTGCATGGAGAGAAGGAAAGAAGCGAAGAGGGTGCATGGAGAGAAGGAAAGAAGCGAAGAGGGTGCATGGAAAGAAGGGAAGAAGCGAAGAGGGTGCATGGAAAGAAGGGAAGAAGCGAAGAGGCAGCATGGAGAGAAGGAAAGAAGCGAAGAGGGTGCATGGAGAGAAGGAAAGAAGCGAAGAGGGTGCATGGAGAGAAGGAAAGAAGCGAAGAGGCAGCATGGAGAGAAGGAAAGAAGCGAAGAGGCAGCATGGAGAGAAGGAAAGAAGGAAAGAAGCAAAGAAGCTGCATGGAGAGAAGGAAAGAAGCGAAGAGGCAGCATGGAGAGAAGGAAAGAAGCGAAGAGGGTGTATGGAGAGAAGGAAAGAAGCGAAGAGGGTGCATGGAGAGAAGGAAAGAAGCGAAGAGGGTGCATGGAAAGAAGGGAAGAAGCGAAGAGGCAGCATGGAGAGAAGGAAAGAAGCGAAGAGGCAGCATGGAGAGAAGGAAAGAAGGAAAGAAGCAAAGAAGCTGCATGGAGAGAAGGAAAGAAGCGAAGAGGCAGCATGGAGAGAAGGAAAGAAGCGAAGAGGGTGTATGGAGAGAAGGAAAGAAGCGAAGAGGCAGCATGGAGAGAAGGAAAGAAGCGAAGAGGCAGCATGGAGAGAAGGAAAGAAGCGAAGAGGCAGCATGGAGAGAAGGAAAGAAGGAAAGAAGCAAAGAAGCTGCAGGGAGAGAAGGAAAGAAGCGAAGAGGCAGCATGGAGAGAAGGCAAGAAGCAAAGGATGCATGGAGAGAAGGAGAGAAGCGAAGAGGGTGTATGGAGAAAAGGAAAGAAACGAAGAGGGTGCATGGAGAGAAGGAAAGAAGTGAAGAGGGTGCATGGAGAGAAGGAAAGAAGTGAAGTGGGTGTATGGAGAGAAGGAAAGAAGTGAAGTGGGTGTATGGAGAGAAGGAAGAAAGTGAAGTGGGTGTATGGAGAGAAGGAAAGAAGCGAAGAGGCAGCATGGAGAGAAGGAAAGACGCAAAGAGGGTGCATGAAAAGAAGGAAAGAAGCGAAGAGGGTGCATGGAGAGAAGGAAAGAAGCGAAGAGGCAGCATGGAGAGAAGGAAAGACGCAAAGAGGGTGCATGGAGAGAAGGAAAGAAGTGAAGAGGGTGCATGGAGAGAAGGAAAGAAGCGAAGAGGGTTCATGGAGAGAAGGAAAGAAGTGAAGAGGGTACATGGAGAGAAGGAAAGAAGCAAAGAAGCAGCATGGAGAGAAGGAAAGAAGCGAAGAGGGTGCATGGAGAGAAGGAAAGAAGCGAAGAGGGTGCATGGAGAGAAGGAAAGAAGCGAAGAGGCAGCATGGAGAGAAGGAAAGAAGCGAAGAGGGTGCATGGAGAGAAGGAAAGAAGCGAAGAGGCAGCATGGAGAGAAGGAAAGAAGCGAAGAGGCAGCATGGAGAAAAGGAAAGAAGCGAAGAGGCAGCATGGAGAGAAGGAAAGAAGCGAAGAGGCAGCATGGAGAGAAGGAAAGAAGCGAAGAGGCAGCATGGAGAGAAGGAAAGAAGTGAAAAGGGTACATGGAGAGAAGGAAAGAAGCGAAGAGGCAGCATGGAGAGAAGGAAAGAAGCGAAAAGGGTACATGGAGAGAAGGAAAGAAGCGAAGAGGCAGCATGGAGAGAAGGAAAGAAGCGAAGAGGCAGCATGGAGAGAAGGAAAGAAGCGAAAAGGGTACATGGAGAGAAGGAAAGAAGCGAAGAGGCAGCATGGAGAGAAGGAAAGAAGCGAAGAGGCAGCATGTAGAGAAGGAAAGAAGTGAAGAGGGTGCATGGAGAGAAGGAAAGAAGCGAAGAGGGTGCATGGAGAGAAGGAAAGAAGCGAAGAGGCAGCATGGAGAGAAGGAAAGAAGCGAAGAGGCAGCATGGAGAGAAGGAAAGAAGCGAAGAGGGTGCATGGAGAGAAGGAAAGAAGCGAAGAAGCAGCATGGAGAGAAGGAAAGAAGCAAAGAGGGTGCATGGAGAGAAGGAAAGAAGCGAAGAGGGTGTATGGAGAGAAGGAATGAAGCGAAGAGGCAGCATGGAGAGAAGGAAAGAAGCGAAGAGGGTGCATGGAGAGAAGGAAAGAAGCGAAGAGACAGCATGGAGAGAAGGAAAGACGCAAAGAGGGTGCATGGAGAGAAGGAAAGAAGCGAAGAAGCAGCATGGAGAGAAGGAAAGAAGCGAAGAGGGTGCATGGAGAGAAGGAAAGAAGTGAAGAGGGTGCATGGAGAGAAGGAAAGAAGCGAAGAAGCAGCATGGAGAGAAGGAAAGAAGCAAAGAGGGTGCATGGAGAGAAGGAAAGAAGCGAAGAGGGTGTATGGAGAGAAGGAATGAAGCGAAGAGGCAGCATGGAGAGAAGGAAAGAAGCGAAGAGGGTGCATGGAGAGAAGGAAAGAAGCGAAGAGACAGCATGGAGAGAAGGAAAGACGCAAAGAGGGTGCATGGAGAGAAGGAAAGAAGCGAAGAGGGTGCATGGAGAGAAGGAAAGAAGCGAAGAAGCAGCATGGAGAGAAGGAAAGAAGCGAAGAGGGTGCATGGAGAGAAGGAAAGAAGTGAAGAGGGTGCATGGAGAGAAGGAAAGAAGCGAAGAAGCAGCATGGAGAGAAGGAAAGAAGCAAAGAGGGTGCATGGAGAGAAGGAAAGAAGCGAAGAGGGTGCATGGAGAGAAGGAAAGAAGCGAAGAGGCAGCATGGAGAGAAGGAAAGAAGCGAAGAGGGTGCATGGAGAGAAGGAAAGAAGCGAAGAGGGTGCATGGAAAGAAGGAAAGAAGCGAAGAGGCAGCATGGAAAGAAGGAAAGAAGCGAAGAGGCAGCATGGAGAGAAGGAAAGAAGCAAAGAGGCAGCATGGAGAGAAGGAAAGAAGCGAAGAGGGTGCATGGAGAGAAGGAAAGAAGCGAAGAGGGTGCATGGAAAGAAGGAAAGAAGCGAAGAGGCAGCATGGAAAGAAGGAAAGAAGCGAAGAGGCAGCATGGAGAGAAGGAAAGAAGCAAAGAGGCAGCATGGAGAGAAGGAAAGAAGCGAAGAGGGTGTATGGAGAGAAGGAAAGAAGCGAAGAGGGTGCATGGAGAGAAGGAAAGAAGCGAAGAGGGTGCATGGAGAGAAGGAAAGAAGCGAAGAGGGTGCATGGAGAGAAGGAAAGAAGCGAAGAGGCAGCATGGAGAGAAGGAAAGAAGCAAAGAGGCAGCATGGAGAGAAGGGAAGAAGCGAAGAGGCAGCATGGAGAGAAGGAAAGAAGCGAAGAGGCAGCATGGAGAGAAGGAAAGAAGCAAAGAGGGTGCATGGAGAGAAGGAAAGAAGCGAAGAGGCAGCATGGAGAGAAGGAAAGAAGCGAAGAGGGTGCATGGAGAGAAGGAAAGAAGTGAAGAGGCAGCATGGAGAGAAGGAAAGAAGCGAAGAGGGTGCATGGAGAGAAGGAAAGAAGTGAAGAGGCAGCATGGAGAGAAGGAAAGAAGCGAAGAGGGTGCATGGAGAGAAGGAAAGAAGTGAAGAGGCAGCATGGAGAGAAGGAAAGAAGTGAAGAGGCAGCATGGAGAGAAGGAAAGAAGCAAAGAGGGTGCATGGAGAGAAGGAAAGAAGCGAAGAGGGTGCATGGAGAGAAGGAAAGAAGCAAAGAGGGTGCATGGAGAGAAGGAAAGAAGCGAAGAGGCAGCATGGAGAGAAGGAAAGAAGCGAAGAGGCAGCATGGAGAGAAGGAAAGAAGCGAAGAGGGTGCATGGAGAGAAGGAAAGAAGTGAAGAGGCAGCATGGAGAGAAGGAAAGAAGCGAAGAGGGTGCATGGAGAGAAGGAAAGAAGCGAAGAGGGTGCATGGAGAGAAGGAAAGAAGCAAAGAGGGTGCATGGAGAGAAGGAAAGAAGCGAAGAGGCAGCATGGAGAGAAGGAAAGAAGCGAAGAGGGTGCATGGAGAGAAGGAAAGAAGCGAAGAGGGTGCATGGAGAGAAGGAAAGAAGTGAAGAGGCAGCATGGAGAGAAGGAAAGAAGCGAAGAGGGTGCATGGAGAGAAGGAAAGAAGCGAAGAGGGTGCATGGAGAGAAGGAAAGAAGTGAAGAGGCAGCATGGAGAGAAGGAAAGAAGCGAAGAGACAGCATGGAGAGAAGGAAAGAAGCAAGGAGGGTGCATGGAGAGAAGGAAAGACGCGAAAAGGGTGCATGGAGAGAAGGAAAGACGCGAAAAGGGTGCATGGAGAGAAGGAAAGAAGCGAAGAGGGTGCATGGAGAGAAGGAAATAAGCGAAGAGACAGCATGGAGAGAAGGAAAGACGCGAAAAGGGTGCATGGAGAGAAGGAAAGAAGCGAAGAGGCAGCATGGAGAGAAGGAAAGAAGCGAAGAGGGTGTATGGAGAGAAGGAAAGAAGCGAAGAGGCAGCATGGAGAGAAGGAAAGAAGCGAAGAAGCAGCATGGAGAGAAGGAAAGAAGCGAAGAAGCAGCATGGAGAGAAGGAAAGAAGCGAAGAGACAGCATGGAGAGAAGGAAAGACGCGAAAAGGGTGCATGGAGAGAAGGAAAGAAGCGAAGAAGCAGCATGGAGAGAAGGAAAGAAGCGAAGAGGCAGCATGGAGAGAAGGAAAGAAGCGAAGAAGCAGCATGGAGAGAAGGAAAGAAGCGAAGAAGCAGCATGGAGAGAAGGAAAGAAGCGAAGAGGCAGCATGGAGAGAAGGAAAGAAGCGAAGAGGCAGCATGGAGAGAAGGAAAGAAGCGAAGAGGCAGCATGGAGAGAAGGAAAGAAGCGAAGAGGGTGCATGGAGAGAAGGAAAGAAGCGAAGAGGCAGCATGGAGAGAAGGAAAGAAGCGAAGAGGCAGCATGGAGAGAAGGAAAGAAGCGAAGAGGGTGTATGGAGAGAAGGAAAGAAGCGAAGAGGCAGCATGGAGAGAAGGAAAGAAGCGAAGAGACAGCATGGAGAGAAGGAAAGAAGCGAAGAGGGTGCATGGAGAGAAGGAAAGAAGCGAAGAGGGTGCATGGAGAGAAGGAAAGAAGCGAAGAGGCAGCATGGAGAGAAGGAAAGAAGCAAAGAGGCAGCATGGAGAGAAGGAAAGAAGCGAAGAGGGTGTATGGAGAGAAGGAAAGACGCGAAGAGGCAGCATGGAGAGAAGGAAAGAAGCGAAGAGGGTGTATGGAGAGAAGGAAAGAAGCGAAGAGGGTGTATGGAGAGAAGGAAAGAAGCGAAGAGGCAGCATGGAGAGAAGGAAAGAAGCAAAGAGGCAGCATGGAGAGAAGGAAAGAAGCGAAGAGGCAGCATGGAGAGAAGGAAAGAAGCGAAGAGGGTGCATGGAGAGAAAGAAAGAAGCGAAGAGGCAGCATGGAGAGAAGGAAAGAAGCGAAGAGGCAGCATGGAGAGAAGGAAAGAAGCAAAGAGGGTGCATGGAGAGAAGGAAAGAAGTGAAGAGGGTGCATGGAGAGAAGCTCCTTCACAGGTATAGGTTGCTTCGGTTTCGGATTTCCTCTGTTGCTTTGAATGTTAAAGGTTTGAGATCTCTTTCTTAAAGGGGCCTTTCCAGTCAGTGAAGTAATTGTCAAATAATGCTGGGGAGGTTGGGGGGGGCATATTCAGTGAAACAGACTTTGCTGAAGTACGAACGATCCAGGCTTTTATTAAAGCAGTTTTACCAGTCTGTGTGTTTGTCAGTAATATTTACATGATTGTTCATCACTGCATTCTTAACAATGTTCAAAAAAATACCCAGGCAGAGGTAAGTTTTAGAGATACCCCTTCATTCTGAGGGGGGGTCATGTCGCGTAGCAGACCTCCATGTCACTCCCACATACTCTCCCAAACCACCCTTCTCCAGCGTGACATACAAGTCGATGATGATCTGCCCACTGATGAATAAACATATTAATGCATTTGTTTCCTGTCATATATGATAATGATAAAATTTATATACATATACCTTGTTACATATACCTGCTTTGGTGCAAAATAATAATTGTTAAAGGAAGGAAATAAGGGAAATACCCACTGTTTTACCTTTGGGAGTGCCGGTCTTCTCGTGTAGGTCTGGACTACAGACTATACTAACATGCTGTATTCCGTATCTTCTGGGGGGGGGGGGGGGGAAATTCCTCTCAATGTAGAATTAATATGACGATGACCTACAAGTGTATCAGAGTGATAACTCAAGTGGATTATTAAATATCATTTTGCGTAAAATTACCAAAGCAAGCTACAGTCAAAACGTCACACTTTTCAATTATGATTAACACATGTAAATTATGATTCAATTATTAGTATATTGATGTGTAAATGACATTTTTTAAATGCATTTTATTTTTAAATTTGGGCTATTTAAGTATGTTTTACACTCTTTGGCTGACAATGCTGTACATGCAAATTTATGCATGTATATATTATATATGTATATATGATAAGTGTAGTACTGATACACATATCTGCTCAAGTGGAAATAAACATAAGTAACTTTGTTCCGGGTTATCCAGTGTGTTATCCAGTGCGTTATCCAGTGCATTATCTAATGTGTATAATGCAAGCAGCAGGGCTGCAGTGACGGACAAACACATAAAAAGTAAGAGGTGATGTGTTGGCCCCAGGAGGAGCTGTCTGCCCCCATATCTCAGGCAGAGGAGCGGTCTGCGCCCATATCTGAGGCAGAGGAGCGGTCTGTGCCCATATCTCAGGCAGAGCGGTCTGCCCCCATATCTGAGGCAGAGGAGCGGTCTGTGCCCATATCTCAGGCAGAGCGGTCTGCCCCCATATCTCAGGCAGAGGAGCGGTCTGCCCCATATCTCAGGCAGAGTGGTCTGCATCCACATCTCAGGCAGAGCGGTCTGCCCCCATATCTCAGGTATAGGAGCGGTCTGCACCCATATCTCAGGCAGAGCGGTCTGCCCCCATATCTCAGGCAGAGCGGTCTGCCCCCATATCTCAGGCAGAGGAGCGGTCTGCCCCATATCTCAGGAAGAGTGGTCTGCACCCATATCTCAGGCAGAGGAGCGGTCTGCCCCATATCTCAGGTAGAGTGATCTGCACCCATATCTCAGGCAGAGCGGTCTGCCCCCATATCTCAGGCATAGGAGCTTCTGCACCCATATCTCAGGCAGAGTGGTCTGCCCCCATATCTCAGGCAAATAAGCGGTCTGCGCCAATATCTCAGGCATTTCCTTGTTTATTTGTTTTGTTTCTTGGGGCCTAACAGAGCTATCCTCCAGTCCAGAGGCAGGTCTGACAAAGGCCAGAACAAACGCTGGAATCTGTGGCCCCAAGCTGGGGGGGGGGGGGTTAGCCGGCCACACCGCTGACCAGCGGACTAGCAGCTGTGATCTGCATCAATCAGAATTAAATAATTGTCCATATTCAGCGTCAGTCTGACACATTGGATTCTTCCACCAGGTTCCGGAACAGGCTACCTCATAAAGAGCCAAATGAAAACGTTACTATACTGGCATAAAATGCTACTATACTAGCATAAAAAATAATTTGCACAAATATTTGTGTATAACATTGCACTTAAGGATATAACTAAAGCCTAATTTCTTCAAACAATTTGTTAAGTTTACACACTTCAGTTAAGGTCTTGTAATTAATAAAAAAACTGTAAACTTTAAAAAAAAAACTGTTTTAATCCAATAACTTTAAACCTGAATGTTTACGCCATGTATCCACAGCCAAATGACAACCAGCAGACTAGCTCATTCTAAGATGTGTGCCGCCAACAGTCACCTCAGCAAATGCGTCATACGTTAAGTTATGACACAATCCGTCCCTCTTTTTTATTTGCACCAGAAAGCCATGCCCTATTTTACTAGATCGTGCAAATTACGGAAAATATATGAATGATTTCATTTTCAGCAGTAAAATAATACAGGTAGGTTTCATAAAAATAAGACCCTAGTTTGTGGTTCCTTATACCGTCACTTCGTCAGTCTACGTATCAGATGTTCTGTTCCAGTTATGTGGCAAAAAGCAATTTATTCGCAAACAATTAATTGTAGCAGACAATAAGATATTTAATCTTTTTATTCTCCGCAAATTATTTTAAATGCAACTTTCCAAACTGGGGAGGCAAATTTATGGGAGCTGTTCTTGGTCCTGAAACCAAACTCAAACGCGGTGGTAAACGCCCTAGACGGCAAATTAAGGCTGAGAGAATGAAAACAGTTCATTTGCGTTCATAAATGTTGATTTTTCGCTTCATCTTTCGCGAATCTAGTTACATGTGTTCATCCTTTGCGTTTAATAGGTTGGCAGCATTTACACACAAATGCTCGTGTGTGTATGAATGTGTGTAGGTGGACGGTGCGTGTCTTTTACTTACGTATATGCATCCGTTTATTAATAGGATTCTGCGTGGTGATGAGGTGTACGCAGTTTTGACTACTGGAGGCGTCAATCAAAACCTAGTGACATTGGAGCTTTTTAGAAATGTATTTATATATTTATATAATTATTTTACTCTTTTCTTCACCGCTCGCAAATCCCGGCCATATCTTTTCGTTTTCTCCCAAAAAAATAAAAATAAAAGAAAAAGAAATGTGTAATTTTTACAGATAATGGATAAATATGTCTGCATATTCAGTAATCCCCGTAATCCCCGTAACTTAATATAATAATCAACGGCGCTCGCAGCATGATAATACTTTTAGTTGCAGATAACTGTTGCATAAATTTTTTTCGCCACAAAAGCCAGAAGATCAGGCAACGAAATGTCATTATTTTGTCAATTCAAGAACTGACCCGCGCTTGTGCCCAAGGCGTTAAACCGCTGTAGTGTACGGTTATTACATTCAATACGTAATTAAATACATTTTTTTCCCAATAAAAAACTAAATATTAAACGAAGCCACGTGCACGTACATTTTACGTCCCGCGCGAACACGTCCTTACAATAAAATATTTGAAGTTACCTTTTTTTCAATGTTTGTGCAAATGTTGCAGGGAAGCCCACTGTTTATAAAGCTGTCCATGCGTGCAAAACAATCTCTAACACCCACAAACGCTATACTGTTTAATATGAGAAATTCTCAATAGCTATGCCACACCGCCAGCACCTCGGTAAAAAAGCGGTATGAAGGGGCTGCTCGGGGCAGCCTCTGCCTTCTCCCTCCATCTACAGCAAGTTAATGAAAGAAAATAAGAAATATCTCACCCTGAAACCAATGATCCGGGATACGGAGGTATTTACAATATCCATGGGAAAAGGAGCAACGCATCCATTTGGACATATTGTTTGCTGTTGTTTTGCATAAACAACTGAACGCGGATGGTGACTTTTTTTTGTTATGCTTTCATTTCCCCCCGCATTTTAAACACATCCATTTTATCCTTTCCTCGATACTGAAAATACTGCAAAATCTAATGGAAGCACTCAATTCCTCCAGTCTGCTATTGACCTGCATTGACGTCATTGCGTCATTAGGTTTCCCCTGGAAACACTGGCCATCCCAAAATAGTAACACATTAATTCAGCCCGAGCGGGGCTGGTGCGAGTGACTATTTGAATCAATCTATAATCCCTCATCCTTATTTCTGCAATATACTGCTATCAAGGACGAGCTGATCACGACTCGCTCGGCTATTTTAAGAAGCGCGATGGTTTAGAAAAAAAGAGGGGGGGGGTGAGAGATGGCCCCTTGGTTTGTTTTATTTCTGCCTGCAATCAAAAATGGTGGTAAAATGAGAAACAGCGCCACTGGGATAAAAATAGAAAGCGGCTAACAGTCAGCTGTCAGAAGGGGACCCTGTAAATGGCTAACAGAAAAGCACAGCGCGCGGAATCCCTGCCATGTAATGGAAACCGCAAATAAGGCCATCCACCTTTTTCGTCTCTATAACATTTTCACGGGATTTCTAGTCTAAATACTTCCTGAGGCATTTAATTGTGAGTTTTCTCGAAATGTATCACATGCGTGATGAATAATTAACTGGCAAATAATCGGCGGTGCGTCGAAATGTGTTTCTGCAGTGGCGGCGGTGAGGAGCGCCTACATTCATTCGTCCGTTCATTGGGTCATCGCCCACTGATTAAATGTCGGGATTAAAGAGCAAAAACACGGCTGCTTTTGAGAAACCTTAATCAGATTGAATCGTAAACAACTACAAAAAAAAACCGAATACGCAGACAGATTATTTAAAATAATCAAAAATGACTCGTCTTCCGTAAGTGCAGTGTATAAGCGCACACAGATCTCTGCTCTGCAGAGTGACACAGGAATCCAGCGCTGGATTAGGTACATTAAGGGAGTCTTATACAGTGTCTTTTCGGTTTTGTTTAATGTGCCTATGAAGCAACACCTTACAGAGAAGCAGGACCTGCAGAACGTGCAGGTGATGAAATCCGCTTCCCAGAAGCCTGTCATGCCGACCACACCTTTCGATCAGCATGTTATCACAAGCCCAAATACCTCTAAAGTTTGGCTGTCACTATTATCTTTGAGGCGTTTGACGCGTTTGTAAAGGGTGAGCCATCGCACCCTGACGGATACAGGATACTCTCCAGGAAATGCTCTTAGCTTTCCCCGTCGCTACCGCCAGCAGTATTCTGAAAGGCATGATGGGTGCACGGTGGGCTGATGGTGTTGCTAGGCGCAGCCTTGGTGCAAGGTTGCTGACGTTGCTAGGAGCGGCACAGATGGTGCGCGCAGCTGTTGGTGACGTTGCTAGGCGCAGTGTCGCTGCTGCCCTGATCCTTTGTGATCTTTTTTTCCCCCCCACCCAGTTCCCATAACAGCCACTGGCTGCAGTGATTTCCATCCATAATTATCATCTGTCCACAATCGTTATGGCCCCAGAAGACAGAAAATTCCCCCCCCCCAGCTGAAGAATTCTCCCTATTTTCCAAATGCAGTCTAGGATCAGCTCAGACAGCCTACTAATACATTAGACATATAAAATCTTTAGTGCGATCGATCTTACTTTACAGTTTAAGCGATTTTATTGAATGAAAGCGAAAAGGTAAAGTGTTGGGGTGATGTGCGGTTCAGTGGGTCTGGACCCTGTCGCTGTGCTTGGAAGGTTGTCAGTTCAAATCCCATTCCTCCCGGTGTCTCCCACAGGCATTCCTAAACCAGTGCAAATTAATGTGCAATTAATGTGCAAATTAATGTGCTATCAGCCAATCATTCCTCCCGGGATGGATGACCTTGCTTTCTCAAAACCGCATGTTGCTTCGTACGAAAGCGCAAGGTGATCAGGGTGCAGCTGAACGCTGAAGGTGTTCACTGCCAGCTCATTACGATTTCTCCTTCTCTTCTATTTTTCCATGTTTTATTTTCGGGGCTCCTGCATCTTAAGGACAGGATCGTCATCCCGAGTGAGCCGTGCCTCACTCCGTTTGGTGCCGCGACACTCTAGATCCAGGTGGTGCTCGCTGAGCCCTTGCTGTAGCTCGTGTGTGGTGATGTGGGGTGGGGGTGCGGTTCGGGACACTTCTTCCTATGCAATGATTGGCTGACAGTATGTGTCACTGATGCTAAATGTTGGTGAACTAACAGTATTAGCCGTAGTGCTGATGCCTGCGGAGATGCATGACGTAGGTTCCTAGTCAACCTACATATACTACTAGCCTTTACTGGGAGATGCTTAATTCACCATTATTTATATAATGGAAAACAGGAATTCTTTAGTTTTCACATATCTCCTCCTGCTTTCCTACGAGACACACACTCACATACACACACACACACACACACACACACACACGAGACAGGATTAGAGTGCAGCGTCGGCCATTTTTCCATCACCCTTAAAGCAGTTTACTTTCTGGGGTTAAGGGTTGAGCAGTAGTATATATACCTAATCAGCCGTGACATTCGAACCAGTGACCTTCCAGAAAATAGGCACAGACCCCTAACACAAATGGCAGGAAAAAAAAAATCAACCAATATATTTTGTATTGGATGCACATATGGTAGATAAGTTATCGCCTTATAAGATAGCACACAGTCAACATTTTATTTGTATTTAATTTGCACTGGTTTAGGAATGCCTGTGGGAGACCCCGGGGGCTGGGCAGGACAGCACAGCCCCTCTGTACCACTAGAGAGCTTCAGCGCTCCGTCTCTTTGTGGCCGTGTGTCCTGTCATGCTCCAAAAACTCCGATGTCGGTAAATTGGTAACTCAGTATAGCCTCTCCTCTGTCTCCCGTGATGAACTGGGATCCCACCCAAGGTGTTTCCCGACCTCTGTTTGCTGGGATTGGCTCCTTGTGACCCAGTACTGGATATGCAGTCTTGGGTAATGACTGGATGCTTTGGTAAGCGTGTGTGCGGTTCTGTCATTGTCACACAGGACATTTAGATGACAAAAAAAATCTGGTAGAGGTTCAATGTTTCTGTAGTAACACTTATCCAGTAGCAATGCTGACGAGATCCTGTTAACCTTCAGTACTGCGACCAGATAGTAACACGTATCAGAGTCCTGCTGTAATGGGCTTTTGCTGAAAAACGCATCTGAGGCTGTCGGATGTCAAAAATGGAGTGAAATGGTAACTGGCGGGAAGGATGGATGATGAGGCTCTCGGGAAACGGTGGCTTTCACAGCCTCAGCTGTCGTAGGAAAAATGACTCAGGGAATCTCAGACACGCTGGAACTGCATGCGTGTCTCTCTAAATATCCTTTAACTCAGAGGTTCGGAACCTGTTTTGCACTGCGACCCAATCTTTACCGTGCCGGCTCAGCCGCGACCCTATATCAAGTATAGATTTAAATGAACGTTATGATCAATCACTGGTGCACTCTGCAATGTATCACCTTCAAGATCAATGCCTATCGCACAAATCTGATTGGACGTGCCAGTGAATTTTAAATTAAGTATCTGTGGTTTGGCTTCTTGGATTGGCGGAGTAGTTTTGCGCTAAGCATTTGCAGACCCAAGACCCATTTGTATAGGTTAATTCTAGGACTGGGGCTGGGAAATCTGATCGTGGATCAGCATAGGAGCTTGCTGGTTTTAAAATGCTTACTTTGCCAACTCTGCCTCACGATCCTATCAGAACCAAATTTGAGTTGTGAATCATCGGTTGAGAATCGCTGCTTTAACAATCCTCCTGTTGTTAACTATTAGTGCATTATTTTCATCCTTGGCCATGCAAATTGTATTCAAAGTTTTATCTATTGTTTACCTTGCCTGTGAATACAGAAATAAAGCGATTAATGAAAAAAGAGAAAATAGCCCAAGTTGGGCTGTTTGTCGTTCACGTTCACGTTCACATTAAATCCATCCATTATCCATAGCTGGGGAACCTGGAGCTCATCCCAGAAAGCGCACAAATTAAAACATATAATATGCATTTCAGGATTAAATAATTATAAATGTATATTATATATCACTCATGTGCTTAAGTATCTTTATATGCTGTTCGATGCTGTCCATTCCAGAGGGTTCTCACGTGTGGTTCCCTGATGGTGGAACGACGTGCCAAACCATGTCCGGTCATCAGACTCCCTCTCTATCTTCAAGAAGCATCTCAAGAACCATCTGTTCCAGGAACCCCTCCACTAACCTGATACCTCTTTGCGTTCCCTGAATGTTCTTCTGTCGTGCTTCTGGTCCTTGATTAGTCTAATTAGGCTCTTGCTTTGTTAGTTGCTCCATTAGTGCTGACAGTCAGACCTGGGCGTTCGCTGGAAGCTCAGCCTGGCTGCACTTACACCTGGTCTTGTCCTTGACAGCACGTATGTCTGTAATGTGCTATTTACCTAATTTTTATGTTGCAGTGGACAAAATCTGTTCTTTATGTAAAATAATACATTAGAATTAAGTGATCAGTGTTAACACACCACAGCATTTAGCCCATATATGACACTGTAACATAGCAGGGGGCAGTATCTTGCTCAGAGTATTTCAATGGTGCCTTGCTGGTTGGGGATTCAAACCTGCAATCTTCCAATTGTAAGTGCACTTCCCTAACCATCAAGCCACCACTGTCCACAACACTGCAATTAACCGACAAGGATGGGATTTGAACCCATGTGTGCAGAGCACAATGAATTAGCAGTCCATCGCCTTAACCACTCGGCCACCTCGTCATCTAGTAGCGTATAGAATAAAGATTTCCTTGAGCAGCATTGTGACCTATACTTGTTTTGGTCTTTTTTCTTTGAGGTTGGAGGACCTGCCAGAGCCTGGGGCCCTTCCCAGAATGCACTGGGCAGGTGGTACCTTTGGGCTGCAGGAGAAAAACCAGAGTAACTGGAGGAAACCCATAGAAACTCCACGTGTCACCTGCACCACCTGCTTCAATGGCAGTTTCTGCCCTCAAGCCATCAGATCACTGAACAGCCAGTGAGCTGCATGTCCCTGCTGCACTGCACTGCGTATTATTAGTATTTCACCTCTGCACTTTATCAGTTATTTACATACTGTGCTCTATTTGCACATCCTTGCACATCCTTATCCCTGCTGTATCTCATTCATTGTTCACTTATTCTTATACTGCACTGTCCTGTCTCAATACTACGCTCCCAGCACCCGTACCCCCCCCCCCCCCCACCCTACAACTGTGGTATAAGAATTTCACTGTGTTCCTCTGAACGCATGACAATAAAACTTTTAATAAAACGTTCAGACCCCCGGTTCTGTAAGCGTGCGGCCTTATAGAGCCCAAACGCAAACACCTGTGAAGTCCAGATACGGCACCAACGTGACTGGAATGAACTGTAGCCAATCTAGCGCTATCTGTGAGGGGAAATTAAAGTTTAATTTGAATAAGAAAATCATTTTCCTGATAAGTTTTGCATGCTCACAAATGCTTCATTTTAATTCTGTTTGAGAAACACCTGGCTCTCGGGATGTGGACGCGTGTTGGATTGTAATGATTTTCTTCAGCCATATGGAGTAAGGATTAGTTATTATTTTGGAGGGAAGCAACCCTAAATGCTATTCATAGAAGAAACAAAAGAAGTGTATAGGGTGTCTGTCTCAACCTATGGGTCCAATTCAAGTGTCTTGTACATTCGGTGTAAAATTCTATAGCACACATCACTTTCTTATAGTTACCTAACAGAAATTTAATAGGTTTGTTTCTGTGGCCTGCGATGGGTCGACGCCCCATCCTGGGTTACACCCCCCGTGCCTGTGACCTCTGGGATAGGCTCCAGATCCCCCGCGACCCAGAATAGGATGGGCAGTTTCAGAAAATAGATGGATGAATGCTTTGGGATCCTTTTGGGGCCCCTTGCCCCCCCCAGATGTTTCAAAAACCAAATAAATAACTAGCAAGTAGAGTCAGAAAATTGTAGCTAGCCAGACGGTCAACAGAACATCAGAATATGCTGCTTCAGCATCTACTAAATAAAGAATGTGTTTATTTAATATTTAATGAATCGACTGTTTCTGGCCTACAGAGGGACATCCAAATGCATGGTCTGAGTAATGGAAACACGATCACCGTCGTTAAGACATAAACACGTTACCTGGCGAATTTTATTGGTCAGGTTAAAATTATGCTAACTATTCCTTTTTTTCATAACTTTAGCAATGGCTAACCTAAAAAACCGATGCTAAAAATTGCAGGGCCTGGAGCAGGAGGACGCCCTGGATGGGATGCCAATCAATCGCAAAGCAGACACTTAAATAAATTTTGAGCTACTAGTTTACCCAACTAGTTGGGGAGTAAAAGTAAGGCAGAGCAATCCACAAAGAAACCTCCACATATCGGGGGAAAGCTAACCTCACCCAAAAACAAAAGCTACCTGAGCCACTCAGATCGACGAATATTCGCACAGTTTTCTCCAATATGAAACAGCCACATTTTCTTGCATGTTCTTCATTGCTACTTCCCCTTGTGACATTCTTTGTTTACACTTTTTCTGATATACCAACATTTCATCAATGCTATTGAAAAAGGCATGTAGTCCATCGAACAGTTTGAAATAACCTCTTGACCTGAAGGGCCCCCTCAGACAAACAGGTCACTACTCTCGAGCGCCACATATCTGCAGAAGAGGGGCATTTAAGGTATTAAGAAAAATTAATTGACTGCACCATGGATAATGAACAAGATCCCCGGGTAGAGGGTGATGTGTAATTTTTCTTAGATTTAAATCAATATCCTTTTTTCAGTACCAAATCAATGTCGCTGATACGACACCATACCAACAGAGAGATCAGCTGACAATACTCCGGTTGGCTGGGGGGGCATCCTGGTCTGCATTTCACAAGCACTGAAATAGGACAGGGGTGACGAGTGCTTGCAACGCCGGACCAGCGAGGATCTCTGCGGGTCTCGAGTAAGGATGCAAGCGTGAATTGGGGAACGTTGCTCTTTGCCGCCATCTAATGGAGAATCAGAAGAAGTACAGGGATACGTTCTGGCGCGTCCCCTGCAGCACTCCGCCCTTTATCTAAATTCCATATATTTATAAATATTTTAAGTACATTTTATGTATTATGAAACTCTGTCATTCGTGTCATTAGGATAATTTCCTTCGCTGCGTGCCATTATGTTTCACTTTCAAAATGATAATATTCTCTTTTCTCTAAAAGACAGCTTTAGGATAGATCGACTGAATGGAAGTAAAGTAATTAAAGTGAGCATGCCTTTTTAAATTCAAAAGACTCCAGAGAAATAGGAAACTGAAGGTGTGTGAGGGGCACGTTCGAGTTTCTGGTCATGATACGACTCCCAGGAGGCGAAATGTTCTCTGCCTACCAAACAGGACCCGCCTTTAACGGACCGGCGGCCAGAGCCGAAATCAGCACCGCTCCAGCGGAGAAGCACAATAAGAAATAAACACCAGGGGGCAGAAGAGGGGTCATTAGGCAGCCGATTGCTTTTTCCGGGGCTACATGCATCCGAGCAGAATAAACACCGCAACCAAGTAGCATGGGCCACTGATGGGCGTCCTGCCGATCAGAGATGATGGTGCCGAGGGTGGTCTGTGTTGGGGCGGGCGGTCCCTCAAATCACAGCTCACTGACGGGGGTGGGGGGCGTTAGCGGCTCTAGCCGAACCATCCATCATCGTACTGCCAGTTGGTGGGGGTCACATGGTTAACGCCACTTTTATGGCGGCTGTATTGCACTGCAAAAAAATGTAAAGACGCGTAAAATTACAGGCTGGGAGAAGGGAAAATGAAACCAAGCCCTTCATCCATCTTCCAGCTGCCTGGGCGGACGGCATCGCGGGGGACGTGGCGGGACTCACACACCCTCTGGGGGCGATTTGGAGACATCAGTTTATTAAGGGACATCTTTTTTGAACTGAGAGCATGAGAGAAAAACCCACACAACACACGGAGAACATTACGTATATTTAGCAGAGTGAGATTCAAATCCCCAACCAGAGAAATATGCGATCCGCTGAGTCATGTGAAACTAAACCGAAGAGTGATGTAAATTATGATAAATGCCAAAATAATACAAAACCACCATCCATTCATCGGTCCATCTATTTTTCATATATACAGGTGTCTAGTAAGCCTAGGAATTATCCGGAAAGCACAGTGAATGGGATAGGCACAGTCGGCACAGAGTCCGTGTCAGAGCACAGAGTCGCACATGGTTGCACGCCGGCGTCACCGAGACCACGTGACCCGGACTGCAGCAAGAAGGAAGTCTGTATAACTATTTACGTAAAAGTTACCCTTTATTTAAGATTGTGTGGGATACAGTAAATGGAAAGCTAAGAGTACAATTTTCTTTAAAACAAATCATAGAGTTCATTGTTTTCATTAATCAGTTATTTATTTATCATCCAGAATTAAACAATTAAATAACTGAAGAAAAAATGCGAAGACAAATGAAGCAAAACTATACCGTCCGTGGGCAGCTCAGTAGGTAATACTGATGTCTCACGGGGTTCAAATCGTGTGTCTATGTGTGTGTGTGTGTGTGGGGGGGGGGGGGGGGGAGGTTTATGGCCCTACAATGTGATAAAAACCTGTTACTTTTTTGGACCCCACAAAGGGAACCTTAAATTTTGAAAAATCTGTGACTTCAATCAAAAAACTAAAAATGTCTTGTATTCTGTTCGGTTACTAACGGTTAAGGTTAGGGCTGGGTTACGGGTTAAGGTCGTCATGTTGGGATTGGGCTTGTTCCAATAGAAATTAATGGCTGGGCCCCACAAAGATAGGAGTACAGGTTTGTGTGTATACGTGTGTGTGTATGCATGTGTGTGTACACATGCATGCGTTTGTGTGTGTGTGTGTGTGTGTACGTATGCATCTGTGTGTATGCGTGTGTGTGTGTGTTTGTACGCATGCGTGCGTGTGTGTACGTGTGTATCTGTGTGTATGCGTGTGTGTGTGTGTGTGTACGTATGCATGTGTGTGTATGCGTGTGTGTGTGTGTTTGTACGCATGCGTGCGTGTGTGTACGTATGCATCTGTGTGTATGCGTGTGTGTATGTGTGGGTGCATGCATATGTGCGTGTGTGTTTGTACGCATGCGTGCATGTGTGTGTGCATATGTGTATGTGGGAGGTGCATGTTCATGTGTGTGTGGGTGCATGCACGTGTGCGTATGTGTGGGTGCATGTTCATGTGAGTGTGTGTGGGTACATGCATGTGTGCGTGTGTATGTGTGGGTGCATGCATATGTGCGTGTGTGTTTGTACGCATGCGTACGTGTGTGCGTATGTGTCTGTGTGTGTATGTGTGGGTACATGCATATGTGCGTGTGTGTTTGTACGCATGCGTGCGTGTGTGCGTATGTGTCTGTGTGTGTATGTGTGGGTGCATGCACGTGTGCGTCTGTGTGCGTGATGTTTGCATGTTTCCCATGGATCATGCAGCTTTCCTTCGCATACCCTCATTTCCATCGCATACCCTCATTTCCATCGCATACCCTCATTTCCTTCGCATACCCTCATTTCCATCGCATACCCTCATTTCCATCGCATACCCTCATTTCCATCGCATACCCTCATTTCCTCCTACAGACAAATGATCAGCTTGTATGGCCTTCCTGAATTACCTGTGCTGGTTGTGAGTACGGACTCTGAAATGGACTGGAATGCTGTTCTTGTGCTCTCAACTATGTCAGATAGACCCCAGGCTCCTTCTGACTGGGAAAAACAATTGGATGATGGATGGAAATAATTTAGATCTTGTATAGTTTTATATACATCAGAAATAGCTGCCAGTGGGTATCTGGTAAATTTTTTCCGCTCATTTCAGGCTGATGTTATCCAGAACCGAGAACTCATGTGAGGATAATGCCACGGAGAGCCCAGTCCCGCACAGGAACAGTGAGCTAAAGCCACAGTGTCTCAATATGCTTTCGGCCTCAGGATTCTAGAATTGTCGTGCCCCTTTCAGGTTACGGGTCTGTTTTTCTCTCATGTTAGTCTCTTGCCGTAATGATTGGTCTCTCTTGGATGACCTCGTCAACACCGGACACCGCAGCCACGCTTGGCAGGGCACCGATCTCATTGTCTGCTGCGACCCCAGAGGCATTGCCGTGATTTGGGGTCACTGGAGCGCCCGCCTTACGCCAGGGCAACTTTGATTATTCCCCCGTGTCGGCCTCCTACTACTAACAGCGGTCCGCTGACACGTCGCCGTTGACAACGAGCAGCCGCGACTCGGCGGGAAAGGCGGTTGTAGAGATCAAAGCCCCGTCAGGGAAGCTTTGCCGATTCTCTCGCCACATCGGTTGTCTTGTGAAGATAAGCACTGCTCTTTGCACGTCTGCATATCAGTGTGTGCGTGTATGTTCTGTATATATTACATTGTGGGGACCAAATCTCCCCACTGTGTGATAAAAACCTGTTATTTTGCTATTGTGGGGACTGTTTTCTGCAATTTAAAAATTACAAAGGTCATGATTTTTGTTTGGTCACTTATGTTGAGGATTAGAGATGGGTAGGGGTTAGGGTTGTCATTGTTGGGATTGGGGTTTTGCCCAAAGAAATGAATGGAGGGTCCCCACAAAGATATGAGTACAGGTCCAGGTCCGTGTGTGTGTGTGTATGTGTGTCACCCCACTCACAAACTGATGCAAACTGGTACCTGGAGCATCACTGGTACCATGGAGAGCTGCACGTGTCTTGTCAACCCCCCCCAAAAATCCACGGAGCTCTCCGGAAGGGGCTTGCCGCCAGGCCAGCAACGCCAGCCTGAAAGCAGATGTGGCACGGGCACCCGCCCCGGCGCTGTGGTGCCACGTCCGGTCAGCCGTGAGGAAGCGGGGGAGGCGGGGCAGGCACTTGGGCTGCCCATTAAAATGCAGCCTGCATTCAGTACTGCGGCAGATGATGCGCCGACACCCACAGACTCCACGCCGTCTACTGCGTGGTGTCTCTCTCTTTGGGTCATCCTGTGCATCCCATAATTCCTGGCAGACTGGAAATCTTTCACTATTTAATCATACATTTCTACGGCAACATAATCTCATTTACCTCCACCAGTCTGACTGCACGGTATATCTTAACTCCCCCCATCACTGGTGTAATGAGCATAAAAAAACATGGAACCTGCAACAAACTTCACAGCTTTATTTGAAGGGTGACATCCGTGGCGTCCCTGTGCTTGGGGGGGGGGGGGGGGGGCACGAGAGGGCCGTAATTCATGCAGAGGAGCCAACTTTATCATTAGCCAATAATATGTTTTGAAGCAGTGAGTGACGGGAGGAGAAATCCAGTGACCATTCAGCTGGTGGCCCCGCCCCCATATAACCCCCGGTTTAGCAGGGCTGTGTGTCAGTGTGTGGCCGGATTTCAGGGCTGGGGCGGGCAGCCCCTAAAGCACTTAAGAGTTACTCTGAAGTGATGCCTTTTTAGGGTTTTTGAGTCTTTTAGTTTTTCCAAAGAGGCTGGGGGGTCCTTGGTGGTGTCAGTCTGAAAGGGCGGCTAGGTGAAGGGAGTGCGAATGGCCGTTAGGAAGCGTGTTTGATCGTGCAGACCCCCCCCCTCAGCGTGCCGGATGTGGCACAGGGAATCGCACCCGAAGGGGGGTCTGGTGCTGGGGGAGTACCTATCCACCACCCACACCCCCACCCACATTAATTCCTGTTTCATGTCAATGTCTTAGCTGCACATCTTCAGAAATTTGTTTTCTGGAGCTCAGTAAATTTGACACCCCCCACCCCCCCGGAAGGGTAATCTCTCTCTTAAATGGCCTCATTATTGGCTTGTGCTAATGGGCCTAAAGCTGAAGATAAAGAGATGTATCTGCCTGTGCTTCAGGAACTCACACACACACACTACTGACACACACAGACACTCACACACACACTACTGACACACACAGACACTCACACACTCACTACTGACACACACAGACACTCACACACACACTACTGACACACGCAGACACTCAGACACACACTACTGACACACGCAGACACTCACACACACACTACTGACACACACAGACACACACACACTCACTACTGACACACGCAGACACTCACACACACACTACTGACACACACAGACACTCACACACTCACTACTGACACACACAGACACTCACACACACACACTACTGACACACACAGACACTCACACGCACACTACTGACACACACAGACACTCACACACACACACTACTGACACACACAGACACTCACACGCACACTACTGACACACACAGACACTCACACGCACACTACTGACACACACAGACACTCACACGCACACTACTGACACACACAGACACTCACACACTCACTACTAACACACACAGACACACACACACTACTGACACACACAGACACACACACACACTACTGACACACGCAGACACTCACACACACACTACTGACACACACAGACACTCACACACACACTACTGACACACACAGACACACACACACTACTGACACACACAGACACTCGCACACACACTACTGACACACGCAGACACTCACACACACACTACTGACACACACAGACACTCACACACACACTACTGACACACACAGACACTCACACACACACACACACTACTGATACACACAGACACAGACACACACTACTGACACACACAGACTGACACTCCACATGCACACACACACACCACGTACACACTCACACACACACACTCACATGCACACACTTACACTCATACACACTCACACACACACACTCACATGCACACACTTACACTCATACACATGTACACACACACACTCATACACACTCACACACACACCACTGACACACAGACACTCACACACACACACAGTACTGATACACACAGACACACTCACACACACACACTCATACACACTCACACGCACACACACTACTGATACACACAGACACACACTACTGACACACACAGACACACACACTCCACATGCACACACACACACCACGTACACACTCACACACACACACTCACATGCACACACTTACACTCACACACTCACACACACTCACACACACACACTCATACGCTTCATTAACATACCGCGGCCTTTTCCATTTGTCAGCTGTCAATCATCCCGCTGCCACTCGCTATTGCAGTCCCACATGAGGGGCTCCGCCTCTCCCGGTCACCGGTGGGGTCGGCGATGCGGAGGGTTGGGGTACCGGTAGCCTCCAGGCCCCCCCAGGTCCCCGGCTGTCGATATCCGCCTGCTGGCTGCCTCCACCCCATCAACACCCCCATCTCTATTTCACATCACAGCTGCTTAATTGACAGGAGCCACAGATGTCAGTATGGAATTTATGGAAAAGAGAGGGTCAGCTGTGTTCTCCCTCGGGGGCTCGGTGTCAGCAATGGAGGGCTTTAATGTGGGACTCCACATCCTGATACGCCTGACATCAGCCCATCACCACTGAACACAAACTACGGCAGGCTTTAGGACCGTCAGGCTTCCACTGGGTCCTCTCTACATATCATAGTGAACTGGCTCGTGGGATTCCATCAGGAAACTGGCCCTCGAACAACGACGTCCCTCACAAGGCCCTAAAAGACAGCTTTAGTCTCCCTTAGATTTTAGTTACTAGATGCTACGGGCTTTCAAAATGATAATGAGGGTGAGAAAAATGCCGGGTGTGGAGAGGGCATCGGTGGGGGCCTGCCTCGAGAGTCAGGGTTTGGGTGTGTTTACTGCGAACCCTAAAATTATACAGTCCTGGGTAATAAGTCACACGTGACGCCAATAACCCTGCTGGTCAGATGACTTTGCTCCACTCTAGAAAGACACCATGCCCCCACCCAAACACTCACCCAGTTCCCCGCTTTTATATAATAGCACAGATAAACAGCAATTAAAAAAAATAAATAAATAACCGAAACACTTAAAAACTTCACTCATCTAATGTCAGGTAAACAGTGTCAAAATTTTACCAAGGAAAAAAATATTCACATTTTCCATTCAACAGCGTGATCTTTCCAGAAACCAAAACAACTCCAACATCTGTATTCTTCACACATTTCGGCTTTTTTTTGTGAACGTTACGCTTTTGTGAATAACTTCTCTGAAAATGTGTTTTCCACATAAATCAGTAAATAAAAGTAAGCAGTAAGAGTGAAGTTTCTGGTCATGGAGTATATATATCTGGGATCTGGGGAGAGCAGCCTGTATGAGCCCAGACAGTCCACATCCAAACAAAGGCACTTTGTAGGCCATTAAATTTCATATTGATTGTGCGTTAGGCACCGACCTCAAAACCACCCATTTCAACAAGCTCCTCTGAATCCATCTAAATGCTTGGAGGTGGCGTCACCTCAGGGAAGAGTGTTGAGTGGAATATTTAAGCAACGGCAGGTCTAAGTAGTGAAACTCGTGAGTGGATGAATCGTGTGTGTGTGTGTGTGAGGGGGGGCTCTACTCTACAAAAACCCAACTATTTTGTAATGCTTCACATGTTTCCCTGTTAGACCCTAACCTCCAGTTCTCCAGTCCTATAAGGAGTTCCACCATGACCTATGGGACTGGGGGGGGGAATTAGGTGCTGACCGTCAAGGCTGCACCACACCGCCTTGCCCCCCCTTGGGATGGTGGGATTCAATTATCACCTCATTTGTCATCGCTGGACCCTCCCCCAGGACTTGGAAAAGGTTCAATGAGCAGTAATGGAGAATATACGCAGAGTATAGAATATCTATAGTAGAACGGGAGGACGAACCCACCAGCCTGGGAAGCTGACCAATCAGACGAGCCGGCATTTTTACACACGACGAGCCGTCACACTTGACAGCTGCCCATTCGGCTCCGTTTATAGCCAAGTCGCTCACCACACGCGTAATTCATGCATCACCTATCCGTCCTCAGGTGTCCTCCCCTCGTCTGACTGGTGCACGGGTGGGGATGATGGACGACACCAATGTACCTGTAAAATTGACAAATAAGGCATCGTTTTATGAGTGTGGCTCTTTACTGCATCCTACAAATATGGGGACTCTACATAACAATGCCCTAACCGCAAACGCGAGCAGTCCCAACAAATGTGGACTCATCACTTCCTGGCCAATAGGGGGCAGCACCATCAGCTGGCCTCCCATCTCAGTGCTTGCTCTCTCCCTTACTCTCCGAAACGCTAGAGGTTGCACCTTCAGAGACCTTGAAGTGCAGAAAGAACTTGAACAGACTTTGTCACACATGGTAACAAAATTGGTAGCATCTTCCTCCATGTCAGTGATGTTTCCAGGATGCCAGTCTGGGGTGGGGATTTAGGCATGTGGGATGGGCACCCCTGTTCAAATTGGGGGGGAGGGGGCGGTAAAAGTTATCAATGTAATAATTTATTGATTTCCCTACATCACTTATCATTTGTTAAATATGTTCCGTCTCCATTGGGAGAGTAGACCACACCCCTACTTCCGAGCACCATGACAGTGACAAAGCAATGGACACAGTAGCTGGTTTTAGCAAACACCTCTCCCCCCCATGTCGTTTTCCGCAGAAATTGATGATGATCACAGTCAAAGTCATGTAAATGGGACATTTTCAGGTGTGTGACTGCGTACACAATCTTTGGGGGCCCCCTAATGTCATTACTGAAGCACGACACTGCAGGAAGGCAGCACACCAATGCAAACTGCTAAAGGTCACGAAATGTAGGGGGAGCCCGCGGGTACTTTAAGTCCAGCTGGGCGCCACCTTTAAAATTGGGCCAGCATGTCGTTGACGTCCGGGTCTTTCCACTTGCAGCTCCGAATGTGTATCAACTGTGGTTAGTAGCTGCCTCAAAACCTACATATGCTTTCTCTTGCAATTACTCTCCGAAAAGCTAAAAAAATCCAGTGAAGCACTCGTGGTTTTAACCTTCCCGGTGCACTTGAACATGCCACTGTGCCTCCTTTTCATGAAGGATAATGGTGACTGGAAAACAAACTTCATTTTCCAACCAAACTCAGGTCCCTGATGCTGACTTTGGAACACGTCTGTGGGCTAGAGAAAGAATTAGCTTCTCGCTAATGAATTCATTTAGATCATCAAAGGAGAAAGGCAATTTAATTAACAGCGCAGAACCCCCAGTTTCAGGTTACTGGAAGCCAGTACATCTACTAGAGGGATTTCTGTTATAGTCGAACTGTTTTTGGGCGAAGAAAGAAAAAAGTGAACGTTACATTTAAGAAAATAAAAAAATACGTTAGCATAGCATGCTACGTCAACAGAGTTCTTAGAACGGCTGCAAAACTGTGCATCCTGCGTTCATTTTAATTGTTTTATTTTTGTCGTTAGAAAAGAATAAGGCAGTGAATGGTTTGTACCTCGTTATGCCTGGTGAATATGTGTTCCATGCAAAGGAACAAGGCCACGATTACACTCAACGTACCGCGAGGGGGTTAAAGTATTAATTGCGTGAAATTTTTATCATGGCAAAGAAGGGCTCCCCATTTCCACAAGACACTGCCGAGCTTGACAATGGCTGAGATCAAAGATGGCTTTTATTTCTGTGAAGTCATTTCCATTTTCAAGACAAGGATCAGATTGAGGCTGAAACCCCAACCAGCTCTAGTAAAGAGTGAGTCAGGGCTGTACTGGGGAGCACAGGGAGGAGAGAGGAGGTCTGAGGGGAGGGGAGGCTTTTAGGGAAAGATCTCAGCCCCCCCCAAACCACACCCCGCACCCTAAGCTGTTACTGATCTGGGGCACATGATCGACACAACAAACGCTCTTGGTGACGAATAAACCGGACTTATCTGGCACCGATTTTCACGCTGCAAACATTCTCTAGTAGTTCTCATCAATATTCATGAAATGAGGCTCAGTTTTGCCTTCAAGTGCACCAGGACGAGTGATAAACGGTGCTGGGAAACCACAGATATTAACTGAAAGTGCAATAACGAACCTGCTACGTATCAGTGTCACGCTCTCCAGGCACTCGCTCTGCTGTTACATCATTTGGTGGCAGTATAGGAGCTGAAACGACATATTCTGCTTTGGGTTTTGGAAAGATAGTATCACAGCATGGAATGCAAGAAAGAAAAAAATACCCACGCAGTTTGCTGGGCAGCGAGCGACGTCTTTCACAGGGGAGGGGATGAAAGAAGCAGTCGAGTGTCCCTGGGGGGGGCGGCAGAGAGGCCAAGAAAACGAGGAGCTTCAGCAGAGGGATGGGAGGAGGCATTGGCTATTGATCCCCGAGACGGAGCGCGATCCACAACTAGTCGTTCCTGCTAAACCTCGTCTCTCCCACTGCCCTGTTCCCCCCCCCCCCCCCCCCATCTGCCTCTCGCCGTTTTCAGCGTGTTACATTACGGAGACGTGCGGTGAAGTTGACCCTCATAATTCAAAAATAAACATGGGCAAATAGTTCACTTTAACTGCATAGATGATGCAGCTTTGCACCTGCGTGTGTGCATGTGAGATTTATCACGCGTCCTGGACATGCAGAGGAAGCTGACAAATGGCTTCGCTTCATTAAAGTGGGAACACTTAGAGGTTATTACATTTACGGCCACTTGGGGGCGACCGAACAGACTAGGGGCATTAGGATTTATGCCTTGCACGTCATTAGTACTTTCATTTTATTATGCAACTTTAACGAACCCAATTCTTAATGGTTGTCATGTCCTGCTTTCCCAGGAGGGGGATGAAGATTGAAGCCCCCCCTGCCCCATGTAGGATTAGACCCGCATGTAACTGTGTGCAGCTTAACATCCGTGGCGTGGGGGAGTGTGAGCCAGAAAAAGCAGATTAGCCGCATAGCAGAATGATAAAACTGAGCGTGTGAATGCAGACGCTGCCTCGTGTGGCTTTGAGGCCAATCGCACGCACGTTTAAATGTAGCCAATTACAAAGCACCGCCATCGGGGATGACCTCATGGCTCCGCAGGTGCGTCCGCGGAAGGTCACGCCTGTGACATCAGAACGCACATCGTCCACATTCTCATTTCAGCATCACGGCTGTTTTGCCCCGAGACACAGAGTTCGTCACAAAATATCGCTGTTTCAGTTTGTGATTTTTTTCTTGCTGCTATATAGCCATATTGTTTTGCTTTAACAATAATGTGTAATTGTAACTTCACAGAGGAGGGGGAGATTGTGAGGAGGCATACTTCAGTTTTAATCAGCCACTTCCTTCGATTGAATGAGGAGGTAAGATCGTTCCAGAAAGGAGCAGCCTGTGAATGCAGGACTGCAGCGTGAGCAGAAATCCTGGTTCTCCTGTCAAGGACCAAATTGGGAGGGGCTTGGCTCTCTGCACACAACCGGATCCCAAGGCAGGTGTGGAACATTCCGGAAAAAAAACAGGAGAAGATGGCAATCAATAAACATTAGGGCATTGGATGTGGTGGGCTGCTTTCCAGTAAATAATTCATTGATGCTGACGATTAGATTGAAGCTGTCAAACACACATGGAATAAGTGATAGACACATCATATGTACATGTATGTTTACAACCCCCCCCCCCCCAATTCAGGCTGCTTGGGGGGGTTAATTGGCTGAGAGCGCAAAGTGGCCAAATATACAGTCAGCCCCAACTGGCCACACGACATCCTGCCTCGGGATCCGCATGGACTCTCGACGGAAAGACCACCGTTGCCACGGTGACGGCCGATGTCATAGCCCACCGCCTCTGTCCTCTAAATCTGCGTCTCTCACTTATTCCATGTGTGTTCAGTAAATTTTATGTAACAATCTTCCTTCTTTTTTTTCCTGGCAAGATATTAAAGATTCATGAAATATTTCAGGAATCTGCAGCCGATGATGATCCGAGTCTGTCAGCGGGATTATTTCCATGCTAATTTTCTGTGGCGGCCGCCGTGCGAATCAACAAATGCATTGTCAAGAGCTTCTGTGCGATCTGTCCTTTTCCCGCTGGGTGTTAAAATGCGACCAGAGTGAATAAAGACCCCTGATAAACCGGACGGCATGGGGAAAGCGCCGGAATGCGCCGGAACGTCGACATGCTTCATCTTTCCTTTCATAGCGCGTGTAAAACAGCTTCTTCCGGTTGGCTCGTCCCAACCTGGGCTCAGGTTTTTGATTGCCTGATGTTTGTGAGAGGGACCACTGCACAATACCAAAACACTGCATTTTTTAATACTGGAAGATTAAAAGAGGATTTATGTGGAGTCATTGGCTTCATCTCCTTATGAGATTTGCCCCCCCCCCACCCCCCCACATTTAGTAATGCCAGATTATTCCTAAATGTTTTTTAATCTCCGTGTGTCAGATGCATTTCAGTCTGGCCTGAAACCTTTTTGTTGGTCCATATTAAGATATTTCTGGAGAAGAAATAACTGGTGATTTATTGTTCTACTCCGCAAAGTGTCGTGTTGCGTGGTTTCTTACCAAAGGATTCCATCCATCCGTTTTTGGTGAGCTTGGATTCTGTCCCAGGAAGCAAAGCGTGTTAGTCAGAGTGCAAACGGGCCGCCTGTCCGTCGCGAGGCGCATTTACACAGTCACACACTATAGGAAATTAAAATGTACCGATTCACATGCGCTGTGTGTCTTTGGAAACATACACCAATGGTGGGGGTGTTGTTTCGCTTGGTGGATTTGACCTCTGTGTCTGTAACTGGAAGGTTGTAGGCTCAAATCCCATGATCGGCAGTCACATCCCAAGCCTTGTATTTACCACTATATGTATGTGAGGAGAGCAAGACAGGATGTGTGTAAAAATACATTTCGATGTACAAATTTTGTACATTGGATTTGACCTCTGTGTCTGTAACTGGAAGGTTGTTGGCTCAAATCCCATGATCGGCAGTCACATCCCAAGCCTTGTATTTACCGCTATATGTATGTGAGGAGAGCAAGACAGGATGTGTGTAAAAATACATGTACTTTCAATGTACAAATTGCAAATAAAGCTTTATTTAAACACACAGAACACACATATGTGACGACACAAGGGAACGCAGGGCAGGGTGGGAATCAAATCCACAATCCTACAGGTGTGAGGCAGCAGGCATCCCCAGTCACCACCCCACCCAAGGGAAATATTTTCACGACACACCTCTCACCAGCAGGAGAAGGTACAATCACAATTTACAAGGCAAATCAGCAGACGAATCAAGTTAATATGCCATGACTTCAAAATACTACTCGCCAAAAAAACAAACAAATACATGAACGGATACACAAACAAACCACCCAGCGGCAGCCGAATATTATAAGTCTTTGTCAAAGCAAAGCACCATTACGTTTTGAAAAGCTAATCTAGCGACTAAAGTTTCACTGCTGATATCGCCAGTAAACAAGAGCAACACTGATTGCTAAATACTATATTTTCTCTGCGTCGTAGGTAGACATCTGTTTGCCGGCTGAACGGCTGAGTGGAATCTAGCGCTTGCAGGTCACTTCGTGGCCTTGGCTGGTGTTCAGGGGGGCGGGGCTGGACCACATTATGCAAATGAGGAGGCCTGGTCTCGGATAGCCTCGGGGATCCAGCTGATGAGGATCTCTCCGGGTTCTCACTCCCAGAGCAGAGCTTGACGTACCAGCCGCTTCCTGAAAACAGCAAAAGTTGAACTCTTGGTGGATGCCCGAGGTCAGACAGAGCGCGAAAAGCAGTGTATTCTGACTAATTAACATCTGGGGATTGATTGATATGGCCTTAACAACAGAAACCTACCATTTCCCAGGGAGAATGCCGAGAAAGACTTCAAATTCATATAAAGAGCTGAAATGGGAATTTTAATTAGGTTTCCATGCATAATGAAGAACATTTACATGCTGTACCTACTACTGTAGGTGTGTGTTCCCATTCCTCGAGGCCCAGTGCTGGACCAGAGAGCGGAACTTGAGTTTGTTCGATAGGAACCAGGCCTGGATACGGACTCTGGATGTGAGCTTCGTTTCAGATGCACAACTTCCTATTTC
Source organism: Brienomyrus brachyistius (assembly GCF_023856365.1). Taxonomy (NCBI): domain Eukaryota; kingdom Metazoa; phylum Chordata; class Actinopteri; order Osteoglossiformes; family Mormyridae; genus Brienomyrus; species Brienomyrus brachyistius. The sequence continues at coordinate 6,019,233 of NC_064533.1, forward strand.
ACAGACCAGTCTCCTGTCAGTTTTGTCACACACTCAGAGGGGCGAAGATTGTGGGTATATCGGCAGGAGCTGCAGGGAGTGCAGAAGGGGGGGGGGGGCTTGGGGTGGGGGTGGGATGGGTCAAAAAAGCCTGGAAGCAGGGATCACCCCATCCTGTCAAAAGAACGCGTTGGGCATGTCAGATGGGTATCGATTCCTCGTCATGGCTGTTTGGTGCTGCCATGCCTTTGCAGTGTCATAAAGGTCGTTAAGAGCAGACAGGGCTGTCAATCACTGCTCGGGGTCCTGGTGAACCCCCCCAGCCCCTCTGCTGGAGGTTCGGGAACAGGATGAGAGTGCTCCTACCTGATTTTCTGCCGCAGCCATACTGATGAAAAGATGCCTGAATTGCCAACATGGGTCAATACCCAACATAAGAGGGTGAGTCAACCCAGTCAAAACATTTCTAATATGTCATCTTTGCTGGGGAGTGCACACATGGCTCCGGCTGGTGCGTCACCAAGCACCCCCAAGCCATAATAGCAATGGTTTACATGATACCCTCACATAGCCAAGGGGAGGAAGAGTGGACCAGAAACCACTGGGATTAGTGGGGGTTCGAAGGCTGTGGCGGGGGGGGGGGGGGGGTTATAGTGTGCTGTCAGTCATACCATGACTCACCTCAAACCAGGGGGGGTAGAAAAACAGGGTAAAAAAATTGTGAGCCACTAAAAATGAAGAGGGTAAATCTATAAAAATGCAACACACTGGCAGCCGTGAGAATTTTTCGTAAGGCTTCCTCCCCAAGCCAGCGTAGCACCCACAGCTGCCCTGCCCACTGTATAGCAACCCCCCTCCCCACCTTCCCTGATGGTCACCACCCAAATGTGGACCTAGGGGGAGGAGAAGGACAGGAGGTAATGAGAAACAAAAGTGGCCAGCAGGATGTGTCCTGAACCTCCCTCGGAACATGACCCCGGACGTCCCAAAGGAGCCTGACTGAGCACCTTCAGCCTATCAGATCTTCCAGAGCTGTTTCCGACCCTTTCTTCCACTTCAAGGCCGTTAGGTATTGCGCAGTGCCTGAGGACTATCGCGAGTTTCCATACGTGACAAGTGGCCACCCCCCCCGGCCTCGGTATGGCCTCCAAACATGGCGGCTTCTCGCGCATCTCCCAGGGGGGGGTCTGCAGTACCCAGCCCTTTTCTGGCAAAAGAGTATTGATTAGCCACCCGGCCACAAAGATGAAAACGACGGGCTGTGTCCTCACACAGAGGCTCAGAAATTAAATTCATGCTTTTTTGATGGTGGGTGAGTTACGGTGGCGAAAATAACAGGAGGTTTGCCTCTAGCTGAAGAATGTCCTTCAATTCACAATAGATATTAGTAATTACCACCTGGCCTGGGAATAAAGACCGGGTATGTGGGAGTTTTTTGGAGCCGAACACCGAAAAGTTCTCCAATGAGAACAATGTCAACTTTCTGGTGCTGTTGTTTCAGTTGGGGGCATTTGGTCATGGCCGAGACCTCGAGCCTCTGAGGAATCTGCCCCTGGTTTGAGATACATGCAGTATAAAGATCCTCTTATGAGACCTTTGCACCAGCGGTGAAGCTGCCTTTAACAAACAGTTTGGAGAATTACTCACCCTTCTTAACTTCTCTCCCCAGGAGCACATATATGCACCTACACATGCACTGTAACGCGGCTCTTTGTAATACGTCCAAAGATAAATGCACCTTCTGCTACAGCCCTCATCATCCATCCGTCACCCATCATCCAGCTGCTCCTGCAGCACGGGATCATAGCGGACCGGGAGCACCTGGAATGGCTGGAGGACACCCTGGGCAAGATGCCAGCGCAGTGCAGGGTAATAGAAAAGTGAGTTTCTAAAACTTGCTCAGTTTATTTTTCGTTGTATTTGACATGAGATAACCAAGAACATAAAGTCAGGCCTCCTCGTGATATTGTACAGTAATGGGAAACAAAAACTCACTTGAAGAAGAACTCTCGTTAAATTTCCGAAACGACCCAGAATAATTTTTTTTTTTTTGAAAATGCATCCCGTGGACTCATTGAGTTTTGGAAATTTGCTCTTCAAATGAGAAACACCAATTAGGCTGACTACAGGTCTTTAAAAGGTGGGAGGAGCCCACACCACATGCAGAGAGTACGCAAGCTCCAAACACGGGGGGGAAGGGGGATTCGAACCGCCAACCGTGGAGGAGGGAAGTAACAGAGGGAGTAGCTGAGTCACTGAACTACCCAACTCAACAGTCAGCAGTGCCACAATACATTACATAAAATACAGTACATGTGCTGTAATACATTACATATGCTACAATACATTACATAAAATATATTACATGTGCTGCAATACATTACATATGCTACAATACATTACATAAAATGTATTACTTATCCAGATAAACAAGACTGGATAGATTCTCCTCCGACTATCTGTTGGTTGTATCAATCCCCTCTGTTACTGTCCCACACACAGTTAGTCAGTAAAACCATAACCCCCCCCCCCCCACCCCAGGACAGCTGGCTCCCCCTTCTGATGGTGCGTGGCAGGCAGAGAGTCACCTCCCTTTGCTATTAAATCATAAGCCCCCATCCTGCACTTGTCTCTTCTTCTCTGAGCCAATTTTGCTGTTTCTGGGGCAAAGAGTCACTTCAAAAACTAAACAAACAGCCAGTGAACAGAGTCAGAAAATGGTAGCTAGCTGTTTCAGTGTCTCCGAAATAAGTGGCACATTTATTTAATAACAAAAACAAGAACAGCAAGGATAAGAATGACTGCTGTGACAGAGTGTGGTGTAGAGGGCGAAGCCTCAGTGATCGGAAAGTCGCTGGTTTGAGCCCAGCATCGGCAGAATAATCATATTCGTGGGCCCGAAACCCCCAACTCCATGGGTGACCCTGCAGGTGAGCTCGCTCCTGCCTGCATGTGTCAAGATGGGGTCGGCAAAAAGAAAATTTCCCAATTGGGATCAATAAAGTGTGATTATTAATAATATTTAGTTTAGTGACTGTTTGTGGCTGACAGGGGGCCCCACACAGATGCATGTCTTCAGTGGCAGTAAACTCCGGCAGATGAAAACGGCGAGACCCACGCTGACTGGGGAGTGCTCCCTCTCGTTTTCCGTACCTTCGTTCGTTTGCATTCCACGTCCTTTAAAGCTTTACTCCAATCTCTTCCCCTTCCAAGTGAATCTGAAGTTCGGAAAACCCCCGGCAGACTCTCACTTTAAAGCCCATTCACGCCTGCGCCGGTGGAGTATCTTTCTGGTTAAATTCATCCATAATAAACAAGCGGCAGGGATGACAAAAGGAGGAGCGACAGTATGGGCCGACCTTTCCGCGCTCCATCTCCTTCTCACATTGTCAGTCCTCTCTGGGACGATTTCAATTTGCTCTCCTCAAAGGAACAGGAAGACGGCCCGTCTCAGCAGGTGGCCCGGTGCCTCGGGATCAATGGGACCCTCTTTCCGAGGAAGAGTGGGGCAGCTGGGGTCAACGGATTGAATCCCGCTGCCTTTCAGTGACATCCGACAAGCAAGGCTCTTCTCTTCAGATCCGGACCTCACTTTTCTGTCTTGTAGGAAGCCAAGGAAGGGGGACTACGAGAATTATGGACTTTGACCTCATTTGGGAACCACACAAACAGTGTGAGCAAGACGGAATTCCAGGAAATTCCAAAGATATCAGACCAAAGCCAATGTAGGTGCGCGTGCTGCTTGTTGGACATGATTTTCACCTACAGTAGCTACCCTGCAATAGTAGATTGGATACTGCTCACCCCATTACTGATGTTTGTTCACACACATCTGACCAGAGAAGGAGGACAGGGACTGTGAGGTGGATCACCAGACACTCACAGATCTCATCTGGGAGGGAATGGGCTCTTAGGTCAGAACAGCAGCCACCTGCCAAATTGACAATGATGTCAAATTACAAATTACACAGCTATTACCTCTCTGTGGGTCTGCTAGGATATTTTTTAAGGGTTTGTTTTGCTGGAGTCCACAGTGCACCCTGGGATAGGATCCAGGCTCCAATGCAACCCTGAATTGGAAAAGCAGTATTGGTAGACAGATGAACGGATGAATGAATGGAGGGACAGACAGATGGATATGCCGGCACATTACCGATTCCTGCGTGTATTACATACCCAATAATGCAGTGCCACGAGAGCTTGTGTGGGAGACTGCATTAGGACCGAGGGAATACCCAGATGGCGTCCGGTGACACGCCCACACACCAGCTGACACGCCTCGACCAATTGGACGAGAACAAAGGCTCCCCCTCGCCACAAATATATGCTATGCCCTTAAGGGGAGATGGGGGTAGGCGTCCCACGGGCTGTGGCGGCAGGGTGGTAAAGTGGCGAGGTCGCAAAGACAGTCCAATTGCTCATAATAACGACTTAACAATTGCAATCGACAGCTTGTTGGTGGGAGAACAACACCAGGACTCCAGCTGACGCGTCTGATACCAGACAAAAGCGCCGAAGATTCCGGAGCTTGGAGGGAAACTGGCAAATGTGGGGGGTGGGGCAGGGAGGGGGCTGATTGCCTCATTCTTATTCACTACATCTGATCCCCCCAAAAATCCCAATTGCAATAGCTTGCAATCATACATTTATGTTTAACAAGATGGCTTCTCCAGTGATGCGAGTACTCAGAAGTATCCAAATACTTCCAATATTATCCAAGTGCAGTGTAAGTAAATAGTAAGTCATGCATAAAATCACAGTGATGCCAGTTACTAACAAAATAATACATTCTGCTTCAATCCTCAGTAATTTATACTGAACAAATATTCTACTAAACATAATTGTTTTAAGAAAAAAAATGCGTGTTACAGGTGTAAATCCCATTATAAATTCAATAGTACAAGGCACAGTGTGTATGCTTCAAATAATGACCTTTCCTTTCACTATCACGGAACAATTTTCTCACAAAAAAGAGACAATTAAAATTGAAAATTCAGTCAATGTTCATCGCAAACAATTGGATTCATCATTAAAAAGAATTGATGGCCTGTCTTCAGTACTCCAGTCCTACGTGAAATTTACAGTTTTCGATATTTTAACTGCCATTCTTTCCTGTGGTATGGGAAGCTTTGATCACAGCCAGAAGCCGTCGGCAAAGGGGACCCTGTCCTGACCCCTTTGACACGAGCAGGAAAATGAGGGCAGCTCTCTTTATGGGGAGGTGGCAGCAGTCAATAGCAGCCGGAGAATGAATCCCAATTACATTCGCCGTGGAGCTGCTTATGCAGGGCGGGAGTGACCTGGGGGAGGGGGAGCATGGTTGACTCGTGAAATTAGTATGTTTGTGTTATATGACATCACCGGAAAGCGCTACCAGAGCTAGGAAAGTGAACATCGTCTATCACTCTGCATGATATGCTTAGTGACAGTAGTGATGTTTACCACCACTCAAACTAGGCATTTGAAAAGGGCCCCCTTGAGGTTTGCCCCCCCCGCTGACTACAAATATATCCTACACTTGGGGGGGGGAGTGCCAAATTGACTTTTTGAATGGACAGAAAGCCCCCGCTTACAGACATGTACAGCGTATGGGAAAACGCCCCCTGCAGGCTTTAGCTGGAATCATTAGACATTTACGCAAGAACAATTAACTTGCAGTTAATGGGTGCAGCCAGACCATGTAGACACATGCAATGCTGAGCATTTGGGGGGGGGGTGCAGTGGGGGCTCACTGTATACGCTGCCTAGCGCTCCGGGGGCACCTTGGGAGCCGACTGAGAGAACTTTCCAGAATTGTAGAATTTCCCCCAAACAAGCAGATGTGCCCTTAATAACAGAGCAGAGAGGCACCTAATGAAGCGATTTCTAAGTGGAAATAATGAAGCTTCTTCTACACGGTTTTGAAAATCTTACGCCGATCTTACGCTGCCTGACATGACACCTAGCTGCTCTCGTCATAGGAGAGTGCCCACTGTTCGTTTCTAATCTCTTCAGAACAATTTGTTTTTTATATAGCACCTTTCGCAGACCGCAGCCCCCAAAGTACTGACCTACAACAGTTCAGAGTGACAACAGTATAAATAAATAGTGCGCAAAAGCCCAAAAAACTCATCAAAAATGGGTAAAGTCAGTGTAGGCGTTCATTTCTCAGGCAGCTGATCCACTGCTTATCAATTCACTTGACTCACTTCCTGTGGTCGAGTCATGTGACCGTAAGTGTGAGGCACACCCGGGTGGCACAGGACCCAGTAGCGGGACGGGAATCAGGGCGGGCTGCATGTGTGCCTTTAATTATGCAGCTTGTGCCTCCCCCTGACAGCGGGATCCGCTCCTTAGGCCTCCGGGCGCCCCTGGGTCCCTCTGTCCCTTGGCCATGTTCCTGAGTGCAAACACTCGTTGCCAATTAATTCCCTCCCACTTCCTGAATAAGCAGCAATTCCCTGCTTGCTTTCGCATAACCAGATGAGCCTCTTCATCGCCACTGCTCCTAGGGGGAGGGGGGTCCCCACACAGCTCTCTCTAAGAGTCCATGGCCGGCGTGGGACGGACAGAAATCCGCACGTCTCTGCGCATCAGTCAGGCATGGCTGCTTGTGATTATTTCTTTATTGGTTTTTTTGCTTTATCCCGAGGGGGGGCTCTGCAGCACAGTGCCGCTCAATACGATCGACCCCTGTTTGTCTCTTTCAGATCAGGCGGGTTCTGACCACAGCTTGGTAAATGTCCCTGAGCCCCCCCCGGCTTGGTCGAGACGCCCTAAAGCAGCATGTAACTGGGAGGAGGCGGAGGCTGAGGATGGACACAGATCAACTGAGCTGGGCTGCAGTGGCACTGAGTGGCCTGAGAGGGGCATCAGAGATGCTGCTGTTCCGTGGGGGTAGAGAGAGCGGAGGGCACCATCTTTGATCGTTGTTGCCATGTCACCAACGAGAGGGAGTGAAACACAGCTACAAATTTCAATGAAATTGAAGTATGAAGAAAGAATGTCCGCAAGAATTTGACCAAATTCTCCCAATAAATAAATACAAACACACACACACACACACACACACAGACGCACACACAGGCACGTGAGCCCCCCCCCACACACACGCTGTGCTGACAGCCTGACAATGGCTGAACGGCGCAGCGCTCTGCATTGTGGAGGGAGGGGGCACTTTGAGGGGGATAATTAACTGCGAGAGGCACACAGGAGAACACGCTTCTGAAAGAAGGAGTGAAAAGAGGCACAAACCTCAGGGTCCACCCGGGGGGGGGGGGACGACGACACTGTACAAAGGCTGTGGGGGAGGGGGCGTGTGTCTGCCAGCCAGACTGGCGTGATCTCGAGCGCCGGTCCTTTCCTGTCGCGGGAAGGTGTGATCTCCTCTCCACCGAGGAGGCAAGTGACTGAGCGTGTGTGTCCCAGGGTGCCCCCTGCTGTGTGCCCAGTGCATTCTGGGATAGTCTCCAGGTGCAATATGACCCTGCACTGAATACGCAGTATGGAAGGTGGATGGATGGAGGGGTCAATGGATAGACGGACAGAGAGATGGATTGGCGGATGGATATGCATAAAAAATTTAAGCGAACAGTCCCAACACAAGGAATACATCATTACAAGTAAACTAGCAGATTGCTTATGCTGAGCATGATGGGATATAATTTGGCCACATGTGGCCATATTAAAGAAGGCAAGAAACACATACTACACATCATCAAGTTACCCCACAGACACGAAACAGCACCGTTATTAATGTCACCAGGAACAAACAGCACATATTACTGCGTTACCGCAGAAGAAGGAGTCTGGGGGAATTTCATTGTGGACATCGAGATTGCAGCTTAATGACCCCAAAACCTCATACCGACTTAGCAACCATAAGGAAGTTTGAATTAATAAATCATTTTCATCACTATGGCCAAGAACTTATTTTTTATTGTGCTGTCTGAAGATGCCAGGGTGAATTTGGAATCCGTTAGCTCAGTCGCGGTGAATGTTAGACCGCAAGAATCCATTAACAGCATCAGTCTGAGTGTCCTGCATTAAGGGGCAAAGGCAGCGCACCTCGTAATGCGACCTCGAATCGAGCGTCGGCGAGAGCCCCGCAAAGGACGGTGTCTACATTTTAAGCACGGTGCCGCTGACAGCGATTTTACCTTTCTCTTCAATCCCCTTAGCAACGGCAAATTCAGTAATAGCTATGATTAAGAAGCTTTTTGCCAGTCCAACTTTAATCTCAGCAAAGTAAGGACACAAAGCAACAAAAAAGGGAAACTACTCACACATCTTATCGAGGTTGTTTTTTTTTTTAAAAAAAAATAAGTGGTGTTATCAAAGGTTCTATTTCCATTTCTGTGAAAGAACAGGAGCAGAATGTACGTTTGGACTTCTCGGCCCGCAGCAGAGGAGTGTGAATGTGCTGTTGACGTGACCCCATCGTCACCGAAGAGACGAGGGTCGGCGGGGGGCAGGGGTTACAGGGATGGCCTTGTAAGCTACACACTTAGCGTGTTGACGACTTCGGCTCCTTTCATTGCCACAAACGGATCGTTTCGACCGCCTGCCAAAGATGGACACGCAACATTACGTGAACAGACCCACTGAAGCTGCAGTAAAGCAGGGCGGCCAACCCTGCTCCTGGAGACCTACCACCCTGCAGTGTTTAACATACCTGATACAGTTAATCGGGCCCTTCTGCAGAATCTCAGTATTATCACCAGCTACTGAAAGAGCGGGGTTGGCCAGCTCTGCTATAAAAGGAGAACCACAAGGAGTGAATTTTAACGCTAAAAACCTTTCCATACCACACAAAACAAATAGCCAGTTAAAGCATCGAACGCTATAAATTTTACGTAGAAAGAGCACTGAAGTATTGAAGACAGGTCATTGATTTTTTTAATGATGAATCCAATTGTTTGCGATGAGCATTGACTGAATTTTCAATTTTAACTGCTTTTTTTTTGCGAGAAATTTTAGTTTTGTCCCTAAAGATAGAGCAGCAGGGGAGGGTCATGCAGCACCAAGCAGGAGATGACATTTCAGAAAGGCCAGCTGGGACTGGCGGACGTCGTTAGCTGATTATTGGGGAGATTATGAGTAAAAGCCTGCCAGAGATACGCTGGGGTTGGAGGCTCCTCTGGGGGGCGCTCTCACTCAAAATGGGGCTCCCAGGAAAATGGCGAGGCGTCTCTGGACGGCATCCGTCACGCTGTCACTCTCTGATTTATGATCCAGCCCCTAATAAGTGGTTAGCCGTCGTTGGCAGGTTAGCGAACAGCTGACTGATCCTGGCCGCAGTTCCACGGCACGTCTACCGGCCGGACTCACAGGTGGCCCTCTGGCTGAGACACCATCGCCAAATAATGGGAAATGAACGGAATAAACCCAGACGTGGGATCGGGGATGCTTTCGGCGGGAAACAGGTGCAGGTTCTAATTGATGGACAGATTGTGATTTTCTTCTGCATTACGGCGATAATTATTTATGTAGCCAATTAGCGGTTTCAGTACAGTGCTTTACAGTCTCGCTACACACAAAGTGACCAGAATGCTGGCATTATAACACGGCCATCCATATTTATCCATGTTCCTGCTTGATGCAGCCATCCGTTTCCTATAAAGGATGTATAGTGTTCCTGGAGCATCTCCTACCATGAGTGGAATGCCAGTCCATAACTGGGGCACATGTTCCGACGTACAATCACAGGCCACAACTGACCCGATCATGTGACTCTGGACTGTGGGAGGAAGCCAGAGTATTTGGACTAAAGCCACGCGGAGAGAACATGGAAACTCCACATGCACATACTGAGAGGGTGGAAATCAAACCCAGTCCCTTGGGGTGTAAGACTGCTGTGATGTCTGACAGAAATGCAGCCAAATGGAAATGCCCATGCAGTGCTTTGTTTTTTGCTTAGAGAGCTTGAAAATAGGTTGAACCTCAACAAAAGTGCCAGAGGTGGATAGTTCGGGTCCAGAAAGTAAAAATCCAGACCAGGATTTAATTTTAACCAACCAGTAGGGTAGTCATTTATCATTTCTAAGGTAAATTGTGACTGTGACTCTTTATGTTCAACTCATAGGTTGGAACAAAATCTTGGTCTGGATTTTTACTTTCTGGACCTGAAATTTCAACCTCTGAAAAGCACCACAGTTTGCGATCAAGGACGGATGTCGCATTCTTGCTATGATGCGCGACCGAGCTTTGGTGCAGTACCTGAGTGCTTTGATGGTGCCTTTTCACGTTCGAGGCGGGTGATTAACATTTGGAGACGGGGAACGTGAAGATGACATTTAGCTCACTTGACGCGGAGGCGCAGCGGCTTGGGGGTGGTGGCTAGTGCCTGGGGGGCCTGGGGGTTTGAGTCTGGCTCCGTCCCGGAGCATGTGTGCAGAGTTGGCGTGTCCGCCTGCTGCTTGTGTGGGCTTCCTCTGAGTACACAGCATTTTTCCCCTAAGACCACCACCTTGCCGAGCCACTGACTCTATGATGGACCGACATCTCGTTCCTGGAATCTTGTGCCTCATTCCATGTTTCCTGACCTGTCATGACCATCATTGGATGATCGATTGTAATAAATGTAATAAATACGCCAGTAATTTTCTCCTTTACTGGCGTAATTTATACATATTGCCAAGAAAATAAGTACATTTCAGTTATGTTTATTTTAGAGGTATTTTTTTTTATTTGCTGCGGGGGTGGGGTGAGAATTTAATGGAATCCCCAAGAAGAGGCAGTCCTGTTTATCTGAGCTCTGGAGCACCCACACGCTTCTTAATAAGCCGCTGACGGCAGCCGGGGGCTATTGGAGGATTTTGAGTTTTTGCCAGGGGACCGCACCCATGGGGGCCATACACACGGGGGCCGCACCCAGGGGGCCGCACCCAGGGGGGCCATACACACGGGGGCCGCACACACGGGGGCCGCACCCAGGGGGGCCATACACACGGGGACCGTACCCGACGGCCCTCTCCTCGGAAGGTCATTACGAGGACCATAGAGGTCAGAGGTCACGCAGACATTGCCCCGCCCCCATTCTTATGCTGGGGGGGGGCAGTCTCCCGATCAAACCTGTTAGACGGATGGAAAGTTGAAGTCTCCCAGCTGCTGTGTTAATTGAGGCAGAACCGCCCCCCCCCTCCGCCCACCCTCCCATCCGTCAGACACGGCTGAGGTTCTGAGGACCGGCTTCTTGCATTTGTCTTCATTAATCTGAGGCTCCTGAAGTCTGGCTATCGTCCGCTGCTGTGGGCCGGGGGGGGGGGGGGGGGGGGTTGGGGCGGGGATTGAGCAGGAGGGAGAGGGGGGGCCAAGATCTGATGGTTCCAGCTGTCTCACACAGCCCCCTCTGCTCTCTGCTTGCGTAGTTTGCTTGCGTTACGCCTCTGGTTGAAAACGGCTTCTCTGGTCAAAGGGTGATTCTTATAACATTTACCTACCTTGACATTCACCCATTTAACAGATGCCTTTAACCAAAGTAATTTACATTAGAAGCTACAATTCATTTGCGCTGCGTGGGATTTGAACCCAGAACCATAGTGCTGTTATCACAATGCTGTACTTCTTGCAAACACTGAGATGGGTTTAACAAAATTAGTGTTAGTGCATTGGGGAACCACCAGGGTGTGCTATTCTGGGGCATCGAAAGACAAAACAGAAGCTAACTTTACGCAGTGAGATGTATGAACACCCATCCCCCCATCTTGCAATCATATAACCCAGCTATACTCACATGCAGAGCACCCCCTTCTGGCCAGAACACACCCTTTGAGATCCACACAAGCAAGGTTTCTGAGGAATCAAGCAAGGGCCTCACCATGGCAACAAGGGCCACGGAAACAGCCCTCATTCATACTGATAGCAAAATAAGCGGGATGTGTATGGTAACTGTGCGCCGAACTGACGGAACCTTTCCCCGGGAAGTTCTGTGTCACGCGGATCAAAGGCATCTTTCAGCAGCACTGCAGTACTGGATCACTGCACTCCCTCCCCATGCTAGAGGTCAGAGCGAGAGCTACGCTCGCTAACCGACATAACAAGCACTTCAGCTGAAAAAGCCGTGCTTTTTTATTAAAAGCATTTCAAACACTCATGGTCGACCGATGACAATTTAATCAAGACAAAGTGCATAAAGTTGCTGCTAACTGAAGCTTTTTTTGCATCCTTTCCGTTAAATTGAGGCCAAATATGACCATGTTTTGAATATGAAGCTAATATTTCCATATTATTGTTAATCAAAAGCAACAGTACTACAGCGCCCGAGGACAGCAAGGTCACTAGTTTTGTTTCCGTGGTAGAGAGGTGACGGGAATTAAAGTGGGAAACAGCACACAACATCGCTGATATGTTTATGCTACCAAACATCAAACAAAAATACAAGCCTTACTATTCAATTAGCTTACTTCTAATATATCAGTTTATTTCTTACTAGCTTTGAGTTGCTATGTTCACATTGCTGCCATCTGAATGTCACAGCAGACATTGAGACTCATCTGCCCAGGAAATGTGTTTCCAGCCTTCCATTGTCAGTGAGCCTGTGCCCACTGTAGCCTCAGTTTCCTGTTAGTATCTGACAGGAGTGGCACCCGGTCTGGTCTTCTGCTGCCGTAGCCCATCTGCTTCGAGGTTCGACATGTGGTGCATTCAGAGGCTCTTCTGCATACCTTGGTTGCAATAAGTGGTTATTCGAGTTCTTGCTTTTCACTGGATGTTTCACCTTTTTTGGCCAATTCTCTGTAAACCCTAGATATGTTTGTGTGTAGAAATCCCAGTAAATCAGCAGCTTCTGAAATACTTCTACCAGGCCATCAGACGCAAACAACCACGCCACGTTCAAAGTTACTTAAATCACCTCTCTTCCCCATTCTGGTGTTTGATGTGAACATTATCTGAAGCTCCTGACCTGTATCTGCACGATTTCATATATTGTGTTGCTGAACCGGTGTTCCAAATAAAGTGGCCAGTGGATGTACATATATATGATTGATACATTGCATTGTAAATCTGTATGCTGGCTCAATAGGTAGCACTATAACTTCATACCTCAAGGCATAAGGGTTCGATTTCTACCGCTCTGCTGTGGCAGGGCAGGATGGAAGGGACAAAAGGCTAACAAACAAGAAACAGAGGGGTCACAGGGGGTCAAAACCAACTAGAGTTGGGGGGGGGAAGGCAAGGATATGCACTGGGAACACCTAAAATCTACAACAACCACAGAAAGGCTACTGGGTAATGCACATTGCAGTATACAGCTGGCACATATATACACACTAGGACTGCACAAGAAACAGGTTTAGGCCATTGACAATTAATCAAACACTAGGGCTAGGAACAACAAGGAACAGGTGAGGTTCATTAATAATCAACAGGCACTAAAGACTCAAAGACTGGGAATGGGGATGGCCAGCGACACCTGCTGACCAAACGGGAAAATGACAGACTGAACAGGGCAGGGACTGATCCTGACGCACTGGTTCTCTGTGTGTGTGTGTGTGTGTGCGTGTGTGTGTGTGTGTGTGTGTGTTGGGGGGGGGGGGGGTGTAAGTATACCCAGAGACAGGCAGTGTCCCTGAATTGATCAATTGAAGAACGGTTTAACAGTTTTCCAAAACTCAGGTAATTTTTTATTGTTAGTAACATGAGACTGTCAATGACCTGTGAAGTTCTGTGGAGTTCCGGAAAATTGTGCTTCAGTTTATGTATGTATGTGTCCTACAATGGCCTGCACCCCATCAGGGGGGGGGGTTCTGCAGCCCTGTGAATAGGACCCAGGATGAATAAGCCTTTCTGTATAATGGATGAACGATATGTACTGCAGATGGTTATAGTTCAGTTTCTGCCCTTTCTGTCATTTTAACACCTTGAAATAGCTGAGGGTACCTAGAAATCGCTGTAAAAGGGATATATATATAATTCTGACTTTTATGCTAAAGTACCCAGATCAAAGAACAACGCTACTGGGATCAGAGCTTCCAAAACCGAACAGAGAAGGTGGTGAAATTTACCTTAGAAATGATAAATGACAAAGTCTCCCACATCTCTAATGATGAACCCAAGGGCCGGATTATTTTACAGTGCTATTCTGTTGCAAAAAAGGGCCCCATATCTCAATCTGTGTTTCATTCAACCATGCTGCCTCAGTTACAGAGCCAACTCATTCCTCTGTGGAGATAATGATGGTTTGATCTTGAAGGCAGGATCGGGCGAACTGCAGAATTTTTATTGCCTCGTGTCAGCAATCACGCTGGAAGGCAACCCAATCAGAGAAGCCTACTATATTAAGAAGGTTTCACCTGTTACAGGCATGTTTACGAGGTCAGGTTTAAAGCCCATTCCGTGTTATATATGTGATACACGAGGAAGAGGAGGTTTTCCATCAAGTGGAGTGTAAACAGATCGAAATTCTTCAGACATCTCTGCTCTGCGACACAGAAATTCTTTTCTGATCTGCATTACAGCCATCAGCTACTAACACTCAACACTGCCCCCACCCAACAAACCTCTATAGCAAACCTCATCAAAACCCCACCGTATGCTGATGACATATTGCTGCCTCAAACCCTCAAATATCCATTGCCAGCTCCTCTGCCCGATAAATAAACCCGGGCTCTCTTTGGCGTTATGGACCGGCGATAGTGTGAATTTACAGCTATTAACACCAAGCTGAAACGAACCGTCTCTGAAATCAATTCCCCCTCAAAACAACTTCTGCTATCTTGGGATCATAGTAACAAGACAGCCAAATGAACTGCTTAGGAGAAATTGGAGATAAAAATTGAAGAACTCAAACAGAATATTGACTTTGGGAAGATCCAGCCAATATCTGTTGTAGGCAGGACAAACGCGCCGATTGCCTGGCTAAGGTTTTACTATATCTCCTCTAGGCCTTGCTATCATTTAATGTCCCACAGCTTCTTAAAAAAGCTTAATTCCACAACCATTCGTACTGCATCATAAACCGGTCAAAATACACACCAAGAAAAATGCATAGAGGCTTCAGTCGCCCTACATTTTAAATGCCACTAAGAGGAAGCTAATCGCTAAGAGGAAGCTAATCGCTAAGAGTAAGCGTCACGCTCAATGCTAAATGCTTGTTTGCGTTGCTAACGACGGTACACATTCCTTTTCCTTGCCTCATTAAAGTAGCTGTTACACGCAGCACGGTACAAGTATGCAGGGATGTGAACAAACACCCTGAGGCCTGAGGCATGTAAAATGATCGTCGCATGTGGCTAATGACACAACCCCACCTGTCGGCACTGAAGCTATTTTCACTGCTTGGGAACAATTGGGGTTATTGAGTGCAAAAAATCGAGGTACGGATGGCAGCTCTGCATCTGTTAAGCAAATTCTATATTCCATGTCATATTTAATATGACTAGCTTGTGGGGTCACAAGGAAAAAGAACATTACATGAAATTTTGAACATGAAAAACAATGTTCACCTTTTGGGGAAAATGATCTTCGACCTGTGTAATAACAGGCTGTGGGATAGTTTTACAGAAGGTGAAGAGGGGAAATTGATATCAACTCAAGACGCCCAGGGGAGGGAGGGGTAAACCCTGACATTTTGGGGGATATATCTATACTCGTAAGATGCTTAAATATTCAAAAGAATGATTCTGGTGCAGTTCAAAACGCCTCACAGGTTCTGTTTAATTACTCGTCGCAGTCATTTTACGAAGCAAATGAAGGTCTTGACAGTTTTCTCCAAGGAAAAACAGACCCATTCAATATGTCATTTTCCATTTATTGCTGCGGGTATTTTTGCTATTATAAGCGGTGCCAGTGATGAGAATGATAGCAACATTTTTTCTCACCATTTCGCTCAGTACAGGAATATACACACATATGAAGAAAATCATCATTTCAAGGTCTTCTGTTTTTATATTATGTGGGAATTATTATACTGATACACAATATAATAATATATAATCAAAGCTTAAATTTGCGTTGAAAATTCAAGCCAGTGAGTGGTAAATAGATGGTAAATGGCGAAAATAATTACCCATATATCGACTATGTGCTTTCATTTCTCAAATGGTCTATTTGTGAATGTCTTATACATTAAAGAATTCAATACAAAGATCACGTCTGTGGCATTTTTAACAGAAGCTCATATTAAATCCCTAGAATTGCTGAGATTGAACCTTACATGTAGCATCGACGAGGGTCAGGCTAAAAAGAGAGAGACCCTCAGACTAAACCTGATAGGCCTGTACTTACCCCTACCTCCAGGAGGCGATATTGAGCTATGCTCTGGAAAATCAGTCAATGGTGGCACAGAGCCCTGCTGAAAAAACACAAACCAACAAACCCAGTCAGACCATTCAAAAGGGTCACGTTATAGCACTTTCATCCTGGTTCTGCCATTACTTTTCACCACAGACTTCCTGTCTTGTAAAGTTCGTTCCAATAAGCTATAATCCTCGAAAATAAAGAAGAAATCCACAGTCTGGTGGATTCTCTTAGGGGAACAAAGGATCATGTTCTAAAAATACTTTCTAATGAAGGGTTTTGTACATCATAGCTTCTTCATAAAGCACGGAGGGAAACGCCACTCTGAAGAACGTTGGCTGTTCGATCACAGGAGGCCGCTGGGGCAGCTTCATAAACAAGGTGTGATAGGTCACTTTCAGCACTCGGCTACTGCTGGAAGGGTCAAAAGTCCGTGACACTGTCATTTCAGCCTCGTAGCTGGGGGGGGGGGGGGGGGGGGGGTACCTTTGACACACCTGTTCTCCTTGTCTTGCTTTCATGCTTCTATGAAAAAAAATGGAAACTCAAGGAAACGCATCTGCGCAATGAAATTACATGAATAAAAGAAATTCGAAAAATGGGGGTAGCAATTCTGGGTCACAGCCCCCCCACCGTGGCTGTGTTTAATGGAGTCCTACACTCACAGGTGGAATAGAGCAGTGTCTTTAAAACACACACTGTGTGTGTGTGCGCGTGCAGTCGTGTATGTCTCCTGCCTTGTGACCTGGCCGTCCTAGGATAGGCTCCAGGCTGACCCCAAACCTGTACTGGAATTAGCATTTTTGGAACATTAAAGGGGTCATTATATGCCCCGAAAATTAAGCACTATTCCATTATTATGTTAGATAATAATTAGGATGGAAGGAGAAGGCATTCTCACTCAGAAAGGCCCAGTCTTTGTGCAGTTTGCAACATGTCCTTCTCGTAAGATACCTACTCGTACCGATGCTGTTCCGTTTAAAGGTTATAAGTTATAAATAAAACAAAGCAATGTTTATATAAACGGCCTAGAATGATGATTCAGCATTTCCGAGCAGAATAGCAGAAATACACTTCGGAACATAACGCGATTTACCAACAGACGTAAATATGTGGGTGAAAAAAACACGAAATTGTTTTCCAGAAGGGTGACAAGGCGCCTTCACACCTCCGTGGCCGTGGGTTTGATCCCCTTTCCTGGGTACTTCCATTTGTTTCCCGGCCCAAAAACATATGTGCATCGATGTCTGTAGATTGCTTTTAATTCCTGTGTCCCTATGGAGGACAGTCTGTCCTTGGAAATGCACTACATTCGCCGTGACCCAGTGCTGCATAACCAGTCATTTAATTAAAAGTAGAGCAAAACAGAAAACGCAAATGTTTGTCGTTTTATTTAATTTATCTTTGAGTTTCTAACAAGCCAAAAACAGCATTATGTATTTTAGACCACTTATTGCATTTATTTTTATGCAGCGAAAGCGCCTGCTGAAATGTTGTTTTCCACGAAATTCGCTCGATAATACTCCCTGGTGCCCGGAGGTAACCTTGGCGTGCGGATTGCGACGATTTTATTTATTTGCTTAAATAATCCCGCATCAGCCGCAGGAAAACCGCGCATGAGAGACAGTTTAGTTTGTAAGGAAACCTTCTCCAGTGCGGCTGTCGCTGATGGATTGAAAATACGATCCAAAGGCTCTTGTGTTTGCATTTTAATCTATGCATCTTGGCATCTACGGGTCGTTGTGAAAAGGCGCCCGCAACCTGCTCGATACCCGGTTTATGACTCATTTATCTGCAAGTCACCTTTGTTTGTATGAACAACCCACTTTCCCCTTACAGACACGGGGATAAATTAACATCCTTCCTTTCATAGTCTCTGTTTTGTATGCCATTTTTTTCACGCCGTGAATGCAGGCGCGGTCTGCTCCTGATTCTGGCAAATCAAAGGTTAATGGAGATCAATATGTATAAGCTAAAATCAGCCGGCACACAAACTGCTGTCACACGGTGCCAGCGACACTCAGACTAACAGAAAATGACAACAGTGGCAAGATTCAGGATCAAGCCGATTTTATCTCATCATCTAATACCGATCTCATTTGGATCATGCCATACGCACCCCATGCATAGGCGGCGTGCGTAGATGCATCACGGAAAGTTACTCGCTCGCAATATTTTTGTACTTTTAAAATGGTATGGAATGGTTGAAATAATTAGCCATCGTAAAGGTTTTTTTCAGTGCTGCTAATGTGCGTGCAAAAGGCTAATTTATTATGCAAATAACTTAATCGTGTTTCATGCCTTTGAAAGGTTAGTTATGGTCATTGCGTTGACATAATTCATCCCTCGGATGCTGAAAATGTGACACAGGAGCGTTGCCGCATAGGCTCCACAACTTCATTAATCTTATTTATTAGCCTACAACTTTCTTTGCATTTCTGCTCTGCTGAAATGCCAGGCGTGGATCACATGTCAGTGGAGCTCATTAAACACGGCCGGCTACCAGTGATCGGCGATACAGTAGATAAGTAACACAGACACGGCTACCGGCGACTAACTCAAACAGAACCGAAGCAGCTTTCTGCGGCGCTCGGGGAGCCTCAACGTGCTCTGACTGATTAATTCTGCCGCTTTTCCTGCCGGCGATCTTTTATTTACGGCTGCGACGATCTACTGTACTTTGTGCCACTTTAACTTATTTATTTAGACCTAATTGGCTGCCCTCCAGGCAGGCGGGCTGTCAGGACAAGTTAAAAATACATATTTGTTTACAGGTGTTATAATTTTATGTGCAGTGTTTTGGTTTCCTATTAAGTGTTACAGTTTGCAATTAGGGTATCAGAGAAAGCGGAAGACCTCTCAAAGTTTTATAAGGAGATGCTACACCAGGGTACCTGATCAAATTTTTGTGGCTTGTGTGCGATATTTTAATTCCACTTTACACAGCACTTATGCCACACTTGTAGATCAAGGCTTTAAGTAAATGGTATCCCCCTACCACAATACTCCCACAACAACTCTTGTCTATTTAATGAGGTCCCTTATTAGATGTTGTGGGATTGGATCTCAAGTGCAGCGCCCTCTTGGCGAGGAAAAGGAAGCCTTACTGTCACAGACTTATATTTATTATAATTGTTCTCTTGTTGTGGGAGGAATTTTTTTTTTGAAGAAAACATTTTGTTCTTTATCCCAACTTTGTGGTTTGCATCAAGTATTTTGGCAATTTAAATAAGTGCAGATTTGCCTTTGGTCCTTAAAGCTGTCATGCCGAAAAGCCTTTCATTTTACCCTGTAGCTGTAGAAGACCGAGACCCTGGACATTGCAGAAAACACCAGAAGACACCCCCTCCCACGTATATTATATATTATCTTTATATTCTTGTTTCCATAATAATAGCCAATAAAAATAGCACTTACAATTCTTCTATAATGTCTGACAGTAATGTTCACACTTATGTCATTAACTCCCTGCTAGTTGGTAAGACATAGTCTTGGACAGCAAGATAGTATGGCCCTTTTACAAGTGGCCTCCAACACCACTACAGTATGGGGTGCATACCTAGGGTATGGTGTGCCTGTGATTGGAAGGTTGCCGGTTCAAATCCTGGACTCAGCAGAGTAATTTCACCATTAGGTCCTTGAGCAAGTCCCTTACTCCTAAAAAATGGTGAGGGCAGCCTGGATGAGAAACCAGTTCATCACTGGCACACATGGTACAGGCGAATTACAGCCTACATGTGTTTGGACCATGGGAGCAGACCAGAGAACGCATAGCATGTGTGAGAACTCCATACATAGTGTGGGGATGGGACTCAAACCCAAAGCATGAGGCTGCAGACATCACCACTGAACTAAAAGACATCCCACAACCCCTATAGGTGAGGTTTTTATTTAACATTCAGCTGCATTGAATGCATGATTGATAACTAAATGCAGGCAATTGTGGAACTGCCAACCCCCTTAGACACAGACAGATCTCCCACAGAATTGGCAGGGAGGTGTCCCAGCCATCCATACCGAAATCTACGCCCTTGCATGCAGGGTCTGCATGAAGCGGAGAGACGAGGCCTTATTTAAATAGAGAAATTGCTCATGGTCTCATAAGAACGCACCAGTCTTGGCTGTGAAAGTCGCTCTCGATTCCCTACATCATCCGAGAGCTTGGTTTTTCAGCCAAGAATGAAAGACGTTCATTGTTTCATGGATAAAGCATCTCAAGAACGTCACTTTTTTTTACAAGCCGGAATGCCTGGATCCTTGCAGCCTCCATCT
Organism: Brienomyrus brachyistius; assembly: GCF_023856365.1. Classification (NCBI taxonomy): domain Eukaryota; kingdom Metazoa; phylum Chordata; class Actinopteri; order Osteoglossiformes; family Mormyridae; genus Brienomyrus; species Brienomyrus brachyistius. Next base: position 6,039,702 of record NC_064533.1, read on the forward strand.
GGAAGAGCAGAGCAGGGTGGAAGGAGGGGTGGAAGCTTCCAGAATGCATGATGTAAACACTTGCACATTTGCATCGACGTCTTTCCGTTGCCATGACGAAATGTGAAGGGTTTACGTAAAGCACAGCGGAAACGTATCAGTTGCGTTTACCAACGCTGCACGTGTCACAGTCATCCCGTGATCATCTCCGGGGGGTTGACCAATTTGGTCAAAATTTTGACCAATTTTCCTGCGTCACCAAATGTTGCAGTTAGTTTGGGTTTGTGAGTTTATTTGCAAGTAAACGTCGTGGAATAAATAACGTAGAAATACTGCGATTCCAGTAATTCCTAGAACATCGCAATCCAGCAGCAGGGTCGTGAGTTCAAGAGTATGTGCCTGTAAGCAAACCACGTCCAGTTAGTGACTGGAAAGTGACTGCTGGCCTGTGTAGCGGCCTTGCCCTGCAGGGGGCAGTATAGTGACCCTATGGGCCTTACCAAGGAGTGTAGGGCAGTGGGTTATGTCTGCATGCCCAGGCGGGTTGACCTTTTAGTTTTTTCTTCCACTCTTTTGTATTTTTGCATACTTTCCCTTTTCCTGTTTCATGCACCATTTTGTATAAACAATGTAGTAATGGATTGCTGCACCCTCTTGTCAAGTGCCTCGGGGCAACTCTGTTGTGAAAAGCGCTATATAAAGAACGAGTTGTCTTCAATTGGTGTCCATGTCTAGAAGGTCATGGGTTCAAATCCCGTGGCCGGCAGAGTCACCATTTCACGGTGGGGCCCCTTGCACGAAGACCTGAACCCCAGCTGCTCCCGATCCTCTCTTATACAGGCCTTTGGATAAAAGCATCTTCTACATAAATAAATGTAAATGTCTTAGCCTGTTTGCTGATGCAGCTTGGATTGCAGTCTTTAGAGTGGGAGTCTTTGATTGTGAGTCTCACCACAACTGGCAAAAAAAAACACAATACTTTACCTTTGAATTATGACATCTGGCTGCTGAAAAAAGGTTTGTTTGCCTAAGTCGAGGATCTTACGTGTCACTGAAAATCTGAAACAGCCTCACCTCTTCGTATTTTCATGCTCTCTGTAGACTTTTTCATTGTTTTGTTGAGCCTGTAGACCACAGTGGCCTGCTGAGCCTGGAAGGGACTTTGGAAATAATCATCACACACCATATAAGTGGCATGTTGGGGCCACATTAATGCTGCCCCCCCTCCACCAGTGACAAAATGACTGGAGTGGCAGCCAGCTCTGATTACCACCTCACCAGGTAATTAAAACAGTGCGGGCTGGCAGGCGAGCTCACAGGCACAATGTGTCCTAATGAACGGCATGCTGGGATGGAGAAGGAGGAGGGAGGAGTCCAGGAGGCATCTGATCTGTCGTCTGCCACGGTCGGGGGGGCCCTGAGTGACAGCCAGGTAGCGTCGTCACGGCGACCCGCGACAGTCACGCTTGGATACACAAGCGGAGGACCTCAATCGCTGGCCGCTCTCAGCATCCATTTCTAGGGTTCTGCCTTGGCTTGTCCATTCTTGGAAAAAAAGCAGTGGGTACTGAATTAGGAAGGAGCGTGGGGGGGCATACGATAAGCTGCACCGATTGCCAGGAGGGGGCGCTGTTAGGGTTACCAGGTTACCAGTCAGACCAGTAGCAGTCAGGGCTGGCCCAGTATCGATGTTTCCTGATAAACAGAATGTTGCACATTAACAGTGCAACAGCGTAGTCGCCCAACGGCAGGAGGGGTGAAAACAGAAAGACAAGCCTCCGAAATACTGCCAGGATAATTACAGGCCCGTCGAGCATTCGGGATCTACTCCACGGTTCCAAGTCCACAATCCCCACCCGGCAACGGCGTAATTTGCTGCCGCGCCGTCAATTACGGGCGGGGAGGGGGTTGGAGTCATCCCAAATGAAGAGCCGTGTGCAGAATGCTAACCCACCCCCACGGCTAGGGAATCGCACGCCGCCACGCCTGTCCAGCTATGCAACGTTTTCCCCCGACGTGCTTCAACTCCAAGGATCGTTCTGATGTCTGGACCGATGAACATGTTGGCCTGATGTGTGTATATCCTTATATCCGTGTTTTTTTATTACACAGAATATTCTGCTGGTCTCAGTTCCTGCTTACGATGCCTGGCCTGCCTTTGCGGATTGATTTGTTGTCTACGCACTTTGGGGGTGGGCGGGGGGCTTGTGGGTGTATCCCCTTTGATGTACCGGCTCCTCTGAAGTAGACGCTTCAATCCCGAATTGGGGAAAAAAAAGAATAGCAGACGTGAGCAACTTGTGCATTCAGCATGTTTCCCTCACGAAATGGGTCCTGGTTTCGATCCCAGCGCACGGGGGGTTATGGATGTGAGGACAGGACACAGGGGAGGAGAACACAAACGCCTTTTCAGTGGTGAGCCTCACTAGCACAGCCCATAATGACCCTCCATAATGAATAAGAAGGAGGACACTGTGGTAGCCGCCATGCACCCGGCTTCACCATCGGAGGGGCAGCTGATCGCCGGGCGTCTGTCTCAGCCAGTCTGTACGGTCCTGCCGGCGGATTCTGTCCATGTCACTATCTATCAGGCTGTACACTCTTTAATTATGTGCCACAATCTATCACTATCAATCTATATATCCTTTAATTATGTCGCTATGTGTTACTATCATTCTATATATTCTTAAATTATGTCAATCTGTCACAATTTCTCCATATAGAATAGTGATACTTCATTGGTCCATGTGGGGAAATTTGAATAACGGCCTTCCAGAGCAGCATGTGATCCCCCCCCAGGAATAATCACCTTCCAGAGCGGCATGTGATCCCCCCCCAGGAATAATCACCTTCCAGAGCGGCATGTGTTTCCCCCCCAGGAATAATCACCTTCCAGAGCAGCATGTGATTCCCCCCCAGGAATAATCACCTTCCAGAGCAGCATGTGATCCCCCCCCAGGAATAATCACCTTCCAGAGCAGCATGTGATTCCCCCCCAGGAATAATCACCTTCCAGAGCAGCATGTGATCCCCCCCCAGGAATAATCACCTTCCAGAGTGGCATGTGACCCCCCCCCCCCACAAGGAATTATGACCTTCTGGAGTGGCATGTGATTCCCCCCCCCAGGAATAATAGCCTTCCAGAGCAGCATGTGATCCCCCCCCAGGAATAATCACCTTCCAGAGTGGCATGTGACCCCCCACCAGGAATTATGGTTATCTGGAATGGCATGTGATCCCCCCCAGGAATAATAGCCTTCCAAAGCGGCATGTGATCCCCCCCCCAGGAATAATAACCTTCCAGAGTGGCATGTTACCCCCCCCCCCCCAGGAACAACGGCCTTCTCGGAATGGCATGTGATCCCTCCCAGGAATTATGGTCTTCTGAAGTGGCATGAATTCCCCCCAGGAATAACTGCCTTCCAGATACCTGTATTGGCTGGGTCATGGCCTATCAGCTTTGAGCTTCAGGCCCCCAGCCTGTGACATAATGACAACTGCAGTTCTAGCCCCTGCCTTCGGAGCTGGCTTCTGATGTCTGTGCTCCTGGTTCCGCTCACTGACGGAATGCCGGGAGCGATGGTGTGAGATCGGCGACCCCCAACCCGGTCGATTACGGTCCGCTTATCATAGACGATCGAGGCGAGAGAAGCTGAGATGTCGAGAGCACTGGGACAAGCATCAGGCCGAGATATATAACCAGAAACCCTAAATGCGCTTTAAGTCTGTTTCCAAGCATGACCTGGCAAACAGGGCCTCTGGCAAAAGACCACTGATCAAGTCTTCCTGCTCAGCCTTCGCTGTCTACAGACCGCAGATGAGCACAGCTGAAGGCATGAGTTTGTCGCGAATCACTGTGCAAAATGACACATCTACGTTGAATTAATTTTGCAGGTGCTTTTATTCAAAGTGCAGCACATTTTGTTTTTGAGAAGGCAGGGTCAGAAAGTCCTGGGGGCGACTGGGGGTCAGGGGCCTCAAGGGCCCAACAGCAAAAACACTCTGCTGACCCTGGGATTTGAACCAGTGACCTTCCGATCACTAAAACGCTGAGCTAACAAGTTTAAACTACGCAGAGATACAGAAAACCGCCAGGCTTGTCTGGAATTTCATTTCACGTTCACATGTCTCCAGAGCGAGGGTCATTTAAGCAACCTTGCGCCCTATAGATTTGTTTCTGAGTTAATTAATAAGCTTATATCCATAGTTATGCAACTTGATGCGTGACCTGCATTCTAGTGGAAAGAATGTGCAGCGTGTTCTGTACCAGACTCTGACCCACATACTGTATATATTTCAACTCTCCTGCTAATTATTTAAATGAAAATTCAGGAGAGGAGAGCTGTTTAAGCTTGTCCTTAGCTGACCATGAACGCCTCACAGAATGGGTCCAAGTAAACAAAGGCATCCAGAACCCTCCCGGCCCCTATCGGCTCACTCCAACGCACAGACGGGGTGGGGTGGGGGGGTCAAAACAGCCTGGACAGCCGGGCGTGATGCCCCCCAGGTATTTGGGCTTAGTAACTACCAAGCCCTCCCCACACAGAAATTCCTAGCTTCTCAGTAATTATCATAATTATTGTTGGCCAAAGTTACTGCTTATGTTACACGAAAGGCCCATGACCTGATATTTTACAAAATCACAACCCAAAGTTAGAAGACAAACGCATGATCAGATGATTAAAATTAAAATTAAAAGGTTGTATTGTGTTTTTATCTTCTATCTTCTATTCTATGGGTGCAGGATTGTTGTGAACGATATAAATATATGAGAACTAGTTTAATGTATGAATGTCCTTTTTAAACACGTAAGCACTGGGTTCTGGTCGTCCTGTTGTGATTCTGTTGCCATTTGCTGCATATCCCCCGATGAACAGACAAGTTATGCTGGTGGGGAAGAGTGAGACAAATGCGTCATTTGGGAAATAAGTGGTTGGCACGAACAAATTAGTTAATGACTGGATCTCTTCAGGGGGAGAAGCGTCGAACTCAGCGGTATCACAATCCAATAATGACTGCGTACCGGGAAACCTGCTATTTAGCAATCTGGCTATCGCTGTTTTATTGAGGGGGCCAGACAGGAAGTGCTCAGACTGTGGTTTGATTGGCAGGGGTTTGGAAGGATGGTCGTCCTTCATGGCTTGGTGACAGGGTCCAGGTCATGCGAGCCCTGAAAAGTCATAAAAGAAAAACAGCGCTCTGTCAACAACTTTCATCTTCTCGAAGTTGGCACTTAGTATGTGCTTTTGCAAACGATTGCTTAGCGCCTCACTACCGTCTCTCTAGTCTCTATAGGAACCCCGCTGTTTTATGGTGTGGATATGGATTCGCCGAGCTTTGTGTGCGCAGTTAATTAATTTTTCCGTCTGCAAATTTAGGTGACATTTCGGCTAAACACTCCTTGTGGATATTTCAAATGATTTCAGACCCAGGAATAACCCTAAAAGGTCCAAAGACTGACAGAGCCTTTGAAGATTCTCATTTAGTACAATAAATATTAAAACTCCGGCCCGATAAATATCCTCCGCCTACCCCGCCCCTTTTGACTATGATGTAGCAAAGTGGAATATCAAATGCCAGGATTTGTATGTGTGGGCAGAGGCGTGAAGAAGGTGAACAGAAAAGCCACACGGCAGGAACCATCAAAGTATCCAGAATATTCAGCGTGTGAAAGCTGAGGCCCATTTTTGTGGTTTTAAACCTCTCTGCTCTTCTTTGTCAGGGTAATCCTACTCCGCTCTCCGCATATTTTGAGATGTATGCCAAGGGGTTTATACGAGGGCGGGGCCACAGGGGCACTAGCCCCAACTGAAAGCTGATTGGCTCCTAGGGTGCCCCATCCCTTGTCACTTATTGATTCAACACATATCATTGGCTGATGATACGGTTGGTCCGTCTCTATGAATTACGACCCATCTTAATCCTCGAAATCCTAGAATAAACTCCCGCATATACCTAGAAGAATCGGTATCATTTAGCTTCACGATATCCATAATGTGTCTGAGCAATGATGCTGAAGTCACTGACCAATTGACGTCACTTCTTAGCCTCTCACAACCCAGCTGCTGACAAGGTACCCCATTGCCGTTGTCCATCACAGCAACCACTGGGAGTTTTCCACCTACCAACAAACTCCCGGATATTGACTGGACGACACAAACAAAAAAAAAAAAATCAATCGAGTGTCTGGACGCTCCCAAATGACCAGCCTGAGATGTTTTATTATACCGCTAACATTTGTCTTGTGTCCTTGGAAACATTCACAACACAACAGGCTCCCTAAATGAAAAAAGACCATAAGAAAGAGTTACCATGGTTATACATCCATATGATGCAGCATTAGAAGCCTCCAACGTCTTTGTGGAGGAATTAAACACTGTCAGGAGGAATACACTTCTCTTTGTTTCTCCTCGATGGCTGAAACAATTATGCTACACCAAACAAAAAACATGAAGCATCTACTTAGGGGTGGCAGTGTGAAGCTCCGTACCCAAGAGATTCGCAGTTTGCATACAGTGGTGAGTAAACATAGCATAATGCTGGTGGCATCATCTTGGTAGCAGCATAGATCACTAACACAGTCTAGAGTTCTGAGGGCTCCTCTCATGCGATGCTAAATAGAAGACCAATGACGCTCTATATGTCAAGATCTTCAGTTCTTCAGCCTTACGTTAAATGTCGTTAAATCTACTGTTTGATGGTGTTCTTGATGTACAGTAGTACGTTGGGGAGAATCATATGTACTTATGCATACATGTGACATTGTAAATAGCTGGGTTTAAATGTAGGCAGAGTTCACTGGAGCCCAGCCCTGTCTCGCTTTGGCTGCACCTCCTTCGGTGTTAATATTTATTTCTTATTGCTCTTAATTTAGGGAAAGATTGTAATAAAAGGTTACAAATTAATAAGAGGTCAGTTTTGTGCTAAAAATGATGTTTTTTTTGTTATCAGCTTTAATGTTAATTTTCATTAGTAGTTTGCGACCTGATATTAATGTCTTGAGTGGATGAGATATTCCTACACGACACCTTGATTTCTGACCCGTGGGTGCCTATGGGTGCAAGGTAGGGAACAACCCAGGATGGGGTGCCAACCTATCCCAGGGGTCACTCACCCACACATACACCTATAGGCAATTTAGCGAATTCACTCAGCCACAACACGGCTTTAGACTGGGGGGGGGGACAAAGAGTACCCCACAGCAACATGGAGAGAACATACAGACAGCAAAACGCATGGAACAGAGATTTGAACCCAGGTCCAAGAGGTGCGAGGCAACAGTGCTGACCACAGCACCACCATGCTACCCATGCCAAGCCACTTTAATGCACCTTTAATTTAATTTAGATGCGTTGTTTCAAACTATTGAAACACTACCATATGATATGTACAATACCTATATCAAATAAAAGTAGTTTTTGATCACATTTTTTAGATTATTTTATATCGCTTTACAGAGGTATCACAACATGCTGGCAAATGAACATATTGCATCAAACTGTGATCATAAATACGTATGATAACTAATGTGAAGAGCGGATTATTCTTGACCTGCCCTTCGTCTCTGATTTACATCCTGCATATACATTTGTTTATCAGAAGCTTTTATCTGAAACAATGTACAGTTGAGAAAGCAGCATCAGATAGTGCCTGGAGCAACCCAGTTAAGAACCTCACTCTGGGGCCTAGTAATAAAGTCATTCTGCTAGCTGTTGGATTTGAACCCACAACCTTCTGATGCTATAGAGTCATACGCCGCCTACAATTGTAATATTCAAATACTCATCCTGAATGCAACACAAATAAACCTGTATTCTTATCTAAATCAAGGCCTTGAATGCAAGTTGAATTAACCTACTCAAAATCGATGACAAGATTAACGGAATGAAATAACTAAAACATTTACATACAGACCATCGGCTGCATCATGAAAAATTTATATGTGGTCAGTCATTTTAAAGGGGTCAGTAATTTACTACTTAATGGAGCTGCGATATTAAACTGCACTTGGCAGTAGGTGTTGACAAAAGGAAGTCGTCCGTAGCAGAGTCAGTAGTACAAGGTAAAAAAAAAAAAAAAAAAACTAAAATGAATCATTGACAAACAAACACAGGGGTCAGATGTAAACCATGAAATAGGATTGTTTGGTTGCCTTTTAAGTTTAATGTCAAGTTTCCCAAACAATAACACTGCGACTCCCATGACTGGCCCTGTTCCCCAGGCCGCTTCGGAGACCGTGGGGTGATGCTGGCGGGTGCTGTCCTGAAAATCAAGCGAGAGGGAGCTTAGCTCTTTAAACCTTGGGCAGACTATTCATTCGTGCCATCCTTTAACCTCCAAAAACCCTTACGTCCTACATTTACTCGCAGTCATTTCAAATCACCGGGTCAGTGCTAATTATCTTTAACAAATCCACATGCTCACCTAAGGCAGATTCTACGGTAACACAAGTCACGTAACTACGCTCGTATTTCGACATTATTTTATTTACCAGTTCCCTTTATACAAAGCAAGGTTTTTTTTTTGCAAAGAGATGTGCTTTTTTTTGTAGAAACGGGGTCAGTCAGTCCCCGGAACATTTTGGGCGTTTAAGTGACCAAAGACACAATTACTCAGCTGACCCTGGGATTTGAGCCAATAATCTTGTGAGCGCAGGCCCAGCTCCCAAACCTGCTGAACCACACACCATGAATTGATTTCAGATTCCATATCAGAGCAAATCAAACAAATCCACAGCTCCTGGTCCTGTTTAATGGCTCACCAGAGTAGACCTAAGCGTGGCCAGAACCTTCATCGGATGCTAATGCTGGCCGGCACTGAGGTGTTACCCCGGCAACCTCATGAAAATCAGGACGGCAGCTCGGGGGGTCTCTAAGGCGTTATCAAACACACGCCTCACTCCACTTGTGGGAAGGTTTCATCTCGCCTGAAGGGGGGTCGGCTGACTTAAAGCTTAGAGGATCCTTCCCTGTGTATTTCATGTTTCTTCGCAATGATGAACCTAAATTCTGGACGGGGGGGGGGGGGGGGGGGGGAGGAGTATTTAAACGGTGCTGATGAGTGGAAAGATATGTTCAGAGATGATCAGATCTCCATGGTGATCCAGCACAGCTGAAGAGCCCAGTAACTAACGCTGGGTCCACCCTATTTCTGCCTGTGTTTGGCGGGGATCTGTGTGCGTGTGTGAGGAGATGATTCCCGCATCACGGGCTGCAAACATGCTGTGGAGAGATTGTGACCCCTGCGGGGGCCTCAGCATGCCTACACATTATTCCTGACGATACCCCATGGGGCACATTACCTGATTGCAAATACTGCACTGTTTGCAAGGCCCTGATTCATGCAGCCTGGGACACGCCCTCTGCGCTGTTCACGAGGCGCGATTCCATGCGGCCTGGGACACGTCCTCTGCGCAGTTCGCGAGGCGCGATTCCATGCGGCCTGGGACACGTCCTCTGCGCTGTTCGCGAGGCGCGATTCCATGCGGCCTGGGACACGCCCTCTGCGCTGTTCGCGAGGCGCGATTCCATGCGGCCTGGGGACACGTCCTCTGCGCTGTTCGCGAGGCGCGATTCCATGCGGCCTGGGACACGTCCTCTGCGCTGTTCGCGAGGTGCGATTCCATGCGGCCTGGGACACGTCCTCTGCGCTGCTCGCGAGGCCCGATTCCATGGGGTCTGGGACACGTCCTCTGCGCTGCTCGCGAGGCCGATTCCATGCGGCCTGGGACACGCCCTCTGCGCTGTTCGTGAGGCCCGATTCCATGCGGTCTGGGACACGTCCTCTGCGCTGCTCGCGAGGCCCGATTCCATGCGGCCTGGGACACGTCCTCTCTGCTGTTTGCGAGGCGCGATTCCATGCGGCCTGGGACACGCCCTCTGCGCTGTTCGCGAGGCGCGATTCCATGCGGCCTGGGACACGTCCTCTGCGCTGTTCGCGAGGCGCGATTCCATGCGGCCTGGGACACGTCCTCTCTGCTGTTTGTGAGGGCCCGATTCCATGCGGTCTGGGACACGTCCTCTCTGCTGTTTGCAAGGCCCGATTCCATGCGGTCTGGGACACGTCCTCTGCGCTGCTCGCGAGGCCCGATTCCATGTGGTCTGGGACACGCCCTCTGCACTGTTTGTGAGCCCCTGATTCCATGTAGCTTGGGACATGTCCTCTGCACTGTCCAGCTTCTCTAACACGCTAAGCATCAGCAACAAACCTACAGGCTTGTTATCACTGTTTTGAACCATAAAAAATTCATGGAATATGGGGAAACATGAACAGATAAAAAAACACTTCTCATACAGCCAGATAGATCGTAAACATTAACATTTAAAAGGCTGCTTTAAAGGATCAGACCGTATTCCAAGAATTGGTGGCACGGTGATACTAAAAGATGCTGTATGTCATAATTAAGCAATAAGATAAAAATGGCAATAACACATTCATAAAGAAACAGCAGATTTGTTAGCAATATTTACATTATAAGCTTTTAATTAATAGAACACAATCCGTTAAGCTAATTACATCGTTGGAGGATATATTTCTCATACGATAAAGATAAAGACTTAAAAGGTATAGACACCAAACACATTTTATTTCAGTTTTATTGCTATATTGCTAGCTAATATAGCATCTCTTATTAAAATGAATTAAAAAATAATGATTTAGGGGTGGCATGGTAGTGCAGCGGGTAGCATTGTTAGCGCACACCTCTGCGACCAGCCTGCGAGTCTCTGTTGTGGTTCCATGTGTGCATGTTTTCCCCGTGTCATCGTGGGGCTTCCTCCGGATATGTCTATTTCCTCCCCCACAAACCACATACATGCTCAGGTGAGTTATTAAATTGCACTGTGTGCCCTGCGATGGGTTTGCACCCCATCCTGGGATGTTCCCTGCCTTGTGTCTGTAGCCCCAGGGAAAGGCTTTGAACCCCCAGTGACCCTGAAGATGGATGGATGGATGAATGGATGGATGGATGGATGGATGATTCACATTTACTTGGAATCCCTATCTGTCTCATGGCCTATGCTTCCTGGGGGGAAGGAAAAATGGTTGGGTGGGGGTGGGGAGTCAGCAGGTGTGACTTTGGTCCTGACTCATTTCCATTGGTGTTATGAGATTGTCACTCAACCTACCGATGCTCATTAACAAGACCAATAACAGTCAAAACTGCCACCCCTCCATCGCACATAAGCGAATTGAAAGAGAAACAGCGCCTCCTACAGGGCAGGTAAGAACACAACAACACAGTTTCCTGCGAAACCAGCATTTCGAAATATTCACTTCTAATGTGACATAAGCGTTTTACTAACATAGTATTAATATATTTAATATTCCCGTCCCGACTCCCCTTCCCCAAATTTAATGCCTGTTTTGCGCCCCTGTCTATTGTCCCTCTGCCAAAACTCTTCCTGGCCCTCCCATCCCATGTCAAACCCAATTCCCAAAGTGCTCATTCCTCCATCCCTCCCCCACATCACATGACCTGGCTGAGTAAGTTAAATCGCGTGTGTGTGTGATGTTTTTTTTTTCCCAACCACCTGACCGTCTATTGAACGCGCTGCTGAAGGCCCCTCTGCCCGTCATCTCTCAGTGTCCACACTTTTCACGGGGACTCCCACGGTGCCTTCCTGCTCCCTCCTCGATTTCATCTATAAGTGCGCTTTTTTTCCCCCCCTTAACCATTGACCTGCCGTACAAAATGAATCACAGAATACACGGCTGTCCGAAACTGTTTGAGTCCCACAGAGTGACACTTCAGATAAATCGCTCTAAACCTACACAGAACACTGATTCTTTAAATCACTGTTATCAGAGCATACAACACAGGCCAAGAGTGAGTATCCATCCATCTTCCTAATGCTTATCCGGTTCTGGGTTGCGGATGGCTTGGAGTCCATCCCAGGAAGCACAGAGTGTGAGATGGAGGATATGGATCGGGGGGGGGGGGGGGGGGGGGGGGGGGGAGAGAGGCAGGTCATCTTGGGGCACAAACTCACACCCCACGGGCACTTTAGAGATGCCAGTTCAGCTAACTGCATTTTGGAAGAGGACCTGACACAATGTAGGAAGAAGATGCAAACTGCAGGGAGCAGAATTCAAAACCACAGCCATGGAGTGGCAAGCCACCACACCACGCTGAGGGAGAAAGTCTCACATTTGTCTTTTATTACAAAATACTTCTGTTCCACCATAATGCAACATTGTCACTGGTTCAAAATCTATTTCATCTATTGTTGGCCATTTCCTCCATTGTTATTAACTAAACGGCAGACTTCTCATGCAACAGGCAGAATCAGCCTTGACAGACACGGTAAGATATTGACACGTCTATTACAGAAAAGCCAGCCTTCATTAAGTATAAAGTGTCCCCAACACACGCCAAATATGGACAGCCAGAGAGCTTGTAATCAGACACTTTGCTATTGACATATTACTTTTCCTCTTTGGATTATGTAGCCCAACTGGAAATTAAAACAGGAAAGCAACTTACACGTGTTCACGTCGGAGACGCTAATTAGCTCCCCAGCAGCCATGGCAGGTTAATTAAACAGTCAGTTGGTTTTAAACAGTCTGTATCGGAGCTCAGAAATGACACACTTGTCACTGTCTGTCATCTCCATGCCCATTTCCAGTAATTATTTTCGTACTTTGCAGGTCACACAGCCTTAGGTGCATGCACCCGTTTACTTTACTTGAATGGCTAAGCAAGTGTTTTCAAAGCGTGGAACACGAAGGTGTCTAAGTGGTGGTGGTGGCCCAACAGCAGTAACATCGAAGGCTTGGCAAGATCTGAGAATCGGGGATTCTGGGAGTTACGCAGCAGGAATGCACATCTGCTCAGAAGAATCCCTCATGACCTTCAAGAAATGCCCCACCACCTTCGAGAAATCCCTCATGACTTTCAAGAAATGCCCCACCACCTTTGAGAAATCCCTCATGACCTTCAAGAAATCCCCACCACCTTCGAGAAATCCCTCATGACCTTCAAGAAATCCCCCACGACCTTCAAGAAGTCTCTCACAACCCTCAAGAAAGAGCCATCTCTCCTGGGAACAGCTCACCTAACCTCATCTGAACGTTGATCCTCACTGTACCACTGACTTCTTTAACTGCACCATTGAAATTGTTTTGCTTGGCTGTATTGGATGCTCTTTCCTATATTTCACACTTAGACATAGATCCTACTAGATTCCAAACAGTGTTTTTTCTATATCTCTTGTTCCCAGAACTATTGTATACTCGTTCTCTTTCACTCATTGAGAGCTGAGCCTAGCAGCACTTGCATCTACGTTGGCTCCTTGACAGCTGTATGCTTGTGATATATGATCCGCCCCGATTGTACGTCGTTTGGATGAAAAAAATAAATGTAAACTGTAGTAAGGGTGGCTATCGCCCAAAATTCAGGTATCTGATGAAAAAGAGGACTAGGAATTTCAAGCAGCCCGCCGCCCCAATGACTAACGTGACTCCACAGGATGTCAAAACATGGGTAGGGGGAGAGGATTGTCTGGGAAGGTGCAATGAACCTTCATCAAGCAATAAGAGCACCTTCTCCTCTGCAGCAGAATTTTGGTAATGATAAGGAGGCCAATTTGCTTCAAGTTGAGTATGGATTCAAGCCAACACTCGTCCATGAGTAGATGGTACATGTATAATGAGCTATAGAGTCCTGATGTCATGATCCATGTGTTTTCCAACATGCTGATAAGCAAATAGGTCCAGGGGTGAGTTCTTACTCCCATACTTCTTATAGATCTGTATCCCTCAACCTCGTCCATGGGGACAAGGCCATATTTTTGCTCTCTCCCAGCTCACAGCCAGTCAAGAACAAAAAATACCTGGCATAGGCATGATGGGAGCTGGGAGGGAGCAAAAATGTGGACTGTCTAGGAATGCCAGAGGGACTGGGTTGAGAGACACTGTAATAGGTGATCACAGGCTGGACATAAATTTTAGGATGGATGATAGATGCTAGATTATTATTGAGTTGAATTGGTCAGCGATTCAATGGCCAGAGGTGTTATCCAACATGTGGTATATGTCTGCCTGACCCCCCCCCCCCCCCCCCTCATCCTACTCACAATAACTGAGCCACAGTTTGAGTGACTAAGGTCAAGCCACACTAGCTACATGCTATCAGAACATCCTGATGTTTGTGGACTCTATGCTACCTGAAGCCTGAGGCCATGGATCTATGACAAGCGAAGACAGAGACAGCATCTCTCACATGACTGCCATTCCGAAGCCCAGCAGAATATCCCTAATGAGACAGCCGTGACACAGGAGCGCAGTGCACTTTTCACGCAGTCAGAGACCCTTGCCGGCGCTAGTGGGTAAGCTGCTCGAGAACATCAGTCTATCACCCCAGACAGATGATTTAGAGAAGTGATTTAATACAACACCAAAGAACATGATAAGGAAGACTTCTGGGACCACTGCTGGAAAGACGTCCGTCAATGTACGTTGTTCGGCGAGGTCGTCAAGTTGAGGTTTTTTCCCCATTCCAGTTCCCGGGGGGAATTTGAGCGATGGCAGAGGGTTCTTGGGAAACACGACGGTCCCCCCGTAAGAAATGCTGCCACCAGCACCTCCGAAACGAGATCCCAAATGTAAGACAACCCGAAGACTTGTGTTGTGTAAGTTCTCAGTGTTATGAAAGCTGACTTTTCACAACCCTTGCCTTGTTAAAATTGATGTGAGGCGGTAGGAGATTTGAGGGCGGGACTTTCCCCCGACATCCTGCACGTTACGTGAGGAGAAGCCATGATCTGAAGAGAGCGAGGTGCTCAGCCAATGAAAGCGGAGCGCTGCCTGTCAGGTTGGTTTCTCGCCTCTCTTTTGTACTATGTGCTATGTTGACAATTTGCTTTAATTATGGAACAATCATCTCTGCCGGTGCCTCGCCGTCGGCGTGGAACGCAAGCGGAACACCTGCTGGTTTCAGACACGGTCCCCAGTGCCATTTACTAGTGTGACATCATGCGGGTTCCATCTCCCACGGGTCTCGCATGATCCGGCTTGTTGTCGCTGGTCGACGTGCCGGCGGGACGTTGGACCTGGAGGGGAACCGCATGTTCCTGACAAGGAGGATGTGCCAGGATAGCTCCCGGGGGTCCTGGGATAGAGACAGGGGGCACGAGCTGACCCCAGAGACTGTGCTAGCAGACAGTTCAGGACTCGGGGGATCTTCTGAACAGGCACGACTGTCTCTCCTGTCCTGGTTATGGCAGCATTAAAGCAGCGGTGACCAGGATGAAGGAGCTTTAAAGCTCTGTTGGGGTTTTCTTACAGACAGGGACCTCTGAGGATTGGTGGCTGCAGAGAACAATATAGAGATCCTTGCTTTCACTGATCCAGAGCTTGTAGATTTTTAATTACAATTTGTTTTGTTAATAAAATTCTAGTCCATTTTGTTATTAAAATACCCTCTGCCCATGCAGTCCTGACCTGTCCAACATGCTCGTACGGGGCGAAAATGCAGATTCCGTAACAGAAAGCTGCTAAGAACAGCGGAATGTGTGTGTGCGTGTGTGTGTGTGTGTGTGCGAGCATGGCTGTTTCTGTGCGTGTACAGTATCCTGGCTCCTACACCTTATATAACCAGCACAACGGCACACACCTCAGCATTTTATTAGAGCTCGATATATTCCTAACAGCAGCATCACCTAAAAAACGTGTTTTCATCCACTTTGGGTCCAGCGGAGCCACTGATTCCGCATCTAAGGGGGATTCGCTGATTTTATTCGTTATCATTCCCACAGAGACACTTCCATCGACAGGCAGTGGGACAGGGGCCCGGTATTGGGGGAGGACGGGGGGCACACTGCATCACAGAGAGTTCGTGTTCCAGGCTGTGGCACAGCAACTTCTCATCTCTTAGCCCCCCCCGACTCGCAGGACCCGGCTCGTGAATCACTGATGCAAAGCTTGAGCCTCCACGACACTGCAGAAGCTCCACTGCATAAATGCACCCATTGCTCTACGGAAATTATGGGCCAGGCAAAAGAAAACTGTACGAAAGCCCTAAATCTGAACAATCAGAAGCAGCCTCCCCAGGCAGAGACATTACTGACAGTCGCTGAGATATGCTGTCAGGAATATTGTGCACAATCTGTTATTTTTTTCAAAATTATTTTTTATAAAGGTCAGCACCACACGTGGGAAATTCCACGATTCCTCCAATATTTATAGTCAGAGAAAACATTTCTAAATGAAACTGAAATCTACGGAGTTCTATTTTTATTTACGCATATCAATTTTCCAGTAAATATTCTGTGAATAGTCCAATCCCCAGTAAAGCAGACGAGAGATGCAGGGGGGGATAGAGAAGGATTGATTACAACAGCGGCTCCACCAAACCCCGCAGTCTGGCCAGAATTGCCTGGGTGGAGTCAAGCGAAGTGAATCCTAATCACAAATAAGCAGCTGCAATCAGATGCATAAAAATCCCCACTTCATAAAAAGGACACTTCAGACTCATCACAACCTGGAACCAGAGAGGTAAAAAAACGAAAATGGACCACGGTAATCAGTCCGGACTTGTGAGGCATGAAAGGTTGAAACAAGGCCACGAAATATCAGATGTTCAATGATTCAGCAAAGGCTCCGCTCCTTCCAGTGATGAAAGACGGTTTTACTGCCACGCTGCCAAATATTAAATGGTATTTCACTCACGTCCTGCGGGCCAGCTGCGATCTGTTATGTTGCATTTAATCAGCCTATGGCGTGAGAACCCTGACAGCCTCTACTGCAAATGAGAAACACTTCAACGTTTTTATTTTATTATTATTATTTATTTATTTTTTGCAGTTGGTGTTTGATAGTCACACGCACTTTTTCATTTTGCATTTCAAAAAACTGCCCTGACCCACAGAAGTCTTACTGAAATGTCGTGGACGAGGCAGGAACGAATCGCAAAAAAAATAAAATAAAAATAACTACGAAGAGTGAACCTCGGCGAGAGTCACTCGAAGGAACCACATGCCGATCTCACCCCGATCAACTGATTGTCAGGAAATCCTCTAACGACACAAAAGGACGGTACAAATCAAGAGCTGAGAGAAACATACTTCTTTTGTGAACCATTAAAACTATTGACTCTGAGCAGTGACCTCCAAAGAGAGTAATTGTCAGTATATCTCGTGTAGTAATAACCTCACACGCCTTTCAAGACAAATGAGACAACTCATTCAGCTAGAATATAAAAAAAATAAGCTGTTTTAGTGCTGTAAATTAGAAACAGTTTCATCAACAGTTCAACAGTTTTCAGAAACTGGGATTGCCCCTTCTGTATATTTTGAATATGATTTTCTGTTCCGAGACATCTTGACAATTTGTTTTTGATTTTTTTTTTGTAAGTGTTGTTTACGCACATTAATCTTTCATATACTCCACTGGCAATGTTTCATTTTTTTACCCCTGGTTTGATGGGCCATCATCTCAAGTGTCCCAGAAAATGTCTAATAGGTCAAAGTGAGTCTCTGTAAGAGGAGCATTGCTCTGGAGTTCGAGGAGGGAAACAGGCGTAGAAGTTTTCCCAAACTCTTAAGGCCAGCAGAGAACACTTAAAGTGAAATATCATTTTTATAATTCCTTATGCATATTGCAATAGGTGTTTATGGTGGCCTATTGCTGCTTATGAGATGTGCAGGATTTTGCATTATGTATGTATGCATCATAGTGTTTTATGGACGCATTAATAATGCTTCACGCAGAGGGGCATTTCGGAAAGTGTTATCGCAAGTTACTGTACTCAGTATGTTCTAATAAAAAATATTCAAATCCCAGCAACGAAATCCCTGATTTTTCGCATCCGAATAGACCTTGTAAGACCATTCTGATCCATGGCATAATATAATAAACCCAGCAGAACTAAATTTGGCTGAAATACATTTGGTTTAGTTTTACATTCTCTGTTATGTGCTGAGCAATGATAACTGTCCAGCTGAGGCTTATGATTGTACTTGCAGAGAGAATATTGCCTTCCCGTCCAGCCCTCACTTTCAAATCCTCCGCATTCCTTGGTTTTTTCCCCCAAAAAGCGGTCAATACAGTAAACATTTCATACCCGATCAATTAAAACATGATTTATTTCTATCGCTGAAAGGAAAATACTTTCCTTATTCTCATGTTTGATAAGTGCGTTTATCCCTCGACCGTCAGCATTTTGACATAATCAGCTTACAGTCATGTAATTCGTAAGTATATCGGGCGGATTACAAAATTCACCTTACGTATAATTACACCGATGGGTGCGGAAGTGACATTTTGCCGGTCTTGTTTATTTGAAGTAAGTCTGCGGCAGAGACAAAGGGTTCCCGGCTGAAAGCAGGTTCTTCCATCTGAGGCTGTCCTACCGATGACTGTCAAGGAGGAACGCTTCGACTTGCGGGGGGAAGGAACATCGGTGGGGGACGAGAGGTGGAAAAGCAGGAATGTGCCAGTGGCTACGACATGCAGACCGTGAAATATTTACACGGACTCGGCTGAGCTAGTTTTTTAACGCGTGGCCAAGAGCACCCGAAGCGAAGAGGGAAACCCTAAATGTATGGAGGACACAGAGCCGGAAATTTCCATAAATTCTGCATGGGGAACACATGGTGTAACTGTAGGTAACATGAATTATTTGCTTTGCTGCAGACCAGGGGGGGAAAAAGGCGGTTAGGCCCTTCAGGAAAAAAAGCAAATGATATGATGATTTTTCCGCTGACATCCGAGTTTCGGGAGGGGGGGGGGGGCGGGGGGATGATTTAAAAGGTCAATCCCTCTCATCAGTCTTGGGTGGTCTTCACAGAAATTAGGTCAGAGATATTGAGCTGCCCTAATTGCCACATTGAAAAATGCTGGTTCAGCTTAACTCCTCATTACCTCATATTGCCCGGACAGGAACATGCTTATCCTCACCCTGAAGCCTGTAGGCCCTTTGCGACATGCGCCACACATTTACCTGGGTGCAGGGTGACTCATCAGGCTAAATGTCTTCCATTTTATTCATAGAAATGCACTTTGGGGTGTAGTAAGAAGTGTCACTCTCTGCCAAGGCCCCGACAGACTATACTTGTACCTGTCCTCTCACGCTTTAGCTCGTCGTTGCTGACACAGAGCCGCTCGTCCCTCATCCGCGTGTCAGACGTAGCCTCCGCCGCAGTCTTGGGAACGGTAACGGAACACGGCTGCTGGCCACTAATCGCTGCCAGAAATGGGCGGGACCAGGTGTCACATGCGTCTGGGATTCACAATTGCGAACGAACCATTTGCGGTTCCCCTTCCCTTGTGAACAGACGACCAAGAAGACGACCACTAGGGGCGCTGGGGTCTCCTGATCATCCTGACTGGTGGTACAGGACCTACCCCCATCATCTCAGGGGAAGATGCCCCCCACAAACCCCACGTCACCATTAATGTATGCTCAACAATCCCCCATGCCTATATCTGCCAGGCTCCTCCACCACCTGGTCCGCACCACACTCAATGCCCCCCTTATCCCAAAATACCCCCCCCCACACTCCCGGGGGTTTGTCCCGGTAGCTCTATCTCCCATACCCCTTACACTTGCAGCTCAGACCAAACACGCCCCATTTTGCCCTTAACTGATGAATTCTTGCAAGCAGATTTGCATGGCGACACCTGTTAGCCTCCTATGCTAATGCTAATCCTTTCTCTTTCGCCTGGATATGGCCCAACCCTCACCCCTCCCTCAGTGCCGAGATCTGGCCACAGAATCCCGAGAACACTCTCTTCTCAGAGTTATGGCGGCCAAAAGGAAATTTGGAAGATGCTGCTCCCATCATTGCTATACATAAAAGAATGCTAGTAGCTAAATTAATGCCAGGACCACACCTGCATGCAGTGAACCCCATACTTTCCTGTGTTTTATGTCTCTCATTCACAGGCCCTGCAATATACAGAAGCTATTGAAAGTAATATATAAACAGCACTGGTGTTTACTGCCACTCAAGCTACACTTTTACATGAGGCTCCAGTGTGTCCATCCATCCATCATCTGTAACATCTTGTCTTACTCAGGGTCACAGGGGTCTGGAGGATATGGGTGCAAGGCAGGAAACAACCCAGGATGAGGCATCAACATATTATGGGAACACTCATACATATGGGCAATTTGGTAACTCCAAACAACCTCAGCATTTTGAATTGTGGGGGGGAAACTGGAGTACCTGAAGGAGACAAGGAGATCATGCAAACTCCGTACACATGAAGCCATGGCATGACTTGAGCCCAGGTCCCACTGGTGGGAGGGAGGCAACAGCATTAACCGTGCATCATCTTGGCCACCTTGCTGAAGTCTTCTGACCCTGCTTGTTTGCTGTTTATTTACTATCTGAAACATCAGAGAGGGGGGGGGGAGAAAAAAACAAATCCTCCCCTGCATACAAGAGGATCTGCCCCTTGTGGTATTTAGGTCCCAAAAAGCTTCACAACACACTGAGGTCCATAGTTCGGGGAAGCAGTGTCCATGTTTCGATTTTTCTGCCAAGCAAACCTGTCGTTTCAGGATCATCTTCCGTTACGTTGCGGAATTTCCCTCCGGAGGCGGAGCCATATGCTCCTCTGAACCTGTCAAGCCCGAATCCACAGTCCGTGGCCTATTTCATGTCATCATCGGACGGCGGACGCGCAACGGGCCCGACCGGCCACCTGTTCCTCCGGACGCCCAAGACGCTGTCAAAACGCACCCGCGTCATCTCTCAGCAAGCCGCCCAGGAGGTGAAGACAAGGCTTATTACTATAAATACCTTCCTGGCAGCGTCCCCCCCGCAGTCAGGCGGATCATTAATAAAAAAAGATAAGGGCAGCATACGCTGGCAAGATACTGCAAGCTAAAAAAAAAAAGAAATGTTTGACATTTTGCCTGCAGTGTTTACCTGCCGTGCTGCACAAGGGGCTGAATAGTACGTCATGGAAGCGGCGTTTCGCTTGTTCTTATTTATTATTTATATAATTATTGGCCCGTGCGAAACTGGAACCCGGGTAAGTTATTAGAAGCTGCATGTGTATGTTTTGACAGGATTAATATGGGCACAGCGTGGCAGCTCAGTGGGTAGCACCTCCAGGATCATGGCTTTCCTCCCGTAGCCTGAAAAACGTGCGATTAGTCAACCTGATGCCTCTAAATTGCCCGCGGAATGCGCCCGTGTGGGTATGGGTGCGTGCCCTGCGATGCACTGGCATCCCACTCAGGCTGGCCCCCGACTGCATGGATGGGTGAACATGGAGTTCTGAAAAATGCGCCCTCTTCTGGTGCAGTACATTTACTTGTGGATCTAACACAGCGTGACCACGGACTGTTCATTGTACAAGTACGGTATATTGATGACAAGTAAAACCGTATTAAGTTGTACAAAGCAACTCTTCTCAATGAATCTGTATTTCTTTAATCTGGTTTTATGCAAATTTTATGATCCTGAGAAAATGACAATTTGTCAACGACTCCACCCGTCATGACTCGGTAAACCTCAAGACTGCAAAATTAATAAAAATTAATGACATAATCATAATATAAGGTAAACATTATACATTTTTTTCTTTTCTTTTACACTGGAGTTTGACAAGCGGCATGATTTTTATTGCTATTCTACCCGCGATGCTTGGAGTTTGCGCTACTTCCAGCAAAGATCACTGTGTCCACTATAAGGTGAACAGAGGCAGACAGCTAAACCTTGAAAATATTTGAAAACCTAGATGTTTATTCAAGTTAAATCGCCATTCAGTCAGCAGCAAACAAACATCTACAGTCTACTAAATGCAACAGGAGTACAACATATGTATGTTGTTAGTGCTAAGGACATTAACGCTCCTCGACCATTCTGCTAGCGGTCTTTTGCCTAACAACATACCCAACATTTAATTATCATATATCGTATATTAATTAATATTGCATTAATCAAATATGCGTAATGCAAACGCCGCGCAGAAAGATGAAAAATAAATCTCATCCCCTTTTAGCCATACCATCCCGTTTTAGCAATTTCCCAACAGTAAATGGAGGGAAAAAAACCCTTTGATTGTGAACTGTAAGACTCTCTTATAAAGCGTGCCGACAATATGCCTACAGCCATGCAAATTTCCAAGGCACTGCAACAGTTTTTTTTTTTAAATTAACGAGGGCGCATATATGGATTTTGAACTTAGAGAAAAGATTCAATTCTGGATCATCTCTCAGTATTTATTGTCATTTCATGTCTGCACACAACCCAAATCATCTAGCTTGTCGTTTTATAAGCTCAAATGAAACGCATTATTATTATTATTATTATTATTATTATTATTATTATTATTATTATTATTATTATTGTTATTGCTTGGAACCGCTGTTCCTGCGGCTTGCCAGCCCTATGCAAGTTGCATGTTAAGTGGTAGTTGTGTAATCGCAGATCCCGTCGTTCATTACTGGTCTCCATCAAAGCTCAGCCGCCTTTCTGTAGCCTTTAAGAACCGTCATGGCTAGGGGCTGTTTGACGAGCTCTTCTCCCGATCATGCCAACTCTCTCTCTCTCTCTCTCTCTCTCTCTCTCTCGACAATTTCTGCAAGGCAACCCGGCTCAGGCTTTTTTAAGTGAATATCAACGGGCACAAAGCGGGAGGCACTGCGCCAAACGCATTTGTATTCCGGGACAGGAGCAATACGAGAGGCGCATCCCCCCCAAAAAAATGCGTATGACAATGATGCATTTAGTGGAGGAGATTACATCTGATTTGTTTGCTTTTGTGCTTTAGTTAATTTAACATGAGACCGGATTTTACACGCGAACAGCCGCCCATAAAGAAGAGCGGGCGCAGCACCGTGCGCGGATTTGCGTTTATCATTAATTTACACCTGCGAGACAAAACCGCGTTAGCTCACTTTGTTTGGGAGCACTTATTAATTATTAAACTTGTTTTTTTTTTGATGGCGGCGTCGTTATGGAAACGCTTGCTGGAGGAGAGCTAAATTTGTAGACTGCTGAGCGATTTGCGGGGAGCCTTAAAATCGCTGCCGCCAGCATGTACAGTTGCATGGGAAAGAGGCACACTTGCAGCAACCAGACGTGTGCGATCGCAAGCGGGTTAACACATACGCAAAGTTCGGGATTGCACCAAAACAAACTACTTTGCACAGATGTTGCGAAGTCTGCACAGTCGTGTGTCATATGCGCACACTTACAGCAATAGGATGATTAATTCGCCCTAGCCAAGAAAATATTTCCAAGTCTGCACCGAATGAAATTGCTTATCGTCGCGCTGAATAATGTATCGTTTTCTTTTACACGAATTTCCCTTGGATTGGCTCAGTTTCCTTTATGAGAGAAATATTATGAAAGAACAAGGATCTAGTCTCAGAGAACGAATTAGAAAAGAAACGCTGATAGGTTTTTTGGAAAAGCACATGCTGGCGACAATTAAGCCCAGCACAATGAGAATCACTTACATAAAATCACAGACTGCTGAAAAGTACCGCGAGAAACAATGACGGGCTGCAAGCCCATCCTGTGAAAAGCACTCACAGTATTAATTAGCATAAAAGACATGGGCGATAATGTAATGACAAGCACAAAGGGGGTATTATGTGTGTATCCATCCATCCATCCATTCATCTTCCATAACTTCAGGAGAACCCTGGATAAGATGCCACACACACACACACACACACACACACACACACACTAAGGGCAATTTAAAGATGCCAATGTAGGAGAAAGCCATGGTACCCAGAAGAAGCCCATATGGACAAAGCACGAAGACTGAAACCTGACACACTGCATGGATCACATTTAAACCTACAGCCCTGGAGGTATGAGGATGGAGCTCTGCGCAGTGAGCCACCCACAAGCAGAACACAGTACTGAGGAATGCAACAGGGTCATAAAAAGACTTTAAGCAGTATTTCCCAAGCTGGGACACACAGACGGTCCCCATTGGGACCTGGGAGGAAGCAAAAACGTGGATTGCATGTGGGTCCGAAGACCCGATTGGGAAGCAGAGCTTTAAAGAAGATGCAAGGTGCTCATGCCGTTGGATCAATGATCGTTCTGGACCAAGTTATGGACTCCAGATCAAAGCACCTAGTTTTTGAAACCTCTCCTCTGTACGTGTCTTTCTCAGCATAGGCCTGTATTTTAAGGATTTAATAGTGGGAAATGAAGAAAAAAAACTCCTTGGTTACTTGATTTTGGTGCAGCTCCTGCACTGAAATCGCTGACTTTGCCTGACTGTCTTTATACTTGCGAACACATTATCAGCCACAGAAATGCCATTTTCATATGAGTTTCCTGCGCGTGGCTTATGATCGAAAAACGTTTATTCTCAAGCTTCTGCGCCTGGATTAATTCTGCAGGTTAACTTACTTAATTTTCAGAATTGAGTTTTATGAACCACAAACGCATAAGCATTAATGTCAACGGAGATGTATTTGCGCGTGTTGAAGCTCGCACACGTAATAGCGTTTAAACTCACGAGACTAAAATCCTTTAAATAAAAAAAGTTACAATTTATACGATAGCTATTTCTGGATTGTGATATTAAATTTCTCTTTCTAATCAAACTGATTAAGTACTTCAACCAAGAATAATAAATTCCACATCCTTTCTCACTGGAAAATCAGATTTTAAAAATCATGTAATTTATAAAATTAATCTGTGCGTGTGTGTGCTTGTGTGTACGTGAGTGGGACTATTTTTGGTCAAATATGTTTTTGGCTGTAATGTTCCTCTGTTAAATTCAAAGGGTTTTCATTTATTTGCGATCTATGGGGAAGAGGTATGGACTTCATTTATGGATTTAAGACGACATATGCAAATTAAGATCTCTTTTGCATAACTCTTCCTGCAGTCAGTAGGTTTCCTCGTTTGAATTGGTTTTGGCCCCCAGTAACCCACATACCAGCTCGGCGGTCCCCATTTACGTTTTGCGCTTGTCCACCCTGACCTCACCCCTCCCCCATGTCGCATGGTGGTGCTCACCGTCCCACCCAGAAATGTTCTCACCTTATAAGAGTTTTAATTAAAGTACAGGACTCCACAAACCTTATAACCTAAAGGACTGTGTTAATGTGTCAGTGATTTCAAAGCTACATCCCATTGAACCAGCCCATAGTTACCCAAAAGCAATTTTGAATATAAACATGGAAACTGGAACACCTTCCATTTAATAAACACTTAGAGGAAAGAATTTTGTTTATATAGCAAAAATTGGGCGTAATCGGAATTATTCCACCCCCTAGAGTTTAAACCTGTTAGTAATTAGATGCTGAGTATATTGCAGCTTTGCTTAATAACAGCAGTATGATCAGCTGGGACTTTATTTTAATCACCCAACACATTTGATCGTTTGCTTTTATGAGTAAGAGGAAGCCAGTCGTTCAAATTGCCTGCATCTTTATTATAGTCTGGGCTCCGGAGGAAGGCGGTGCGCGAGGTCAGGCAGCCGCTAAACCGGGGAGCTGCGCGTGAAGGGGGCATTGCCTGGCGGCCTTTCGCGGGGTGATAATGTCCCGTTTCAGTCTGCCTATCAAGGATAGTCTCCCAAAAGCAATGTTGAATAAGAACATGGAAACTGGAACACTTTCCATTTAATAAACACGTAGAGGAAAGTATTTTGTTTATATAGCAAAAAATGGCATAATCGGAATTATTTCACTAGCAGAGTTTAAACTAAAAATTTTCCGACAGGTCAGGGAGCTGCCTAACTGTTTCTCTGCCAGTCCTCAGTGAAGGATCCTGATATAAATCTTCTAATGCATTCAATCCCCCTCCCCATTTCCCTTCTGTAATGTATGTAGGTCACTTTTTATGAATCCACGTTTCCGCATGCAAATGGATGCGACGTTATGCAGAAATAACTGCTATCACCCGCAGTATGTCAGCTGTAGTCAGATGGCTCGGTAGGATCGGCGGACCTCCGGTTTTCCGCAGAAATCGGCCCGGACGGCGTCTGTCGCAGCAAATCTGCATGCGGCTTCGGGGACGCGAACCACTTAAAAGAACAGAAGCTGCGCCCGTAGCAGAGAACAGAAGCGGCGCCGGCTGTATGTTGGGGCGCTAACGCCGCTTCCCCGCGCCTGCAGTTTCATCCCACTGGATCCTCATTAGCCCGGGAAGAATCCAGCAGAATCGAACTGCCGTGGCTTTTCGAGTGCAGTAACGGTGAATGCTATCTCCATTCTGACTTAGGGAACGCCTGAAAACTCCGATATCGGGTGCCTTATTGAATTTCTCTAATTACTCTCTGTTTAATAAGAAACTTAATGAAAAAGGAAAACTGTGCCCTGCTGTTCATTAAAGGCAATAGGTAATCTATGTCTTTTTAGGGTCATTGATTTGATTATGCCTATGAATCTGCTTTCAGAGATCCAGGCTGGATCTACAAGGACACTTTAGTGAGATTAAGCTTGCCGTCTCCTAAGACGGAGAAAGCATTACCCAGAATGCAGCACTTCCATGGACATTCCTGCTCAATGATTAGCCCTGTGCCTCTTACCTCTGGGGTTTGGGACTTGGGGCCCACCTCCTCTATCTCGCTGTGTCAGGTAGGTTTCCACCCACGGTCCAAAGACATGCAGCTAGGCTAATTGGGGTCTCCACATCACCCATGGTGTATGAATATATATGTGCCCTGTGATGGACTCGCATCCCATCTGGGGTGTATTCCCCAGCTTGTGCCCTGTGCTGCCTGGAATAGACTTCAGTGCCCTCGCTCGTGATCCTCACCAAGATGAGCAGTTAGATGATGGATGGAAGCACCCAGAAACTGCAGACATCACCAAAGAAAATCACAGTGGCAACTTTTTTTGAGTACTTTTACACAATCATTAATGAAGCGATCTTTCCATCCATCTTTCTGCAACTTGCCCAGTGTAGAGTATCAGCGAGCCTGGAGCCAATTCTGGGAAGCACAGGGCACAAGACGGGGGACACCCTGGATGGAACGCCAATCCATCACAGTGCACACAAGCACAGCTAGTCAGTCACACGCTCTGGGCGATTTGGAGACATTGGGTCTGAATTCATAATTCTATAATACAGTTACGATCTCAGTATCAGATTGACTGAAGCCTTATGTCTTAAACTTTATTCCCCAATTGTGTTGTTGTCCTATTGTAATTATGTATTATAATTATATTACTATAACTCTGGAAGTATTTAATATAAAATTCACTGGCAAAATGTGCAGCTTATGCATGTCACATACACAGCCGTGACCTTGGTAACAATAGCTAACATTTTAGCAACTATCAGAACTGTCTCGTTTAATATCCACCCACATTTACTTTAAATTCAATAAAATTCATCCTTGTAAGGGGTCAAAATGGACGTAAAGTGGATGTCACTCCAAAAAAAGGTAATAATGTGCGAAAAAATGTGGGCATTAAAAGATATCAAATATATATCGTATTGAAGTACAGTCTGTTGAAGTTTGAGAGAATGGCGACTGTGTTTACCGAGGGAGACAAGCGGATCTCTTGCATTTATTAACGCGAACTCGTTCATTGGACGAAAGCAAGCTGAAGTGCGCGAACAAGTTCTGGGATTCCTGGTGGCTGAACTCGTGTTACGTGAGCGTTCAGGCCCCGTTGAATCGCACGACGGCAACAGGTGACGTCCGCCAGGGACGGGAAAACACCCCAAAAGGAAGTGTTGGATCCCTGGGAGGGAAACATGGAGTTCCCAACCCACCGGGCAGGACCATGGCTGGCAGTGCCAATCTCTTACTGTCAAGCGCTAACCGCTAACCCTAGAATGATGGCGACTTTCTCCTTTTCCCATGTCGACCTTTCCGTAATCCAAATGGACTTTTTATTAAAGAATTCATGCATTTATGTATAACTGGAACCCGTTCCCATTCGGCCTTCTGTCGAACGTTTATGCTGCTAAATTATGTATGTGAATATGTCCGTCTTGCTTTGTAATGATTCTTTAATGATCGCCCGTAATGAATCCTCCTCTCGCCCCACCCCTGCTCTCAAACATTGCGAAGAAGTTTCTCCGTTTTGTGCGACGGCAATTAAAGTGTGTTGGGTGGGAAGCAGCCCCCCCGGCTCCGGGTTCTGCTCTGCGGGGAGGTTTTGCGTTACAGCTCAGTTCATTCTCAGCTAACTTGATGCCTGATGGGGGGAGAAAAAAAAACCCCTTGTTTTGCTAAAACGCTGCCTTGAGTTTTTCAAACTGCTTGTTAGAATGAAGCCTTTAGACGCCTGCCGGGGGGGGGGGGGGGGGGGGGGGGGCACTCGGAAGTCTCTTAAATTCCCCCTGATGTTTTATCTGTCCATCCATCTTCTATAACTGCTTATCCAGTATGGGGTTTCTGTGAGCCTGCAGCGTATCCCAGAATGCACAGGGAAGAGAATGTTCTGGGTTGAGTGCCGGTCCATGACAGGCCACGTCCTCACATACACAAGCTATAGGTATTTTAAAGACTCCAGTTCACCTACCTGCCTGTTTTTGGGAGCAGGAGAAGCAGCTAGAACAGGGCTGGGCAGTCTTATCCGCAAAGGGCCGGTGTGTAAGCGTGGTTCTTGGGATAACCTTTAGGTCATATGTTCAAACCCAGCCAATCTGTCCTTTAATTAGTAGTGTAATTAGGGAGTTGCAGCGAAAACCCACATGCACACCAGAATTTTGGAGATAAGATTGCCCACCCCTGAGCTAGACAGAGGGAGGAGACTCAAATAGCGCATGTTGAATGTATGAGGTCCGTATGCACAGAGCTGGGGCAGGGACTTGAACCCTGACCCTAGAGGTGAGAGGTCACAGTGTTACCCATTCGGTGACAGCGTGTGCGTCCAGCTGTGGGTGTGGTCTTCTGTGCAGCTAAACCAGACTTTATTTAATTAAGCTAATTGAAATCCAACAGCGGCCTCCTCTCCTGCATCTGTGCGCCTGCTTGTTATCGGCGCCCTGATTACCGTCTGCCTTCGGAATTTGCCGGTAATTATTATCAGATCGGCCGGCGCGGACGACCCGGTCACCCGCAAGGTGAAAGAGATGGGCCTGGGGGGGCGCCAGGGAGTGGACGGGGCCCCAGATCGCCTTCCGTCCCCCTCCCACTTCTCATCCCAGAGTATGCTCATTAAGGTACAGATTGTGCCATATATCTGGCCTATCCATCATCTTGATTACTTTCTACTAGAGATAAGCAACACAGAGGCAGGGAGTGCAGGGTAGGGGGGATTTAAAGGGGTGGGGGATTGTGGGATAGCTGGGCTGCGAGCTAGCAAACCAGACAGAGGTCACACCGCGATTTTATTCACTACCCTCTTATCTGTTTACACAGGTCAAAGTTCACAGAAACACACCCAGGGCTGTACCCTATATTTTCCCCAGCGGCGACTCTAAATAAAATCTGTAATTAATTGTCCCAAAAAAATGAGTAATAATATCCTGCAATGTGCTGCATCGCACTAAAAAAAGGGGCTTTATGTATTTGGCACTGATACATTGCTTTTATGATAATGCAAGGGATTTTGTGATAAAATTATAGATGGCGGGTGGGGGGGGATTACCACTGTCAGTTTCCCTTTTCCGCTATCTGAGAGGGCCTCGATCTGGGAATCGGCACGTAGATGAAGATATGGATTACAGCCTTAATGATATTTTTACAGGGGAAAAATGGCTCCGAAGACAGATTGTGCTGTTCTGTGTGATTATCACACTCAGCCGATACGGTGGATTTTACAGAATTTTAAAGAGACTACAACGAACTCCCCGGAAAACCTCATTTCGAAATGCTTATAAATTTGCGCAAATAACACCCCCCCCCATATGCTATTTTATTATTTATTGAGGCTCTGCGTTGCTTTCACACAGAATTTCGAATCTGCTCATTTTGTCTACATACACATATCTCTGACTGTTCCCAGTGCTGCAGAAGTTTTCATTTTGTGAATTTAGCAACATGAATTTTTCATCATTGGGACATGAAGGAGGAGCAGACAAGCCATTTAAACGTTTTTAATATTCGATGTATTTGATGTGTGGTTCTTACGCGGAGAACCGAAACAGGAAGCGCTTCCGCTTAACGCTGCTCGCAAACCACACGGTCACTTAATTATTACAAATATTATGGCTACACTCTGCCTATTTGTTGCTCAGTTCATGAGCGATTATGGGTGTCATAATTCCTGCCCCTGAAATGAGCCTGAAAATATGACACTGTGATTTACAGTAACTTTTAATTACATTATATTATTTAGAAGCTCGATATACTCAATCAAAGCCACTTGCAAGTTGTGCATTACGATTTTTTTTTAAGTATTTATACAGCAGGGCTCTGGTCTTGATGAAGCTGAGGTTATGTGCCTCTTTAAGCTTGCAGCAGTGGGGTCCTGGGGGATTTAATCCTGTATCACCTGGCCAGCCCCCCCACCCATAATGAAATATGCCACATTTTGGGGCAGGTCTTGCCCACGACTTCTGTCACACCTTATTCATCCTAATCATCTTATGGGTGGAGAACGCGTGGGGATGTGGCACAGCGACTGGCGTCCGCGACGTGCATCGAGCCGACACACGGTAAACAAACCCTTCACATTCCTGTAAATGCGTCTCTTCAGTTAGAACAGAACTGCACTGGCGGTACCTGCAACCATCTGTTACCTTCAGTGTTGGTGCAGGCGCATGGTTCTATGCTAAAACGTTAGGGCGCGTGATTCCTGGTGGAATGTGGCTCAGTGGGTTAGAGCTCCATCCCACCCCGCATTTGAGGTCCGAATTTGTCGCAGGGATGCGACGAGGCTGTTCCTATTTCGAAGGCTCCTTTAAATGCGGTCTAGACATGCCGTCCATCTTTCATTGAATCGCAGCCCAACATATCCCAAGATTCATCGCTCAGAGGTAAAGTGGTACGTCCCAGCTAGGCGAGAGGAAGGGCGCTTCATGACTCAAGGGTGACGGCGGGAACAGCTGGTGATGTAAATAAGAAAGTATCCATAAGCCAGAACCATCCCATTTGACAGAGCTTTCTGTTGGACCTTTGAAGGTCGAAGCCTACAAAGGCTACGCCTTGATGGAACGCATCTTTCGAAGGGTGCAGCCCCTGAATTTGAACACAGCCCCTGATGCCAGTTCAGATCCCGTGGTTGGAAAACGATGTCATCATTGGGCCCTTCAGCAACTGCTCTAGGAATGGGCAGGCCTCCTTTCCCAATTGTACTTTGCTTTGGATAAAAGTGTCCGCTAAATAAATGTAATGGTAACTATCGTAGCAGGAAATGAATGTTCTTGATGTCAATAACTGCTTGCATCATGATTTGGATCTAACGGGGATTCTTAAATAGGAAAAATGCACGGGGGATGTCTTAAGTTCATTAAGTGAACAATGGATTTGCAAATCAGCTCGAACGTTGCTGATTTCCTCATTAAACTTGAAATGGCATTATTAAGGGCTGAATAGTAATAATTGAATTTGGCAAGGCTCATTTGAAACGTCAGCGGTGCTGGGTTCAGTGGCCTCTTTAACGTTTTTAAGTGGGTTAATAGATTGGACAGTGAAAACAAAGTCAATAACAGCAATTCGAGGTTTTGAAGCCTCACTATGTCATTGCACAAAAACCAGCAGATACCACACTTGGAAATGAGAGGCCCTGAATTATTTGGGAGAGGTAATCTTGTAAAAACTCGTAACGAGTCAACGGGACCAAAATGAGTGCAGTGATTTAACTTCATTTGGTAAACGTACTGGCATGCAATTAACGGGCTTATTTTGCACAGTTTTCCGCGACCCTTAGAAAAGTCATCGATTTTGCGTAAACACTTGTGCTGAAAACATCCGCAGTCGGTTCACCGCTGCTCTCCAGGTACCTGCTCCCGGTGACATTTATCATGCAGCTGTGAAAAACAGGGACGCTTAACCTGGAAAGCAGGCCGGTTGATGACAAAGGTCCAGACATTAGGTAGCGACGGTTCTGAAGCAGTACCCACGTTCTTTGGTGAAACCCAAACCGCATTGACTGGGAGGAGCAGCTATTTTCAGAGGGCAGGAAACTGACCCACACAGACGATCCTCTCACGTCAGCCGGAGAAGACCTATCCATCATTTAACAGACAGACAAGCAATGGGCATAGTTGCTTAACTGTTTATTCAGTGTTTAGTTTAGTATTAGCAGTACAAAACAATACAAGTGGCAGTGCTATAAGTAAAGCTTGAGAAAACTGATGCACCACATGGCGCCCCCTACTGGCGACCCTCAGCAAATTCCCAGCACATTTATCCTCGCTCGATCAATCGTTCCTCTTTATCCCAAGGTCCGATCTGAGCAAGCGAGAATGACGGAAATGGGTGCACGGCTCCGGGAAGAGGGACTGGGGGGGGAGAGAAAGGGAGCCCTGCAAAGGAATCCTCTGACAGTGCCGTCCGTCATTATTTAAACTCACTCCAGCAAAGTGCACCCAGCATGGGGGCTTTTGGTAAATGTGTCCATCAGACACATTTATCCACACTTTATTTTACAAACAACCTTCCCTGTGTTTTGTTCAATTACATTCCCAAGGATGCCATAGATTCTCTTTCCTCTTGTACCTTAAGGTGTAAAAACAACGCTTAATGGCTTATGTCCGTGCTAGAGTACAAGTTGGGGGTCAAGGTTCAGTTGGCTCTTGCAGCCTTGAATTAGGCGGTCAGGTTTGCGGTGACTTTCACGCCGGGGTGATAGAGGGTGGCCTTAAAGGCTCATTACGCACGACGTGGCCCGGCGAGAGGGAGGGGAATGGTGTGAGGGGTTTACTGCCATTACCATGGCAACTGGACTCACAGCATGGAGGAAGTAGGGAGTGAGTATAGAAGGAACCGGAAGGAAGCAGTGGTTATGGGTAGTTTGTCGTAATCCGTTTTACGATTTTATTTATTTTATTTGGTGTGGGGGGGGGGGCATCATCCCAATTTTCTGGGTCAAAGAATGTAAAAATACCAAGAATAATGCTTTAAAAACTCTCAGTAGTCTTCGTTTATCTGCACGCGGAGGCTCTCGGAATCCATAACACTGTGACAGCATTTGTAATTTCTTCATATTCATCACTGGGCTCGTCGTAAGACCTAAACTGTCGTCAACACAGAGCCTCTGTGGGGTTAAGCTTCCTTACTGGGTCTGCAAAGAAAGGCCTTATTAACTTGTTATAGTGGAGCCACCGGGACGTCGGCGCAGGATATTAAACACCGGCTGGGCTGCCAGCTCGACGTCCCCATTGTCCCACGTTAAATGGCCGGGAAAGCGGCATGTTTACACCGTTTATAGCATCAATAACACACACCGCACCATGCATAATGTGCATCGGCGCCATTTCTTATCGCATAAATGGAACAGCGGCATATTGAGGCAGATTATGTAAAGCTTTATGGACAAAACATATTTAAACACATTTAAACCCTGGATTGCAGGCATAATAAGGGACAGCCCTTTGGAGCGAATTCACGCTGAATTTAATAGCGTCTTTCTGTACGATAAGGCCGTGCGTTTGCAGTGCCGGCCCGCTCTCGTAGACGCACTGCCACGCGCAGTTCTAAGGGCTTCCCCGGGAAGAGGTTCTGCTCCACATTAATTCCAGAGACTTCAGGCCAGTGTGAGAACCAGTGGTCTCTATTTGTTCCTTTTTTATTGTATAGAAAGCGCTCAAGTTTCTGCCCACGCAGCCAATCATTCACTTCCCACACGTACATTAATACAGAGCAGGGTCTCCGTGTTCCTGGACTGTATCCCAGTACACACACACACACACACACATATATATAGGCCAGAGTGTGTGTGTGTATATATATATATATATATATATATATATATATATATATATGTACGTTTGTATGTTATAGCCTATGCATATGTGTGTTTATATATATATGTATGTGTGTGTATATATGTGTGACTGACACACACGCACACACAATTTGTATAATTTTTTATATGTTTGCCTGTTCTCCGACGTTATTAACTGTATTAAATGTGTATAACGTGAATAGCGGTCCAACCACATCTTTTCACGAGAAGTTAGTAAATGAATAAATGTCTGCCTGTCGGTCTGCGGCAGACCTCGGCGGACATTTAATGCCTTATTCGACTGCAAGGCTCACTCTCCGCCACCGCCACATTGTGACACGGCGTCGACTTTCGCGGCGGTCCGAAGCTGTAAATCAATGCGGCGTGGAGGCGTGATGCTGCAGTCAACAAGCGGCGAAACCTTGCGTCGCTCCATACCCTGAATACGGAGTACGGAACCGGTTAAGCAGTACAAACGCCGCTTAAGGACGGCATTTAGCACAACAAAAGATGTACGTTATTGCTATAAACATGGTAATACGGAACTGTAAAATTAATACACTGAGTCAGAAATTCTGCAGACCATACGCCATCATACACGGCTTCATTTCTGTTGTAATTCTTGGAGTGAAATATTATTGTAAAATATTAAAGATCAATACTAAATAATTAATTAGAGACAGACAGTTTTACTTAATTCATAAAACTCTGAAACATATTGCTTGCCGGTATGTAATAATTCATAAATGATTGTTATTATTAGAATTAAAATTATTATTTCTTGGAACAATAGTTGCCTTTTGAAACCCAACAGAATGTCAGTGTTTAATGCAAGACTGGAAAATCTGAATCATCCGGGTTGTTATCGATGTCTGATGGGTCTAGAGAACAATTAATTATGATTATTACAATGGTTAAAGAAGATACCATGTCTGGTATGAAGGCAGCATTCAGAAGGTAACACAATGAAACAGCACAGCTTGTCCTCATGAACATTTGCAGACTCCCACACAGACAATGGGAGGACCTGCAGAATCGGCACACACTGGGCCTGAACGCAATCACAGGGAAACTCGGACTATGGAGTAGCGTAGTGATGGGTAGAAGGGGATGGATTCCTTGTGTCTGAAAGCACACACTTGACACTTTTATTTGCTTATTTTTTAGTTTTACTTGGCCTGTGCATAGGGAAGATCCTTCCAGTGGTAATATCACATCGAGAGTGACGTCCCCGATCAGCTGCCCCGTGAACCGAGGGTCCTCAGGCTGGAGTGAAGCCATCCTGTCCGTCAGACCTGTCACCGCCCTCCTACGAAGCGAGAGCCGAACATTAAACAAATAGGGTAAACATTCGGCTGGGAGACGACTCGCCCATTGATAGCCAGGTTGATGGGAGTGAGGGGAGTGAGGAGTCTGGGAGAGGAGAGGGCATATTTGGAGAGCCCACCTGCACCCCTACCTCCTGTCTCATTTATTAGATAGATCATGCAGGGTGTTGTTTGTGTCGGTTGTGATTTATGGGCGAGTCTAGCCGGGGTGCCGAACGCAGACCAGCACCGCTGATGAGAAAGGGATGAACATCGAAATGTCTTCTGATTCATCCACAAATGTATTCCTGCTCCGTTTGCTTATTAGAGAGGATAAAGTATTGATTTGAAAACTTTTGAGATTCAGCAGGAGTTCAAGGGGGGAGGGGGGAGACCATGACAGGCTGGGGTAAATTCTGCATCAAGTCTCAATTGGGCCAGCAGGTGGCGCAGTGGCTAACAGAAATGGAATTACAAATAGCCAACTGAAATCCCATGAGGCCCTGATGTAGTACTATTGAACAAATCACTTAACCTGAATCGCTGTAGTAAAATGTCAAGCCTTCTGAATTGATGAAAATTGTTGTTTTTGATAGAAATGCTAAGTAGGTAGTAAGTCTACCATTTTTTTTCCCCAGGAAAAGTATTGAAAATAATAAGCATTGGCTTACAAAGGTCATTCGTGAAATAACATGTCTACACTGTGAAATTGCTCAGTAGGGTATTTGTGAAGTATAAGGTAATTAATTTTTTTAGTCACTGGGGGATTGATCATGATGCTGAGAGGTATCACACAGCTGGCACTGTCTGTTTTTGTGACAAGGATGAAGGGGAAGTTCTGACCCGTGCAACCAAGCTGGAAAAATAACAGTATATAAGGCGAAAGAAGATGTGGGAGATGTAGGTTTTTGATGAGGCCAGTGAACTACAGCAGACTGGCAGGTGTTTAAAAGCAGTGATTAGGGTGCATTTTATGTCCAGTTGTCTCCTGGAGAACTGGATGACAAGAATGCACTGTTGGGCATCACTATGACGACGCCATAATGGAAAGGTATCAACGTGATTAATCAGTGTCGAGGCTGGGCCAAACAGCCAAAGACACGTCTATTAGCAAATCCTGCAGTCCGGTCCGGTCCGGGCCGGAATTGTGGGCCTCCTGACCACAGAACGTCTGCCGTGATTTATGACACACCGGTCAAAAAATAAGCCGCAGCACTCACGTGTCCTTGCTGTTCATCCTCAAGGTTCCGGCATGTTCCGGCATCCGTCCTGCTTCTCCGAAGGGCTTGGGGAGGGTGTCACGTTCGATGGCATGTAAATGTGGCGCCGTTTTGCCATTTATATTTACCTCCATCGTCACTGGCCGGCACGCAGTGCCCCTGTGCCCCCCTCTCCATGCAGTGGGCCGCTGCAGTGCACAACATGCACAGATTGTGCGAACAAGCGTTTTCCTACTGGGGCCCGGTCCCAACATCTGCCTGCATTTCGCTGACCTTCCCCAGTCGTGTTCTAGGACTGTCCTCCAAGAGTTATAATCAGCTCTTTCCTCCCCACAGGACCGGAAGTGTCAGAAACACCAGGATTAATTCTGTATTACCAAGGGCCGCTAATGGTTTACCGTGCAAGGACACTGCGCCGGCCAAAGCGGTCCTGCCGTCCTCCTTAAGCGTCATGTAGAGATGAATACGAAGGGAAAAAGTTCAGCAATTAAAGGCATGGAACAGAATACCTAGCGTGTCCTCAGATTCACACCGTAGTTAGGTACAGGAATACAGTGGGCGTGATGGAAACATTCAGAATAATCAGAAAACTACATATAATTTGTGTGAAACGATCATTTTTCTCTGTTCTGAGAAGGAGGTGGAAATGATTGGTTCAGAGAGATAACCAGTCAGATTTCAGAGAAGGAGGTGGGTCCAAGCAACTAAAGGAAGCAAGACCAAGACATCTGATTGGTCGGTCCTGCCTCATCTAGTTGCATGGACCCACCTCCTTCTCTACAATCTCATTGGTTATCTCTCTGAACCAATCATTTTTCGTTCTGCTCTCAGAACTATTTTGTGTAAGTAAAACTCCCACAAACAAAGCTTGGGGTTTGAGCGCATGGTCTGCTATATATTTACCCACGTTGTAAGGGCCTAATTTAGATATCATGTCTGGGGCTTATACCAGCGACCTCTGGATCACAAACACAGAGGCCTAACCCGCTGGCCTAGGCAGCACCCCCAGAAATGTTCTCTGTTTTCAATTTCCTACTAGTCACCTGTTTCCCCCAGCATCAGAACGTCCTGTTTAGCAATGAACCCCTTCATATTCTGAGTTTTTCTTGATGAGGCTCAGGTCTGGTGTTTTGCTTTAGGCTACAGTAGCTGCTTACAGTTTGCATCTTTTGGCTTGTGAGTTCGACTGTACATCCGCGGTTTCTTGTCTCCGCTCCGGGTCCGGATATTTCGGGACACGACGTCGTCCCTATGAACAAAGCCCTTCTCTTTGACATTCCCGGCACGCCTCACTCAAGTATGAAACACATGAATGAGAGTTGGATGATGAATTAGAAATGAAAGCATCTCATATCCAAGAGGCAAGGTGTGTATGATATTATAAAAACTGTCACCTGATGGAAATGGAGTCGCTGACTGTGTCTGTTTTTGCAAATTACCTGAATTTTTACCTCGAGGAAAAGGAATTATCATTGTATGTGCAGGATACATAGCAAACGAGAGATTAGTAATTAGTCAACAAGCCTAACGATCGGGTGCTTTTATGCTAAACCCCGGCATGCAAGAATTATAATCTTACCTTTTACACTTTATAATATATGTATATTTTATAGATATATTAAAATTACTTCAGTAAAGCACTTTTTAATGCAAATTAACTTATGAAAAAAAAACTCATATAGAATTATAAGGGAATATTTGCACACTTAGGCACGCAACATGCATTTTATACACTGAAGATATTGATAAACCTCTGGAAATTCATTTTGCAGATATATTACGTTTCCCATTGATAATTTCCCTTGAGGAAATGAACACCGAGGACATTCCCCTCCCTTTTAAATGATATCGTCCACACATTTCCCTTCTTATAAACCCCCAACCACAGGATCTGTTCCAGCGGGAAATGTTGCATGGGGAGGTGCTATATTGATTCGAATAAATGCATTTGAAAGATGAATCAGATCCTTCCCTGAAGACAGCGGCAACACACAAAGAGAGTAAATCCCGCAATAAATGGTGAGACGCATGCGATTGTCCCATCTGTGAGCCTGCGGTACTGCGTCTGTGCCTGAAAGGGCAGACAGAGGTAAAGAAAACAGCTGCTTGAGACAGAACGTGTTTGTGGTCAATAAGTAAATAAAGATCATTTAAATACAT
This sequence comes from Brienomyrus brachyistius, assembly GCF_023856365.1. Taxonomy (NCBI): domain Eukaryota; kingdom Metazoa; phylum Chordata; class Actinopteri; order Osteoglossiformes; family Mormyridae; genus Brienomyrus; species Brienomyrus brachyistius. Next base: position 6,078,098 of record NC_064533.1, read on the forward strand.
TTACATTAATCACTGATTGACCTCCGTGAAGGTGCTGGATTAGCCTGCCGTAGCTAGAGGCAAATGAACAAAATTAAGACTTAAAAAGAAACAGGACTGCATTCCGCACTTTTGGCAGAGGAAGTAGTTACATGGCTTCTAATGTCCCAAGAAATAACGTTTTAACTGTGAACTTGGGTGCTAACGATGTATTACAGAGGACTGCTGCAGCATTCTGTTAAGCTACCATGGACAACTAGCGACTTATGTAACTAACATGGCGACCTGTTTGTGTTTCAATGTCAAGACACTCAGTCCATGGGATAGGGTTTCGAGAAGATCTTTGAGGATTTAGCAAGTTTTTGGAAATTTAATGCAAGTTCTTTGTTGCATTACATGAGATTTGGTTCCCAGCACTGCATCATATGATGAGGAAGCCTGACTTTATGTCATTTGGTGGTCTCGTGTCATGTTGGGTGTGGGAAAATGTTCATTTTAATGGCATACACCTTCATTTAAAGGTAATTAAAGAGAAACATTGTCCCATTGTACACGATCATGAGAGTAGCAGTGCCTGCATGTGGTGCTTGCAGATGACCGTGCGATACTGGTCTTACTCTCATGGCAGGGGGGAGGTTCATTTGGCATGGTATTTATTGTGTGTACCAGTAAAGTTGCCTCAGCACTGTGGCCTGAGATCTCGAAAAGCAGCTGAAGGTGGATGTTCTGTCCTCTAGGGACTGATTAGGTCCTCGCTAAGTTCCTCAAGAAAGCATGGATATAGAAATCAGATTCAGACAGGGTCTCTGGAGCAGATGGGGTTGAGGGTCTCGAGCAAGGGCCCAACAGTGATGTGACTACTCTGCCAACCATGGGATTTGAACCAATAACCTTCCCAACATGGATACAGCTCTCTAACCCACACCCGTAATCTGCTGAGCTAGTCACCACCATCATCCCCTAACTACTGGTTAGTCCAGAGGACATTTTCACGCAACGTTCACGTTGGTGATGTTACCTACGGTCGACAGATTGTTGTGCTCTGACTTTGCAGTCACCTTATCCAGGTCGTCAGTCCCTCCATGGCTGATTTGTGGTTTCCATAAGTAGTATCCTGGTCCTCATAAGCAGGCAGTTCTTGTTTAGCAGCAAGCAAATGCTGTGTGACAGCAGCAGTTAGCGACAGCACAGATTTGGAGGGATTCGGGGAGCTCTTCCGCACCTCGGGAGGCCCCCTAAGGGGCCCCCGGCTTGTTTTTCTCCCCGCCGCCGCTTTGGCTCAGCCCGGGGGTGTGCCATCACAGGCTGCGACCTCTCAGGTGCTCCTCCAGATGGTTCTCCGATGCACGCCTGCATATTTCACACGCTGCATGCTGCCTGAATTTTGATTCCAGGACGTTTCTGGCATGTAAAACCCTGGCGGGGCAGCATCCTCTGAACAGACCTGAAGCCAGAACCGCCACCTGAGGGCCAGGGCTTGCACCCGCTCGCCCCATACGTCTCTGCTCGCATGCCAATAACCAAGTTCACGTCAGGAGGGTTGCCGCTGGGATGGAGTGCCCTGGAGCTGCTGGGAAATAATTCTAATGGCAAAATACCCAAGAAGCAAACCATTTAACTAGAGAAGTCGAGGTAGACATCCAAAAAGGTCCAAATGACCCACGATGTATCGTTCCGCCGCTCAAGATGGCCATCTTGGCTTGACCTACTTCTGTACACAAATTCATCACACATCCCACATGACCTCAATTGAGAAGATTGCATGTATTCCACTGGCTTTACTTCTTTGATGAGAGCATGCTCAGTCTGTGACTGTGGTATGGGTTAATATCTATAACAGAGGGACCAGGCACAGGTTAATTTCTACACCAGAAGGACCAGGCCAGCACTGTGTACCAGGCGGAATCAGCATTCTGGATAATGCCAAAGACGTGGCTGATGTAGGTGTTTAGCACAGTTCTGTAACAGTTCCCCTGGACCGCGGCTGTTCTCCTAATCAGGGCATCCTAACGACGGCAGGCTCTGTGAACGAGGTCCAGCTCTCCTGCCAGCAAAGGCGACCGAGGATCGTTTCTGAAGACTTCAGGATTGCTGTGAAGAACTGGAGTGGCTAACAAGCCTGGAGGATTCCCTGAAGAAACCGCACAGAAGCCTTTGATACTTTTTCTCTTTAATGCATGTGTGTGTCACGTATATGCGGCTCCAGTCGCAATACTGAAAAATATTTCTAGAGAGAGCAAAAATGGCACTTTGGCTCCATGGAGTGGCTCCTGATGAGCCCCTTCAGATTAACCCCATCAAAGATAATATAACCCACAGATCTCTGGTCGTTTTGAGAAAAGACAGCCCTCCATTGCAGAACTGCACGTCGGCAGACAGGAAGATGGGGAAAATATGCAAACTCCAAGCACATCGCATTTATTTAGAAGAGTCTTTTATCCAAAGGAATGCACTTTTTTTTTGAGAATGCCGGATCAGACAGTCTCTGGAGCTGTTAGGGGTTGAGGGCCTTGCCCTGGGGTCCAATGGTGAAATCGCCATGGCGACACAGGGACCTCCTGATCACAGGCAGAGCATCCTAAACACACTGCCCGAAACACGGGCCCTGCTCACAGAGCCGGAATTAAAAGCGCAGCCCCGGAGACTGCGAGGCCGCAACATTAGTTACTGCGCTGCAGTGACACCCGTGCAGGGCTGAGACGGTGGTCGCAGGAAATATCAATAAACTGAAAAATGAGCGATTGCTCAGTGTGGAAATGAAGCAGTGCTCCTGAGCATAATGGAATGATTTGATAGGATTTTTCTATTTTTTCTTTTACAAACTTCACTTTTCCATTATAGGAGTGCCACACGGGTTTCCTCGTGAATCTATTTCCTGGGCTTCTGTCTCTGAAACGAGATTATTTTAGAAATTAAAAAAAGCAAAGAAGTCGATGAAAACCCCTAAAAATTAATGATCACACTTCTGTGACTTCGGACTGCAAAAAAAAGGCATGTGGATGGGTGACGACAAAGCTGTATATCTTCTATTTTTTTTTTTTATTTTTAAGTATTTCGTTCTAGAAAGATCTCTGTCTGGATCTTGGCGGTACACAGGGACAGCTGTGCTAATGATACCACACGTCTCCATGGGAACCTTAATTATCAGAGGGGCAATAAGCTTTTCTTAGATCTCAACACCATGTTATTGAGCCCTTAAAACCATTGTTAAAAAAAGAACGAGAGAAACTTAATTATGCAGTTCTGTGTTAATTGTGTTACATTACTATAGGTGCTCTATATACCCATCTCGTGCAGTTGCCTCTTTCCCAGGCGAGGGTCTATTTCAGTAATTTAACCAACGTAAAACCAATTAAGCACCTTAATTAATAAAACCGCTGCGTAAATGCTGACATCTGCCTCGCAGAAGCTCGATAGGTGGATCAGATATAAGGGTTTGAGAAATCGTGGAAGAGCTGAATTTGGTCAAAGGGCAAGAGATGACCGCAGAAACTGTCTGAATAAACCGATCTACCTCCTTTCTAGCCGCACTCTTCAGCATCGCTTACACCTCAGCTCGAAAACTCCATCAACTAAATTACTCCCGGAATCTCTCCTCTGACTCTTTTTTTCCTAAGTGAATTTACTCAGGTTGACGACGGACGGAGACCCGGCTTAGACTTTGACTGGCAGAGCACTTTAAAGTCGCTCTTTATTGATGCCATGTTCCAGGCCCGGCACCGGCATAATCTGATTCTGATTCCAGGGCGAGGAGCCTGGCGTGAGCGGAATGAAGACGGCTCGGAGCGAGGGGGGGGTGCCTTCCTTACGCGAGGGACGCAGTCGGAGCACGCCGCCCGCCACATCAAAATTCAAGAAGTTCCAGCCTTGCCTGTTTATCTCTGGGGTTCCCCGACAGAAGAAAGGCCTTCAGATCAGGAGTCGTTGGAGACGCCCGTGTCCTTCACAAGGCCGGGAAGCGATCGGGAATGACAAACCGCGTGGCGATTCGTGTCGTGGATGGAATGAACTGGCGGCCCAAGCTCGCCTGATGGATCACATGTGACACACCAGTGACGACGAGCTTTTGCCCTCGGGAGGCTAAATCCAGGAACAGAACCCTGTCATTAAAATGGGACTTAATTGCAGTGCGTATGTGTCAGTACACGGGGCGGGGGTTGGGGGGGGGGGTTGTTATTCCCTTCGGCTGCCATTTGTCATTTGGGGCCGATCGCGATTAGTGGCCTGGCAAGTCGGTTTGCAGCTGTCGGCAATAATAAAATCAGAGATGCTCCTGGTCCCAGACATGTGACACCCCGTCATTTAGGAGGCACGGGGAAAAAAAAGAACAGTGTTTTCATCTGTCGCCTCAATCGACGAGGAAGCGAGGTAATAAAACCTCCAGTCGTATGGCACGCGGCCCCATCTATTAACCAGCAGGGTATAAATGATTTCTAAATGTATCCTTCTTTTCGCTATTACATCACTGTTAAATGGCGGCGATTTCCTTGCCAGCTTCGGGCACCCACACTATTAATCTTCTGTACTTCCCGGTGCTGATAGCTGTCCTAGCTGAGCCGAACCACTTCCTGGTTTCTTCAAACGAGGGTGCGGAGCAGTCCGTTAGCGAAAGACCTACTGATTTCATCGGGATGGCAAATTACGCACGTCTGGGGGACGTCGCCCGAAATGACGGATGGAGGATGTGGGACATACCGGGGGCTCATGCGTTGTGTTCCGATGGAGTTTTCTGCTTCAGGCTGCAGATTTTAGAGCGTGATGTTTGGGATACTTCACTGTTAGCAAATCATTAGCTAAGTCTTTAGTTCGACTGTCCATTAAGTCCCAGGTCAATTCCTGACTTTGCTATTCATTCTGCAAAAAAAAATCTGTCTAACGCAGGAGCGGTATGATTTAATCTGGGTCGGGACCCACTCGGGTTTAGAGGTGACCTGTAGGCACGTGACAAGAATTCTCAGTTCCCAGCCTTAATCGTCTTCTTAACGTAACTCATCTCCTAGACACGGTCTGCACTTCACAGTTTCGCATTTGCGGGCTGTGTAGTTCCATGGCAGCCCGCAAGGACGACGAAGGGCAAGTTTGTGGCTCCGATCTTTCAAATTTAGTTACATTTCCATGAGGAGATCTGACAACGCTGGATTCGGCTACAGAAAATAGCTGTACGGATTTACACTCCCACCGCTAAAACTTCGATGTGGCGTGGAATTCAGCCGCCTAATGATTTTCATAACTTTGGCATTATACCACTTCCTTGTCCTTTTACATTGTATTTGTTTTAGCGAGGCTCCACAACACATATTGTATATCTATGCTGGGGATTAGTGCTGGATGAAGCACATCAGTATGGACTCGGCCCCGTAAACAACAGCCTTCCTGGTGGAATGTGTGTCGGATTTCGCTCTGTGATCGTAATGGGAGATTTGGCCTCTACACAAGGCGCTTAACCCCTTACTTATGCTGTTACCCAGCTCTGCAGGGCGTGTATGACAGCCCAGTATGATAGGCCTGTCTGGCTGATTTATCTGTCTCCCTCCTGGAGCACAATTCCCATGCTAGTAGCAGCTACCTGCTACAGGAGATCCTGCTCGTCAATGCAGCCACATATCAGCATAAATCCCAAGACACCCTATACTTATTCTGTATAAGCCTGCTTGTGGGGAGTCAGCAACCGGAACCATGTAATTTTAATAACTCCCCCCCCCCCCCAAAAAAAAAATAATAAAAAATGTCAGGACAGCACCGATGAGTTGAGCCAATCCCTGACACTGACTCGGACTGTTCAGGACTGTGGTATTCAGTTAAATAAACTATGGGAAAGGGGAAAAGGTGCACTGCCGGGAAGCTGGATCGGCTGCGGATGGACCGGCTGGGTCCGGCCGCTCCGCAGAAAGTTGCCCGCTAGCCGCCCCGAGGCTTCTGGCCTAACAGATGCCGAATAGCTTCCGGAAGCTTCTCTGTGTGGCTGCTTCTGCGGCTAAAACCGCTGCCGGTACCGTCATGTGTCCGGACTCGGAAAAAACTGACAGCTTCCAGTTGATCACCGTTGGCAGGTCAGCTGTTTTACGGCGCAAGATGCCACCTCATGGAAAACAGCACAGGTACGCCTGCCGTCGACGCTAAATAAACAGCAGTCGTCCGAAAACATGCCCAATCTGACTCAACGTTTGCTAAGCCGCGACACAAAAACAGAGTGGCGATAGGCGACCCAACATATTCATTCAGTGTATGTATGAGACGGAAAATCATTTATCATTAGGAAATGTATTTATCCATTAGTTTGATCTTACAGAGCGCCATTCTCCATTGCAGTACCAGGAGTACTGGGCACTGATGCTAAAAATACTGACTTCCTCTTCGAGTCATTCTATAGTCTTATATAATTTTATATCTCCACGACACCCTGCATCGCTGAGATTTTTCCAGCACTGGCTGACAAAACTTGGCACATGGAAACGCGACTCCGCAGTCAGCCCAAAGATACATGGAGATTTCACTCGTTTCTGCTTGCCATTGTAACAAAGCAAGTTGTTCCACATCAAACACCCACGAGAGAAACTATAGCACCGCTGTCAGCATTAATTATAACACTTTACTCTTCGAGACGTTTGATTTTTATGACTCGTTTTTAAAGATCACCCTTCGCCTCTCTTTCCATGCGCTCACGTAAATCACATATCATCTCATCCAGAGAAAATGACTTCTACTATATTTTAAACATCATAGATAATAAACCCAGAACCATTTTCAAAGAGCGTTTTTTTTTTGTTGGTATTGTGATGTATGCCGTGATAACTGCATTGTAACTGTATTGTAAATGCGTACATTGATAAATGTATGAGGGGCGGGATGTGGGTTAGGATGTGTCTGTGAGGTCCCCAGTTCAAATCCCGTGGTTAACAGAGTGATTTTAGCATTGGGCCCTTGAGCGAGGCCCTTAGTCCCCAGTTGCTTCTGAGACTGCCTGCCCCTGTCTTCTCAACTGGACTTTCTTTGGATAATACCGTCAGCTAAATAAATGTAATGTGTTATTTTCCGCCCATCTAGGACAGGGTTGTCATGGTACAAGAGCCAGTTTATTGCACACATGCTAAAGACAACTTAGAAACAGCCAACCACATATTGAAGGATCGTGGGAAGCCTTTGACACATGTGAAGACATGGCAACCGAGCTCACGACCACGGAGGTGTGAGGTCACCTGACCCTTTTCAGTTTGGTTAAATTGTGTTACTTTAATTTCATTCTGCCGTTACGTACTTTGCACAACACAAGCCGGAATCCCCCTGTGCAGGGAGCGAGCAATTATCAATGTGAGCGAGAGTGCTGTTTATGTATGCAACACTCAAGATAACAACAAACAATAGCAAATCCCAGAATGCACTGTGACCCTGCATTGGATAAGCGGCTATGGAATAGGGATAGATAGATGAATGAATGGTGAGATGGATGAATGAACGTCCCTGGGAAGCTGTACCTACTACAATTGGCAGCTTTTAAGTTGCTCATATTCACTCCATGCGACATGTCACCTCATTAAACCTCCGACGTTCGTGTTTTGAGCGAGAATCCTGTCTAACTCCGTGTGGCATAGCGCATGCCTCCCCTCACTCCCTCAGGCGATGGCGCATTTATCGCTAAGGGCCCGGCAGCCATTTTTGGAATCCTACCAGCCAATCGGGGTGCAGCGCTCCCAAAATCGACATCGCTTTATATTTCAAAGGGCTTCCTTTGTCGCCTCTCACAAAGTCCTATTAATACGTTGGCAGGAGGAGAAGAGGAGTAAGGGAGCGACCCGGCCGGTGAAGTCGGAAGGCAATTATCATCTGCCTATCCTCCCATCTCCCCGGTTCAATCTCAAAAGTGGCTACCTACGGAGCAAGCGTAACCGGCAGCACCCCCACAACCCTCCCATGTCATAAGACCCCAGGGGGGGGGCTGTATATGACAGTTATCGTCTTTGGGGGACAGAGAAGGAAAAAAATAAGCAAGCTGTAGTCTAAATGCCTGTATCATTAAGGGCACAGAGCATGTTGAATCGTGGGAATTAGCACGGTTATTATAAAAGGTACTTCAGACAGGCAGATGGAGGTGGCAGAGACGGCTGATATCATCTACCAAGGCAGCAACAGCAGCAGAGTAGAAGGGACGCTGACCTTCAGATCTATTTAAGCACTCCTCCTTACCATGCCCCAAATCTGCTCATGGAGATTATGGCGATTTTATCCTTGGCTGTGTACAAATGAGCGTGCTAAACGTCCCTCCCTAACCTCACCTCCCTCCCTTAAACCCCCCCCCCCCCCCCCCCCCCACTGCTGAGCGTCTCCTCAGTGCCTTTGGGCGCAGAGAGTACCATGCAAGGTCAAAAGGACATGTCCTGCTTCGCTGTCCAGGTCAGGAAGGCTGTCAAATTCGCCTGCGTGTCTCGCCGGTTCCTGTCTGCATCGCCAGAACAGGGATCTGGGGCCATACGGCCATCCGGTACCATGACTTGCTAGTGGCAGAGAAGCAACCATGAATGAATCGAAGTGATATAGGGATGTGAGAACGGACTGGAACAGGCTGTGGGAAAAACATGGAAGTCAGCCCCTTAGGTTCTGAGGGAAAACGGGTGATTCTAAGTGATTTTTAGGTGGGGGGGCATTAAAGGGGACATGATTCATGCAGAGTGGCCAACCTTATCATTAGCTAATGATATGTTTTGAATCGGTGAGTGACAGGGAAGAGGGCACTCTCAGAGCCAATCAGCTTTCAGATGGGGCAGTCCCTCTATGACCCCGCCCCTGTTTATCATCTGCAAATAGAGTCACAAGGTTTGGGTGCCTGTTCTCGTCTTTAGGAGGCGACAAACGGAAAACGGGATGATAGGATCGTCACCTGGCTTAGCCCCGCCCCGTCCTTCCGCGATCCACGTCACCGTTACCTTTCTCTTACATTTCTAAAAACACGGACGACGGATTTTTCGATTGCTCGTACATCACTCTTTTGAGCTGCCTGTCGGAGTGTGAAGTGAATAACTATTAAGACAAAAAGATGAAGCTCTCATAATAATGACTATGAGGCGGATAAATTCAGAATTTGAATGTAATCATGCTTCACGCACGGTTCGTTTTTTTTCTATTTATCCCAGCGGAACGCGAGAAGAAAAAGCAGGAAAAAAACACTTTCAATAAAAGGACAATTTTATATCTGAATCAAAAGCCCTATTGTGCAGTTAACTGCCAAAGTCAAGTTAAACAAGAGAACTGCATGAACCTGGACCAGTACTAAATTGGCACACCTTCTGGGTGCATGAGCTGTTCCGTTTTTTCCCCTTCATGTCAGATGCCCTCTTAAATATTAAATGACTTGCTGTATTCAGTTTTTTGCCACATTGCTGAATTGAATTTGACATGATTGCCAGTGTTCTTAAAAGATGAATATAGGTTATAATGCGGTTGGTACAGTGATGCGGTGCGTCTTCATATCTCAGACTAATTGGCATCGCTAAATTGTCCACAGTGTGTGCATATACACCGCATAGGATAGGCTCCATGCTTCCTGTGACCCTGTATTAAATTAGTGGTTGGAGGATGGAATATCAAGTTATAAATGTGTGTGTGTGCCTGTGATTCATCTAATAATCTTAATCACCATCATTCTCCCACCGCTTCTCCTGGCGAGGGTCGCGGCTTCATCTAATAATGTAAACAAAAAATACTTTAACAAGCAAAAATTTTCTTGGCCATCCTGCAGTAAATAAAACCACAGGTACTAGACAGTAATGCAGCAGAACACCCTGACAAATAAATTTGCAGGCTCCGAAAAAAATTCCCAACCACAGAGAACCAAAAATATTATTATTATTATTATTATTATGAACAAAAACACGGCATCTACTCCTATTTCATTATCTAATCAGAGAGATGTATACATGGCTGTTTATCGCTGCTGAAGGAAAAACGTTTTAAAGAACATTTTCTTACTTATAAGCCCCGTTGCTGTTTTGTGTGCTGCTTGTGTTAGTGAAATGCTGACACTGCAACGAATGCGGTAGGAGCTCCTCCAAACCGCCTGCGCGCCGCCGATGCGCGTCGCCGATGCGCGCCGCTGGTTTTCGCGTGGGCTGAATTGATGCGAAGACCTTCACCCCGAGCCGCTCTCCAACACGGTGTCCCAAAACTCTCTTTTCTGAGACCTTTGCCCAGCGTTTTGATACACAGTAGTAGATGAGGTCCATTAATGTGTATGACTGCGATCCTGTGAGTCCTCCGCAGTCCGAAGTTTTAAATTCACTATATGGCTTAACTCGCTACACTAGTATGCTAGCTTAATAATTCTGTCTGTTCTTCATTTTCAAGAGCCGTTTCAAAGTAATAACACAGCGGGAAATTTGTCCTTTGAGAGGATTATGGGCTCCCCTTTAACTTTTCAGATAATACAGCTGACGTTGTTGCTTAATACGAATATGTATTTGCGGACGTGCAGAGCTGGGACAATTTTACCATGCAACAATAGCAGAAAGAATGACGTGAAATTACATTTTAAAAGGTAAATCCCTTTCCTGTGTGATATCTGCGGATCGTGCTAGCGTTTGCACACATGCATATAAAGCTATACAACTGCGTACGTGGGGATGGTTAATTGTACGATTTGAGCCTTGTAGGGACTTGACCCCCCCCCGATGCCTGTGTACGAAAATACGGGACAAATTGCTAAATGGATTTGGAAAAGTAAAAAGAAATTGTATGGCTGAAGCCTCCCCCCTTAACAGAATCTAAAACCGCCTATGGATGTGTTTATAAAGTTTAATGGCTGATATTACCTGTTATCAAAATATCAAGTCAAGAAAACCCTGGATGAGGAGCCTCTTATTCGGAGTTTATATAGCCTAGTAGAGGGATGTACAACAGTAACTGAAAACTAGGCAGATTTGTAACTGCGCTGAGGTATTTTTGGAAATTGCCAGACACATTTAAAAGGTTTACTAATGTTAGCAATGTCATAATACATCGGAAAAAACAGTAATGATGCGATTGTTCCCCGGCAGTGTTTATGTGCGGCCCATTTGTGCGATAATATTTTGTCACTTTTATATGTATGATTATATTTCAGCCTGTAGTATACAGGAGTTTAGGGAAAACTTAATCAAATCATTTATACAGATAGTAAAACACTTGATGAGGCACAAATGTATTATTACTCTGTTACGTATGTATTAATTAATCACAAACTAAGTCTTAGTTACATACTGATCTCATGTTCGTTCATCATTAATGAATCACGAATGAATCTTTTATCAAGTAACTACTAGAATTGTCTGCGATTTGATCTGCAGTGGTAACCGAGTTTGTAAAGAGTATTTGTGCACCCTGAAGTAAAGTATTACCATACAGACTAATATTATTAGTATTATCATTGTCACTAATGTTTTTTAATATTATTATTTAATATTAAATATTGTTTTTTCCCAGTGGTCAACCCCCCTGCCCCATCATGCCTATCCACCTGTTTGCAAGAACAAGGTCAACTACATAGGTGAGAGTTTGATATTGGGGGATGGGGCGCAAAATGTAAATAAAATGGTCTGAACAAGGTAATAGCAAGCTGTTTCAAACCAGGGAGGAGATGGACTGGGCGTGGGGGGGGGGGCAGGTTGAGATGTTGTGCTTTACTCACCCCCCTGCCTGTTTGCTGAGGTACCGGGTTGCATTTTTTTCATTGCATCGGGATCACCGGCGTGAAAATGCGGGCCCAGACAGCCGGTACGGTGCGTGCTGCACGTCTGAAGCTCGGCGAGTCTCAGAGCGTGGCCTCATTTCCCATGATCCCTTTTCCCATGCAGGGGGAATGAGGGGGGGGGGGGGGGCACTGAAAGTAGGACACGTGTGAGATGAAAGCATTTTAAGCGAGGCTGCTTCATCGGCATATGTTTCTCCCGAGCAACGTGAACCCCGTCCAAAAATGGAGGCTCCTTCCTGTCTCACTCCACTGCTTTCCCGTTCACTCCTTTAGCGGAATATCTGCGTCCAGCCTGAACTTTTCCGATTAAATACTCAGTCGGACGCTCTTGGTGGCCTCTTCGGTGAACCCCGTCACGTGTTAGCTGCATCGTACTTGTGATTACCCGGCTGTTTTAAGAACAAAGCGCCACCCAGATTGGAGGACAGAATCGCGGCTCTTGTGCCAGGTTTGCCAGCCGATTGTACAAGTTGGGGGAGGGGTCACAAGCAATTAATTCATACGCTTTTCCATTAATAAACAGTGACCCGTGGGCCACCAGTTTTAATTAAATAAGTCGCCATGACGCTTTGGGGCAGAGGGACGGTTACAACGTGGGAAACGTCCTTTGAAGCCATTCGGGTTTGTGTGCGTCTCTCCCACAACAGAGGTGATTCTAGGATTTTTTTTTAAGGTGACAGGAGGGGCATAAGAGAGGCCATAATTAATGCAGTGGGGCCAACCAATGGTATATTTTGAATTGTTGAGTGACTGGGGAGTGGGCCAATCAGCTTTCAGTTGGGTCTATCGCCGCTGTGGCCCCACCCCTGTATACACCCCTGTCGCACAAACAGCTGTCTCATCGCATGTGTGTCAATCAGGGAGAAATGTCGGATCAGACATACTGTGCGCCCAGGGCTGGGCTTTCATCGCCTCACCCTGAAAATGAAATCAGGCCGTCACGTCTCTGGAAAGCAGCCAGGCCCCCCCCCCCCCCCCTGGTCCTTTCTGCCCCACTGGCAGCCCATCAGCGACACCATCGCCAGACAGGAGCACCCAGAAACCCCCTCCCCCAAAGTGTTAGACAGAGGAGGGGCGTGCCGGGGCTGTTCATCAGCAGAAGGTTAGGGTCTCCTCAGGGAGCGCGGCTGGTCTCAGAGGCGGGTGGGAGTGCGCGGGACACACACGGCTGAGATAATGCTGTTTCAGCCCCCCTCCCAGATTCAGGCTGCTTCTACAAGCAAAATGTTGCAGCAGATGCCAGTGAACAAAACCCTGACCAGACAAAAAAACATTTTTACTATTATAGTATCTATAAATCAATTTTTCATAAATTCATGCTTTTCCAGTATAGGGTTATAATAAGCCCTGAGTTTGTTGTTGTTATTGTTGTTGATGTTGTTGTCGTCGATGGGAGTGTTTTTGCTCATTCCCTTCATGGTTAGTTCCATACTTGCTTCTTATTCGAACCTGAATTTTCCCGGGGGTGGGTCACGCTGTATGTGCCTCCTTGAGTTCCCTTTGTCAGGATATCCACTGCGCAATACACCCACGCTGCCAAGCTATCGACTTTGGAAAAGCCTGTTATCCTTCTAGCACGTTCCTGGTTATGGTTATGCTGTCTTTATGATCCAGATACAAAGTTAACATCCAGTGAACACAGACCCGTCCTCTGGTTTCGGTCCACGTAACCAGTCAAGGAAAAAATGGCACGAGAGATGCTCGCGATCTACCTGCAATGTCACCTTTAAAATATGCCCTGTTCCAGCTCTGAGATGCAGGCTGGTCCGCAGCATTCTCCAGGGGGTTGGGGAGTGGGGTGTTTGGGGTTACTCAGCCTTGAGGTAGGCCAAGGCTAGCTTTAATGTACGAATCAGCCAGCTAGCTGGCTAATTCTGGGGAATGTGCCGGACGATAGGGAAAAGCAACCAATCAGAAAGTCGATCCGGGCCTGACACCAGTCAAGGGCTAATTCCGAAGTGACTACATCTCAAGCCAAACCCATGACTGGAGGTGAAATGCTTCTAGGAGGAATGTTTCGGGTAGAGTTGCCAAGTTTGATTTCTACTTTGAGTGTATTGATCTTGTCACCGCGCCAGGAGCCTGGGTATCACAGGAGAATTTGCGAAGCAATCATATTTATCTGGCATCTTCCTCGGTGCCGTTTTAAGCTAATGGCCTGGGATAAAAGCGCACTCGGGGTAAACATCCGGGCCTGTTCCAGTGGCTTTGGCTTTGAGTTGCATCAGCCGAGACGAGACAGTCAACAGGATAGAAGGAAATCAGCAAGCAATAAATCTTAATTATATCAACCTATGCAGTGGTGACAGGAAAGGAACGCGGCACACAAATTCTCTACTAACTGATCTATTATTTAGCATATTTTAAATAACAATTACTGTACTCGCTGCTGTATGGATGGGTGTATTCATTTTAAATTAATATTCTACACTAATACTATCAACTGGGTCTAGAGACAGGATGTTTGCAGGATTATTCGGAAGACAGAGAATGGCTCTTGTATTATTAAAATTTTTATTATGTTCAGCACATCATTTGAGGTTTTTTTTCCTTGTTACATTTCCCCGTCAGGGCATTCAGTTCAAAGCTGGTTATCTTTTGCTGTGTTCTTATCCTTAAAGAGACAGATTCCACGTGATTTTTCCTTCTCGAATTTCGAGCTTGAGTTTAAAGAATCGCCCTCTATTCCACTCTGCGCCATGTTTGACTGGCGTTAAACAAATAAATTTATGCAGGGTGGGGTGCAGATGCGATTGATAAACAACTGGGTTCGTGTTATCTGACAAACACATAATGGAGCGATTTCACACAGCCACATTGTTAAGTACACTAGCTAAATAAGTTGCGATAAGCAATTGCTTATTTGTTGCATCATTCCATTTGAAAGCATTGCCAGCGGGTGTACCAGCGCGAGCCGCTTTCGCGGGACGTGCCGATTTGAGGGAATCCTGCAAGCATCGGATTCCTCTCCGAGCCTTTTCAGATACGGGACGTTTACATTTAATTACTTCCATGGCTCCGCCTTCTGCCACGCCCAATCACATGACCTTATATGCACAGTAGCCAATGCTTTCAGCCACGAGTTAAAAATCCACGGAGCTTCCCTGAGAATTAGGCAGGCCTCGCATGTCATGTACCAAGGGAGCCGGCACTCCAGTGAGTGACTTTAGCAAGTTTTTAATTTACCGTCACTTAATTACAACCTGCGCCTGCTGGACGGCATTGGAATTTCAAATGAAGTGAACGTCCGGTGAGATTGACTTTGAGCAGGCATAGGTGTCCGACTATGAGGAAAATAATGTCTAACAGTAAATTTATATGTCATAGAGTGTTGCCCTTGTAAGGTTTATATTAATTGCGTGGACTAGGAAAGCCTTTTAAAATAAAAAATAATACGTTATAGAGCGATGGGAAAATGAGACTTGTATTCTCCAAAAAACTCTGTGCCCATATTGTCATATGTGGACAAGTGGTTTTTAATATAGAAATTGACCTGTTTTTAACGAATGTGTTTCATGTCATATTTTAAGTAGTAAATTAATTTGGTCACCTGCGGATGAATAACAGCTTTCTGTGGTGTAAATATTGTTGCAATCGGTGTGGTTATGTAATGCATCCAGTGAAATTGCACCTATTAAGATAGGAGGCTGCATGTTTTCCAGGTCGTGTCGAGCATCTAGACCTCGGAAACGATGATTGATCGCACAGATAATTGCCTTGTAACCCCGAGTTTTGCTCATTAATGGCAGTACTTTCCACAACACTTGTTTAGTGTCTGTGAGAACATTGCTCCCCACAAGATCCCATAATTGATTTTATAAATCTCTGACCAGAGGAAGAATGAATAATGAGGTGTGGGGTCTTGTTTTTCAATGGGCTGAACTGTCATCGTAGTATGTGTGGGCGAATGGTATGTGAGTGCGCCCAGTGATGGGTTGGCGCCCCATCCCGGGTTGTTCCCTGCCTTGCACTTGTAGCCTCCGTAGACCCCCTCCACGACCCTAAGTAGAATGAATGGTCGCAGAAAGCGAATGGATGGAAGTTCTGCATGTGATCTAACATAAAAACCGCTACAGGAGCAGTGCAGTAAATTAAGGGAAAACAATGAATGCCCAGCCTTGCAATTGTACCTAAATCGAAGATGACTCCCTCCAGTTGGGAGCTGCATTGGACTGACCCAGCCTGTGGCAGAAGCCTGCTGGGTCAGTCCGCCCCCCCTCCCCCCTCCGAGACACTCCTCCTTCTCATAGATATCGCTTGTGTGTTTCCTAGCAGTTCAAGGCCTCGCTGAATAAGATTTTCATGAAGTGTTTGACATCAATAAGAAAAAAGCAGACCAGCGAGATCTACCGCAGATTAATATTCAGCCGGCATCATTAAGTGAATTTATTTGCATCCATTATATGATTCACGGACTGTGGAACATCGCTTACAGGTTAGACTGGAATGAGTTTGGTTCACATTCCAGAATGAACATCTTTGTAAATAAAACAGACGGTAATTGCTTTTTAAGGTGTTTGTAGATAAGACAAAGGTGGACTTTAACGTGTTTCCTAAAACTGATATAGCAGCATGTGAGAACATGTCTTTATGTAGCTGGTAAGACAAATGCATCGGCCATTACTGGGCAATATCTATATATCTATATAATCATATATTGTCGTAAGTGCAAACTCAGCAAACCCCCTGAAATGTGTTTGTGTTACTATCTACTTTAATAACAGAACTGATTTCGAAGGAAATTCAAAAGAAAATGTTATCGTCATGTATGGGTCAGGAATCAATACTCGGCTGAAAAACAGCGATTTAAAAAAATAAAGACGCATTACAGTTCAGCAGAGTATAGAGCCGTTCTTAAAGAACTCTAAAAGTGGAAAAACTCAATAGCAATATAGAATAAGATTGATATGACTGCGGCAGAGAAAATCAAATCGTCAGCCACGTCTGCAGAATTTGATTTTTTTTTCCCCTCTCGGATTTAAAATGTTCCCTTTGCATTATGAAGGTGTAGATCACCTTGACGTGACCATAACTGACTCCAAGGCAGGTGTATGATGGTCTCATGGAAGTTGGGGTTATGAATCAGCGTCGTGGCACGGGGGCTGGAGAACTTTGGGAAACCTTTTTTTTTAAAAGCACGCACAAAATTGTACCTTGCAATAATATGCAATAATGTCATTCCCAAACGCAATCGTCCCACTGTAAATAAAAAAAAAACTATTTATGCATTCTGTTATGATTCCATGTTTAACATACGAAACCGTTGTGTCTGACAGGAAGTTGCAGCATCTCCTAAAAATACACCACCGTTTATCGACATACTCTGGGACAAATTGTCACATTGGAAGCCGGAACGTTCCGGGGGAATTGAAAGGGAGCCCGGGAGAATGTGGCACCCGGAATTAGTGTTAGGTTGTAAGGGGCGTAGATCGGGCGACACTGCCTAGCCTGCCGTTTTTTGGATGAAGGACCCAGTGAAGTCATGCTTCCTCCCCCCACACCTTCACGGTCCGTCTGTGAAGCCCCCGTTATGTTTACGGACACTGCTCTGTGTCATTTCATTCCCGTGGAATTATGTGAGAGCTGGACTTCTCTGTAAATGGGCAGGCCTTGTGTCATACCACTTGTTGGGCGACATTTTCCAGAGCATTCCCTAGCTGCCCATCATCGTGATTAAGGAAGACATGTTGGTGTAATGCGTGCGTATAGCGAAATTCAGAGGATTCAGAGGCTTTCAGGAATTCAAATGAGGATGAAAGACGAAACGCTTGAAATCTGACCCACAAACAGAACTGACATTCCACTGATATGTTAATATGGGCCTGCTCTCGTTTCCAGTGCTTCATTTGAGATGCCTGACAATGCCTCGCCTCCCTCAGGATTCGCACCGAAACCAGGGGTGCTTCTTATGCAGGGAGAGAGCTGGGAATCTATTGCTCATTCAGAATCGTCTTGTTTTCACTTCAATGATTGTGCCAGTTACAAATTCGTAAGTACAGGTTGGCTGATTTCAAGAAGAGCCGCTCAGTTGCTCTCACCCGCAACCCCGTTAAAAATGCAAAGGAATCTCTGAAAGTCATAGCAATTTAACTACAGCCGAAACAGGCAAGATCTCTAGGCTTTGGACGAACGCCACGTTTAAAGGACTGGCGCCTCCGCCGGTCAGAAGTTTGAAAACCCGGCAATTTCCTGTGTCCCTACATAGTTCTGCTTGGACTGTCTCCAGAAGCCGAGCTCCCTGTGAGAACCACGCGGCCGTAAAATCCCAAGGTCTGTGGAGAAGAATGGGAAAGCGAGGGAGATATTTTTTTTCCCGTCTTCTGTTTGAATTTTCGGTGCTTGCGAGGCCCTGGTGGTGGGATTTCAGCGCTGGAGTGCCTCCTACCTCGTCGACGTACAGGAGCTGTCTAACTATCCATAGCCTGTCTGACATTCACGCCATCTTCCCCGTTCCACTACCTGCCCTCCCTTCATGCTCTGTTTATTTCCTCTTCCCCCGGTGGCCAGGGCAGAATGTAAATACGCGGCTCTTCTGCGCCTGCTCTTCCAGGCAGAGCTCTATCTGCAGCCGGCGTTTGGAGGCCCGGCTCAGATAAGGAGACGTGCAGCAGCTTCTTTATCTTTAGAGAGCAGCGGCGTGGATTATTCCGAGGTGCGCTGGGCTGTTCCCGACGGCCGATCCGCTTCCATGGCTAATGAGCGCTAGCGGCCTCCTGCGCGTGGTACGCCTGTCGCTCGTCTGAGCCGCCCCGCCTGTGCCGTTACGGGGGCCTCCGTTTGATTCCTGAGGCCGGACAGTGCCGAGCGTTTCAGGGAGTGTCGCCCGGGTAACCTGTGTTCCAAGGTAAAGGAAAATAACGGTCATAGAGATGCTCGGCGGGGGAGGAACGGCACCGTCTCAGCACCGCGGCTGCACGCCAAGCGGACCTCATCTGTTTGAGCCCAGAAGAGACGGGCAACAGATGGAATTGGGTGTCCATCCCAGCAGAGAATATCCCTCCCCCCCATGCCCGATCCCAACACCGTACCATACCCTCTTCAGGAAGAAAAACACACACACACACACATACACACACACACACGAGGAATCGGGCCAGTTCCTGGCACCATATGTGCTGCCACAAGGCCCACTGATCCACAGCAAAAGGAAAAAAAATTTCCCAGCAGTGCCCCCCGCTTGTGGCACGACGCCCCTTCTGACGACTCCGAGCCAGTTGGCCCAACGCTGCCGTTCTGGACCTGAGAACAGACAGAGGTACAGAATGCAGCGGGTGCCCCTCCCCCCTCGCTCCAGCATTGGCACGCGTCATCACTACGCTTTGGCTCGATGGCATAATGGGCTGCATGGAATTATGGGAGATTACAAAGCACCCCAGCCCCCTTCCCCAGTAACTGGAAGCAAGTACAGTACAGCGGATCTTATACAATTACAAAGTTCTTTGCTAAACTAATCTTTACTCTTCAAAATGGTGCCAAGAAAGTTTTTGTAAAGTGTTTTGTTTTTTTTTTTTAATAGATGGAGGAATGTTTTATGGTGACTTCCTACAAGAATCTGCTCGATTTATTTGTCTGAGAAGTCTCAACCTTCACAATATTCTGCGGTTCATCCAACATTTGGGCGATAGAAAAGCGTCTCCTCACTGTGAGCTAATTTAATCCTCGATGGGGAACAGAAGTGCATTGTGGGTTTTTCGTCTGCCAGTGCCCACCATGACTGTGTACACCGGTCAAAGCCCACTGAAGCACAGAGCTGATTGTCATCACAAGTTGTCCTGAATGCTCACCCATATCAGCCCCTATCACGCTAAAATACCCCAATGCGGGTTCCCCAGTGGCACACGAGCAGTGAGATAGGGGCTTAGAAGACACCCCTATCCCAGAATTCTCATTAAATCTTGTCCGGCTTGATTCCGCTTCTATTGTCCTGTGGATGTGCTTATCGCTCCTCCTTCATCATTTTCAATGAGCTTATCTAGTTCCCAAGAAGCATGGCATATCGCGCGGTGGACATCCCGGATGGGGCCAAATTACGTCAAGAGGTACATGGGCCAGCACAGGTGCTGTGATCCATTTCAGGTTCAAATAAGGAGCAAGGATGCAGAAGCAAATGGGGAGCGAACCATAACACGTCGGAGCAAAAAAACACTACCGTCAATTTTTGTGTCCGGTCAGTGTTTAGTTTACTATAATAATAATAATAATAATAATAAAATAAATTATTATTATTATCTAGTTGGTAACAGTTTCATTCATCTGCATCATCTTACAAACAAGCATTGTGGAATCCTGACACCATGAAGGATGCTTTGATGAAACAGGATTACGATACAAGAAAACAAATGAGCACAGCAGCAAATACTTTAAATTTACAGCGGTATCAGACATTCGCTAAACGGCCGTGTGACAATCAGCGGGATTTAGAGCCCTGGGAGTTTCACTCGCTTCAAATTACTCATCGCCACTAGCTAAAGAAAAAAGAAACCCTTCTTGTTCATTGTTTTGAAAATAACTCACTTTTAATAAGTACGTCAGAAGCCTCAGATACCGTAAAGTCACCGGATGCTGATGGATGAGTACCTCAAAAACTTATTGCACAGCCCGAAAGAAATTTGCGAAAGCGAAACATTTGATATAATATAATCAGCCTTGTATCCGAAGCGTTATATGCAGCGCATTCGTCATCTGATGACAAAGTGTAAAATAACGACCTTTATCTGGAAGTGCTATCTTTTTTTATTACCACAATAAGAACTTAATCTTTTTAGTGCAATGAGCAAGCTTACAGGGGCGAGTTTAGAGTAGGTCTCGCTTGTTTGTGTTCTTGTTGAGTTTACTCTGCTGCTGGCCGAGCTGCTGCCTACAGCTGGAGTCAATCCAAAGGGATCAGCTAGCGATTGCAAACACCCGGAAGCTACCGGAAGAGAAAGTCTTCGGTGCCATTACGGGCACCTTTGCCGGCGGGGTCACCCGGGCGGTCTGCTTCAGAAGCCGAACAGAATAGCGCCAGAGCGCCGGCAGCACCAGCGATGCAGACGCCTGAGAACGAAGGCGCTAGCGATTCGCTTCCAGGCGTCTGTGAGCACCACCACGGGGGACCCCGGTCAGTGAGAGGACCTCAATGTTCATGTGGTCTTATGCCAACAGAAACTCCTCTGTGAAGAATAATACTACACTATGAAATTAAAGGTAATTAGTGTAACTTCTTGCAATTTGAGGTTACTTCCCAGATACACCCATATCTACATATATATATATATATATATATATATATATATATATGAATGTATGATTGTATGTATAGTTCTGCAAAAAAATACGATACAAATGGTGCATTCTTGAAATTGAAAAGCTTCACCTTTTCATTTTTATGGTTTGTTGAGTGTAACCTTCAGCCCAGCGTGACACGCGTGACGTGAAAAGCCCAGGGACTGGACCGGCCGAGCCGACCTGCCGTTAAAGACTCACGGCGAAGCAAGTTCCACACATGCAATTTAAAATGCGATTAAACACCGCTGACCCCAGCCATCCGTCTCTGTCCCCTGTAAATTTCACCCATGGCTTCGTAAGAAAACTCCAGACCGACCATCCCCCAACACCCCCGGCCCTCCCAAACCTCCCCCCACCCCCAACCATCCATGGACCATTTTCTCATCCCTCTGAGTTAGTAATGAATTCACACTCGCCTCCTGGAGGGATCCTTACCTACCATTCTTTCTAATTATCCCGTAATTATCCTCAGGCGGAGAAGTCAGAGTTACTCCGGTCCTGTGGACACAAATGTTATGGCCGCCGCTATTAAAAGTTCACGACACTCCAAGGAGCAGAGCATGAAAAGTGCGACGTCGCCGTAGATCTCGGTTCCGCGTCACACGCACGAAAACCTGACTCGCTTAAGTAAACACCAAGCCTTTTAACTACGGCAAAATTTACACGGCAAGCTACGCGCTGTCCTTGAGCAAGGGCAAAAAAATAATATCATTATATATAGCATATTGAAATGGAAAGTGGCATCCCCCGATGCCATCTATCACTCTGCCTGTCAAGCAGAGTAGCAGTTACCCCTCCGCTGCGGCCCCCACAGCCCCGCGGAGATCTTAAACGCAACATAAATACATCAAAAGCCGAGACAATACCGACCAAGATGATCCTACGCAGCAAAAGCATCTCCTGGCTCTGTGGCAGGCCCAGAGCTGCCCTCCGCAGGAGTCTGCATCTTTGCCTCTTATTTCCGGAAGCTTCTAGTGCCAGCTGTGTGTGACAGAACTGGGGTGGCATTCATCGGCGCTAGATTGAAGGGTCACATAAATCTCCCGGGCAGTGCCCAGCTGCACGTACCCCGCCCGAAGGTGGGGTGGGGTGGCTCTTTGCAATCGCCCACACGGACCCAACAGGGGCAGGGGATGCGTCTCTCGTTTTCACTCCTTCTTTTACGCCCATCCCGGTGGGTGAATGTGGGTGAACATTCCCCCGACTAAAAAAAGAAAATGTCCTGGAATGATTAATCGGTTGGCCAGCTATGCATCATTGTTCCATGGATTGTTCATGAAACATTGTGCATGAAAGGGTCATAAAACTCTTACATTGGGTCCTTTGAGGAGCGTTTCCAAGGCAACCGTGGTCACTGCTTTCCGAAATGCTTATGCTCTGCTTATGAAGGAGTGATTGGAGCTCATGAACGCGTTATGAAGGTGTTCTGTGAAGCACCAAGGATCTCCCAGGTCTTCTCTTCAGGTTGGAAATTTCTCCAGAGTCAGTGTGATGTTATTTCCCTAACGCTAATATAGAACGGGAAAATGGAATAGGTTACTTGTACCTCGAGGTCCGAATTCCGTTAGAGAAAAATACATGTTTTGTTCGACCAAAGCATGTAGAACAATGCTCTTCTGTTTAAAAAAAATAGAAGACATCTCCCTCGATATGAAACCATGTCATGCGTGACCTTTTCAGCCCCAGAACCTCTTGCCTCTGGAGGTCTGAAAGAGACCAAGATTGTTTCTATTATATATTACAAAGCACCCTTAGGCAGCATGTGCTAAGATTTGTCCACGATGATTCCAGAACTCCGGAACATTGTCCAGGCCACACCCCCATCCCCCAGGTGGGAAACCCACTAAACAGAAGCTACCAGCTGTATATCCGGGGATCTCGGCAACCAGATGTGCAAGCGACCGCTCTCTGAGTGATGACTATGGTGGTAGGTCTTTAAAATCCAGTGGTTCTGAGTCTCTCTTTTTTTCTACGTCTAATTAAACTGGCAACTTCACACGCTTTCTTTTGACGGAATTAATTGTTCCGACGCTATGTCTTGACTACATTCAAATAAATCAATTTGTCAGAGTTTTAAATTAAGGCTGCCAACGTCAGTGTTCAGCTACACAATGCTACACAGTTTAGAACGTGTTATCTGCTAATGCAGAAAATTAATGTTCTTCATTTCAGTAATTACAATTATTATTTTGTTTTATTTTAGTCTGTATTAGAGGTGTGACAGAAGCAGGAATTATCCAAAATATGTAATAGATATCTTAACATTTCAGAGCACATACAAGCTACCAATTATAAAGATATTGCTCTATAGATCATTTTGATTAAGTAGCACAACATTTCCTCGCAGCCGTTTTAACACACAGTGCATGAGAGAAACATGTATAGAGTTTTCTTCTCATATGATCCAGTAGTATAGAGTGTGTCCCATTCAAGAAATGTATGAGCACTTCTGCAAAAATTAATAATTAGTGGCCATGCCAGTTCTACCTTTTCAGTGTCCATGCTTACAAGATACGAATTACAGAAAAACATGCTGTACAATAAAGATTCCATCCACCACTTAATATTAACATTAGCAGAACCTAGATTTCTTAAATCACATTATTTTAATTCAAAAACAAATAGAGGAAGATAAAAATGTAATAATAATAAATGTATGTTTCTCTATTATTATTTTGTATGCTTTTGGTGTCCTTTGTGAGCCATTTTCTGAGAGTTGTTTTATTTTACAAGCACCAGGGAGGTGTTAGAGGAATGGAAATCATCTTAGCAAGCGACGGGCAAATCCAAGAGAAGAGCCCCAAATACGCTACTCGCCTGAGTCTGGGGCTGTTTCAGTGTCAGATATGCTGTTCATCTGCATCTTCAAGTAGCATCTGCTCTCTCTGCACTGCTGAAGACGTTTCCTCGGCAGACAAATGGCGCTCGTGGGGGGTAATCGCGCGGCTCGAGCACGTCCAGATGACTCAGCCATGTGGTAGGCCGCATTCCAGCATGGCCCCCTCTGACCTCCACCCTTTGACCTCAAAACCCGGGGAGCCACGCTGGCATAAGCTGGGGGCCAACTATGCATTTTCTGGAAAGAGGGACAGTAGAAATATCACGGGAGGTAAGTTGGCTAGCTGCTGACACAGATAGCTGGATCCCTCCCTACTGGCCTGGGAGATGGTTTAACCCAGGACACCGAAATCCAAGGAAAAGCAAACGATTGCAGAACATTGGAAGCAGTCTTCAAGTCACGCATCAATGACACATAGGAGGTTGGCGGAGGAGGAAACGGATTGATCTCTGTTTGTCTAGTGGGTGACATTCGTTCAATCAAATTTATGAAGTAAATGCAATTATGAAAGGACCAGAAAACTGCTTTCTCAGTAAAGGCCAAGGAAGTTGTGCAATTTGAAGTGTATCTTTTGGCTTTGATTTTTTTTATTAGTGCATTTAAAGTCTCCGCATATGCTGTCATAAATAAAATTATCTACCTTCCTCCAAGCAGCGGGTGAAGAATTTACACAAAGGTGATATGTTAGTGTTTTCAATTTTCAATGTTATTTCCCCAATAAAGCAGCAAATATAATTTGTGCAGTCTAATATGAAAAACTGCTTTTTGTAAACTCCTTTATTCCCCCTTAGGTTCATGAACCATCACTATATATTTGTATGAAGTATATGTACAGTGCCGTGCAGAAGTCTTAGGGAGTCAAAGAAAATGTTTAAAGCTATTTATCTTGGTAGTAAGTGTATATTTGATCAGAAAAAAATACAGTTTAACATTGGAACATATGCGAATTAACCGTAACACGATAAAAACTAACAAGAATTTCTTCTATTCTGCAAAAAAGTTACAGATATCTCTATCTGGGCTGGCCATAAGAACAGCGCTTCAGATCCCAAACCTCTATTCAGGGGCACCCCAGCCATTACGTGTATTCCTTAAAATAGACCACCGGCTCAATTAATTAATTGATTTAATTAGGTAAATAACTGGGTGTTTAGGCAAACATGGTATTCTAGGACACAGGTAAAAAAATACAGGGGCATGTTAACTGTTTATTGCAAATGCTGGGGCGACTTTATGAGAGATTTCAAAATGGCTAAAGCCAGTGGCTCTCAAAGTCGGTCCTTGGGCCTCACTGCCCTGCTTGTTTTCCTGCTATCCCTGCCCCACACACGAGTCCCAGCTGTCTTTTGGCTTCTGATTGACTGAACACACCTGATTCAGGTAATCAGCAGTGTGTAGGGCAGGGATAGCTGGAGAACAAGCAGGGCAGTGGGTCCCGAGGACCGAGTTTGAGAACCACTGGTCTAAGCCAACACACTTTGATAGACGTAATATCACAGTTTCACACCACCAGGAAGATCATTTAAATATCATTTCCTCTGACTGCCTAAGACTTTTGCACAGTACAGTACTGTGGTGTGTGTGTGTGTGTATATATATATATATATATATATATATATATATATATATATAGTTGTTTTCAAGGTGCTACAGTGCTTTTTCCTTTTCTAACTTTAATAACCCAACTTACTTCCATTAAAATGTAATTTTGCCCAAGATTGTCACATGAAGAGCAATAAATGAAAACACTGATTTTAAATTTGAAATTAGCTGTCTGTCATTGTGATGCCCGGGGCTGCCAGAGTGACTGGGTGTTACCACCTAAGCATGCTATTATTTCGCCATTTGAGACTGACCAATGACTGAGTAATGGGAACAGAAATTTCATTTTCACCTATGACTGAAATAAATACAATCCACTTAAAAGAGATTTATTTTTGAAGATACTATTTGATTATGCGTCATAGTCTATTTGGCTGTAATTTAGGTCATTGGTGGCAAATAGAAGCTAATGAAGAGGAGATTACCATGGAAACATCGTATCTAGCGTAGTCTTGTCAGATGCATCATCTTGTATCAGCGTTATCGATGTTATTGATAAAACAAACCGAAATCTGCTGGGCAACACTTGCAGGTAGGATAACACTGAAGTTGCCATTCATCAGTTTCATACCCAAGTCAAACAGCAACGATGAAACAATCTTGGAAGATACAACAACTGTTAGATCAGAAAGTAGAACAACAAGCCCAAGCTGTAAAACGAGCATGACAACGACATACAAGATCGTGAATTTGTCAAGTGGGAGGAAGTTTTGAAGAGTAACCCTTAGTACGGTTTGGATAAGGTAGATCGGCATTTTCCTAAAGGGCTTGACCAATCTGGGGCATGGCGACCTTCCCCAAGAAGCCCGACTTGCGTTATGAAGGCGATCACCAGCTTTCATGCCCAAAACAGAATGAGCGGGCTGGCACAGTGACCTAGAGAACATGCTGCCTCACCAATCTCCCACCAAAGATGACACGTACGAGGAAGTGGGCTGAAGGAAGCAAAATGACACTTCACAGCAGGAAATGCCTGGCGACTCGTTCATCCGAGGCCGATAGGCCCCGTAAGTAGACACCTTCCGCTCGTGCTCAGAGTCTTTGAGGTACAGTGAGAATGACACGACGCCAGAATGTGAGGTACCAACACCAGTAATCCTCTGAGAAGGAACATGGAAAACGAGGAGGACGGGGGGGGGGGGGGGGGGGGGGGGATGGGGGCTTGCAGACGGTTATTTCCTCTGGAGCTTTCAGCGAGCAATTCCTGGGGCCAGAAGCACGCTGCAGATGCATTTCTAAGCTGATGAAACGACCCCCCTGGACACAACGATTTCAGCAACCCCCCCCCCCCCCCTCCCCACCGGAAAAGAGATTGCTGGTACAAATCCCAGCATCAGCACTTAACCTGACTCAGGCTCTGTGAAATATCCTACTGTACAAACCAGTAACAGAGTCAGTCTAAGCTGTACGTTGTGACTGGTTCTGAGAAGGACTGCAGACCCCAGAATATATCGCTATAATCCGAATTTCTCATGCTAATAAGCTAATTTATTTCCATATTTCTGTTCACATTACAGCCGTGTCTCCATCCAGTGGGAATAATGATTGTAGCCGTTAGCGTTGTCCAAATTCATACCTTGTACATTATAACCTCTTTGTACACCCCACATCCAAATTATGTCATGCTATTAATTAGATACACCAGTGAAGAGGATAAGCCGGTCGTCCAGAAGGGGATTAGCTGAGATTTTAAGATTCCTACTCAAACAGGCATAACGAATGGAACTTCAACAAAGGTCTACATTCAACAGGTAGGAACCTAAAAGGACATAAAGGTCTGTCTGATCTCTACAAAAACTATTGCAAACTTTAAGTACAGATCAGGATGTGAGACAAATGAAGACCCGGCTCGTTTAATTCATTTAAATTATAGACATTGACTGATTCTGTAAAATATGGGGACATTCCATTACCTCTGAGTGAAGCCGCCCCCCCCCAGTGTCTGCATGCTTGTCCTACTCATTTCATCATCCTTGTTCTTTACATCTGACATGACTGGCATAGTGCATCTTTTGGCAGAAAATCTATCGCATTCGCCCATCTGCTGTTACCTTCCCATCGCCAGCATGTCTTCGCTTAAGTGATGTATGGTCACATTAACTTGATTGAAAAGTGATAGTTCACTCTGTTTACTTTTCTCTGTGGTGGACAGGAGCTGACCGAGTAAAGAGGTGCTTCCTGCCTGGAGAGGATGATTAAAAATGTAAGGACCAAAGTGAGCTAAATATGATTCCGGACGCTGTGGTCGTCCACAGAAGGACGGCATGATCGGTGACCCAAGGAGCTGCAACTCCAGGGACAAATATCACACAAGATGTCTTCATGCCCAGTGTCGTGCTTACATGCTCTCAGCTGGCAGACGTAATATGATATGTGATGCGATGATTGATTAATTGGGATTGATTGATTAATTAATGCAGCCTATCATTAAAGAACAGATATCCTTTAACAGGAGTACCTTGGACCTTTCAATGACATTTTGACCAAAAAAAAAATCGTACAGTTCTTAAAACCTAGAATTACCTGCTAACACCAAAGAGAACAGACTGCCACACCCTGAGAGACAGCAGGATACCTAGCAGAGCGAAAGCGGAACAAAAATCGCTGTTAAATGTGACATATTTGCATTAATATGCATTGACTAGAAGATGATTAGAAAAAGCATAACGATTTGAAAACCATGATCCTCTGTAGTCATTAACACAGAGGGAAAAAAAAGTGTTTAATAATTAAAACTGCCAGGGTTCTCCACCAAACACATGCATCCATTTTCCATAACCGCTTTCATACTGCTGACTTACAATGATCTTGGACCGCATCCCAGTAAGACAGGGCATGACACGGCCTGTAGGGGTCGCCACTCTATGGCAGGGCACACACCTACACACACACACACCAGGGACAATCTAGGCAAGGAAAGCAAAACCTATGGAATAGTCTGCTTGGGCAGTGTGCAGCTCTGCGGTTTAAGCTGTGTGTCTGTGATCGGAAGGTCATATCCTGCAGCTGATATACCGATTTTGCCCTTAACCCTAATCGCTCCCAAGACTAGTTGACTGAGCTCTCGCAATTGTACGTCGCTTTGATTAAAACCATCTGCTGATTAAATAAATGTAAATGAAGGAATACAAGCAAATACACACACGTACACAGCCTGAATCGAACCCACAACCTTGGCGGCCGGAAGCTGTCACGTCAAAGGGCTGGATCGCAGTTTTATTTGCACAGGATGGCTTCGGTTCTTCTTTTGGGAGCAAAGAGGGTCTCCCTAATGTCATCCACTGAGAAGGAGAGACGCTCGTCATTGCTGCATTGCAGATCCTCCAAGACGAGCGGCATACTCATTTCGGTCATGTGGCAAATCTCTTACCTGCACGTCTCAGCACTCTGCAAAAGACGGAGATGCAGGTTAGTCTGGCTCAGCTCAGCTCTGCTATTCAGCTGCCACACCTGCCTTCTAAGGTCGCGGGAGGCTACGGGGTGGAGACCCAGGAAGTGCCACACGGTTAAAAACTTAAACAGGCTACTTAATATGCCTCAGATAAACCCGTTTCTCAGTCAGTGATTCAGCTGTGAAGTCCGTCTCTGCAGAGTCCGCTAAGTGACGGGAAAACGTGTCCTGTTTAGTGAGATCACTTCCTCATGTGCTCATTTGCCAGTCCACCAAACATCTGCTTAGTGAGCTGTGTTTATTATAAGCAAACGATATTATTTAATTTATCACGCTAAAACATTTTAACTGTTTACAACGACATGCACTGAATCTCACACTAATTTTTTTTCATAGTTCATTAGTTAATAGGTTTCGTATTTTATTTGTTACGGCCCATAAGCTGCCGCATTTAGTAGACCTACATTTTTAAGATAAAGATGGATTTGACACATATATAAAGTTCTCATACTGTACGTACTTGTCCTGTGATGTACTGGCATCCGGTCCAGGGCCGATTCCCACCTTTGCCCTAAGCTCCCGGTCACTGAAATCCAGTATTGGATGAGGAGCCAGCAAAATGTACGGGTACGGTCGATATAACGATATAATTGATGTTATGAAATGGACAGTTTCAACTTAAACTCATTAACAAACAACACCTGCGCCCAGGTCTGCATCGCTGTGTGAGCAGATGTATGTCAAGGCAATAAAACGGTGTTCTTCATAAAACATGATTAAAAAGAGACGATGGTCATTTTATTCTGCCGATACGTATAACCAGAATGCCCAGGTAACGAGAAAACGACCTGACTGTTCTTTTATTAACGTGAGCATCGATAATGTAACAGCATGTGACGGCAATTTCATATAAAAAGGCACATTAGAAATGAAGAGACGCTAACAAGCACCGTTATCTGAGATTTTACTCCTGAGCAGACGAGCGTTCAGGGAAATTGATTTACCTGAGGGAGGGGGGGTCTCTGTAATGTATAGTCATTTAATCTCCAGGAATTAATAGCACACATGCACATAGCACGCCATGTATTCAATTTACATTTTCCCTCTGCCTCCTTATTTGATAGCCATGCCTGGGATGGGGGAGGATAAAAATTGTTAACGGGGGAATGTCATTATTGCAGAGGGGCGTCTTGGTTTAGTAATTTTGCCGCATCAAATCTCAGAAGAAGCAGCCGGGTCAGATGAAATTGCAATTTCTATTTATTTATTTATTTATTTATTTGTTACTACGGGTCTGTAAAAATTCCCTCCCGGACCCACTGTCATTTTTGTTTTCGGTCAACAGTGTCGCGTTAAATTTCATTATCCCGACACACGGATGTGCGGTCCTGGGAGACGCCCGGCCAGATCCCGTAGCTCCCCGTCCCGTCCGCGGCTGCGCCCCTGCGCCGCGGGAAGGGGGGGGAGGGCTGAAGTAGGCAGACAAGGACGGTTCTAGTGAGATTCAGTGAAAATAAGGCAGACACCAGCAGCATACAAATGAGGACAAGCACCATCTTCCCCTCCGCAGCCACCGGAGCGGTAACACGCAGCCTTTAAACCGCACCGTCCCGCAGACTGATCTAACAGTCAAGCGGACTCGGGTGCGCACCGGCTTAGCACGGCGGATCCTGATTGAAATAATAGAGACAACGGGGCTGATTGTTCATAATTTTTAGAATACACAACCTTTGTGACAGGCATTTCGTTTCATTTTGTTTTATTTGATTCTATTTTAAAGCCCCTTTGGAGGTGCAGACTCTGCGGGTACTTGCACCGCGCGCAGCTCTCACTCCCCGGCGTAGTTTGCCCCAAGCTGGCCTGACAGCTCCCATCTCTAAGCTCAACGCCCGTTTAGTTGGATTAGATACCCTTGGATAGCAACCCCCCTTCCCAAGAGAGATCCACCCCCCCCACCCTCTCACACTACTGAGGCAGTTTTTTTCTGAATGCAGAAAGTCATACTGAGAGCCAACTGAGATACTCTATGCCTGTTTTTAGATATTTTATTTTTTTAATGAAGCGGGCTTAGATATGGTGCAAAATGCAGACAGCTATAGCTGCGTGGTTATAGTGCAGGCTGCCTCTGGAGGTAGGATGTAGTGTAGGGAGGGTAGGGTGTGGTTTTTTAGCGATTATTACACTTTGAAGAGCTTGGTTTCAGTGCGACATTCACTGGGGTGAAGCGTAGTAATGACTACGAGAATGTAATGAGGTTATACTTGATAAAAGATAGAAAAAAGCAAACAAATTTAAAAAGCATTAAGACGCAGCATAAATTAATACTAATGGTGGAAAACAGCCGGCACTATGTTTGCGGGTCCCCCATGACAGTTCATTTTATGTGTGTCTGTGTGTGTATGGGGTGGGGGGTGTATGACGTTATTAAAGGGATTCTTGCCGATTTGTGTCTTGACTGCAAGTTCATGTTTCGATTTACTGTCCCCAGAATAGGATCCTCCCGAATTCGAATTTATTTCGGTTGGTACTGCAACTGTATTATGCTAAAAGCCTCAGACGGAGTTAGGGAGCAGGGAAGTGAATCAGCTGTCCCACTTTTCATTCTGCCGACAGAATGAAATTATGTTTGTATATTTTAGATTCGCTACCACTGAACATGCAGACTCTTTTGCATTTAAATGACTGTTTGCTACATTTGATATCTCCACCTGGCATGAACCTCACAGCGAACATTTGACTGCAGTAACCTCACTTTCAGTTTTAATACATCTCAAAACAAACGCAACCCCTCCCCTCACTCATAACAGTCCTTCAATTTTTTGTGTATGGGTTTGAATATAATTCACATTAAATAGCTAAATATATAAATAAGAATTACATTGCTTGGTCTGCAACTGGATTCAGTGAAATAAAATGCGAGGAGACTCGGGTAAGTCATTCTAACAAACATAACCGTCTCCCTGGCAACAAGTGAAAGGACCTTATTTGGTGCTTTCGATTCAGTGTCTGAAGGAGCGGACTGCAATAATAAAATAAATTATGTGAAACAATAAAATAAAATGCATCAAAAAGGTCCTGTGTCAAGTACAGTGAACCTTACGTGGATGCATGTTCACTACGTTCAACCAAATTAGCCAAGTTCACCATGTGGACCAGCCGTTCTGCGGCTGTCGCTTTTGACATATTTAAAACTGCCCCGAGCCGCATGGATTCCGTGCATGCCCTCCTCTGGGCCTCCCTCCCTCATGCACTTCCTTTTCTGAGCGAGCTTTGCTGGTCTACACCAGAGTCCGCTGCAAACGTCTTTTGAATATCGACCCGCGCAAGTGCCGGCAGCGCTTCCCGAATTCGGACACTCTACCCCGCAAGCACTCCCGCTTCGATTTCGTGCCGCCTGGCCGGTATTCCGGAGCGGTGATGAACGATGTTGTGACAACCCCTGCCGTCTACCAGGAATAACCCCTGGCTTCAGGACGTGCACAGATGAATGAACGGTTCAAAGTGGCACCCCTCCCCCTCCCTCTAAAACCTGGATCTCCACTCCATCGTTTTTCCCATGCTAATAAACTCCTAAAGCGCATTTATTGAGACCCTCCCTTTGGCGCGTGTATATAACCGATTTAAATGGAAAAACATCCCGCCTGATGAATTATGCGATAATTGACGGGGCATAAGCGAGTCTCCTAGCCTACCGGGGAGCGGCACGCGGTGAACTCCGGCTCGCGCGGATGACTGAGCGCGTCCACCTCGGTGTGAAACGGGCGCGTCACCGAGCCGAACTCGCGCGCTGACAGGCCGTGGAGGGGAAAGCTGCAATTTCTGCCAAACGTACTCATTCAAGACACCCGCCCCCAATGTCAACTAGAAAATTAGAGCAAACTACTCAAGGTTATACCCAGCGCTAGTCCCTCTGCAGTATTCACGGTCATGTTTCCTTTGCTCCCCCCGCACATTCTGGAAGAAACCAGAGAGCAAAATGCTGTTAATGTAGACCTTAAAATTCTGTTTTTAATGACGCCTCCAAATTAAGAGCAGGAGAGGATTATTAGAAATTAGAATGAATGATTTTTCTGCAATTAACTACATTTCTGCTTTAATGTACATATTCATATATGCAAAGGCATCGGGAAAGAGAATCACTACGCAAAGCCAAAGGATGTTAATCATTGTCTCCATTTGTTAATTACACAAAGCTAGAGACGGGAAATGAAGCTCTGCAAGTATGCATTAGTACGCAAACAAGTTTGGATTAAACTAAATGCATGTCTGCTATTCCTCTTCCTGTAAATCTACTATAATCTGTCACATGATTGTGACATCGGTATCCTATCCTATGAGATCGGTATCCTGATTTAGCGAAATACGCAGCTGCAAACACAGGTACAAGGTTTAGGTTTCCTTGTAATATTGTGCAAACTAAGCAGCAAATTTAAAGGCTTTTTCCTCTTCAGCTTAGTCTCCATCTAGTCCTCGCTGATCCTAATGAAGACCTGGCATTTTATTTCAGCCTTATTCAGCGATCATTAGTTAGCCGAACGTCTCACTCTTTTCCCGTGACAAGCAGGCACCAGCATGTGTTTTGCGACAAAATGATTTTCCACCCACAAGTCAACTACAGGGTTTCTCCTGCCCCTTCCTTCCTCAGGAAGAGATTCGATGTGACATCCAGTTCATCATGCTATTGAATCACCCACTCAATTAGCTCCCTGTCCTTCCTTCCTCCTTCCTAGGGGTTAATGCCAGTTTAAACATGCTGGTAATGGCCTTCACTGTTGATATACAAGCTCTGTTCACGTTATGATGAAAAATTAACACCTTGGGATTATCATATGATTATCCCAAGAATTAGCTACATATTTGTTTTGACTGAAGTTTATCATGCGCATTTCCTGCATTGGAATATTCACAGATAAGTACATACATGTTCCAACAAATGCAGCTACATACATATCCCAAAATGTGTACTAGAATCGGACAGTGCAATGCGAACATGGACATAAATATTTATTCACATTGGAACACAATAATGAGTTGAGGATTTGCTGCTCGATAGGGCTGGTTTCATACAAGCTACACACGCATCCTGGATGTGTCAGGCACACAAATTGAAAAATGAGGGGGAAGTGGAAGGAAGGATTTTTTTTTTCTCTCCGGCAAAAGTGCGTATGAG
Source organism: Brienomyrus brachyistius (assembly GCF_023856365.1). Lineage (NCBI taxonomy): Eukaryota > Metazoa > Chordata > Actinopteri > Osteoglossiformes > Mormyridae > Brienomyrus > Brienomyrus brachyistius. The sequence continues at coordinate 6,112,062 of NC_064533.1, forward strand.
AGTCAAGCTTTTTTCGACCATGGATATAATGAGCGAGCGACATGATTGGGTTATGGGGAGCAGCAGTTTCTCAAACTGCTCCGAATCAGTCACAGATCGTCTTGCCCTCACATGCACAACAGCAACACATCCCGTAGAGCCCGACGGCAGGCACGAGGGCATCATTATGCTGATGCAGGGGTTAATAGTTCAGCTAGACAGCCAGGCGACGCATCACCGAATACCTTGGCATGTCTAGCAGGTCCTCATAACAGCAGCATTCCCCGGCATCCCTAAAGATTTCTCTAGCCCCCTGCCTTTTAACCAGCTGGAGTAGAAGCTCTAAAATAACCCTGTTGTCAGCAAAACTCGAACATCCCAAATATTTCTAATTCCAGCACAGTTTCACTCTGAGACCAACTTGTGATCGGACAGTCCCCCCCGAGAGTTTGAACGTCTCATTTCTTGAGCTTTATCGATTCTCGCTACCCGGGATCCAGTTATTGTAGCTATGGCTGTGTGCGGTTATACCGACCAAGCTCCTGTGAAGATGCTTCACGTCAACCTCTTCCTGTCATGTGACACATTTTTGCTCAAGGTTAACATAGCAGGATTGCTATTTGGATCTAAGCCTACAACCATGACGACAAGGTCCCATTCCTTACAACCTATTATCATTAGCAGAGGCACTCCAAAGCCAACCTAAGGTCACTCGCATTATTCCAGTAAATTCCATCTCGCAAAAGCCGAACCTTGAATTCCACCCATCCATCTTCCAACCGTATTGTCCTGGAGAACCTTGACAAGTAGTGCTGCTGAATAGGGCCGTATGGCGAGCGAGGAATTTACATCCACTGTTAAAATAAATAAAACAGAATGTAGAAAGTTCTTTTAAAGTCAGATGCCAAATATAGAAAATAAATTCAGGATCTTACAACAACCCCCCCCGCCAAAGCATATGCAGCTCTACGATAAAATACCAAAGGGTGGTGGCCATATGTTCAACATTGAGTTTTGCGCCTTAGCTTTCAGCTACCTTAAGCCTGTCACTTCAAAGAGGAATCTGCCTCTGAGGGTGTACGCCAGACTCGTAGGTGCGCTCACGCAACCTGGCGTGATCCAAAAACAACCTACTCTGGATCAAGTACAAATACAGCTCTGGGCATTTAATCTCATAGGAAACACGGTGTTTGTTGGTCGGTAGTGGTTTAGTTGGGGGGAGGGGGCATGCTGAATATTTCTAACCTCCCTTTGGAGTGTCCTCAGAACACCCCTGCCCATTCTGTTCTACTCTTCAAAGATGGATGCACAACGCCGAAATAAAGACTACATAACTCTATCGCACTCTCCCCCTCACACAGACGACGTCGCAGACAATGGTTTCAGGGGGCATTATTGTCCCGTGCTAAAAATACAGTAGAGGAGAGGCAAGACGTGGCCCAGCACTACATCTCTGAATGTATATATTCATTTATGCTGCCGGACAGGAGCCATTGCTATTCATATTAGTCATCTTAATTAACATTTTTCAATGATACCCTTTGTTGTTAAAACCTTTGTCATCCTCGTTTGTGTGCAACTTTGAAATTCTGCACACAATGTAGTTAAAAAAAAATAATAGGGCCTTATTTTTAGTTATAGAAAGGAACACTCCAGGAGGAACAGACAGAGAAGCGTGACACTTTCTTATTGTTAAGTCTTCTTTCTTATTTTATGTGCGCTGTTGTGCCCATTGACCCAGTTGAATCTAACTCTTGTTAACGTTTGAAATCTCACTTTAATGATCTTAAAAGAAAGGAGGTCCTTCTTAGGAGAAACCCACAGCTTTGGATAAACTCAGAAACTCTAAAATGAAACAAAAGAAGCCATGGCCTTAGAGCAATGTTTTCCGATCCGCTCCTTGGAGACCGACAGTCGGCCCATGGTTTTGTTCCTTCCAAGCTCCATGCCAGACAGTCCACATTTCTGCTTCTTCCCAGAAGTGGGACCCCGAGGACTGGATTGGGAAACACCGCCTTAGTGGATGCCTAATGAGAGGATTTCACCCAGATCGATCCGGGTGAAGTATCACCGGCAGAACCGATTCCGGCATTTTGGGGCGGCCTTTCCCAAATGCCATATACTTCATCATCATACCATCCACTACTCCGGCCCTGGTTAACTTGAGGTCAATCACGACTCTGTTGGAAGGTTCAGTGGTAAAAAGCTTTCATGCAAATGAGGATTGATACTTTACGCGATGGTGCATTTTAAGCAAGTGGATGTCACTCGCACTTAGTGGTACGCAGTGGGGTCGGGGAGTGGGGGGATGCGGTGGGGCCGGTTTGGGGGCAGGGTTATTCAGAAAGACCCATTAAAACGCAACTCGTCCAAAAGAACCGCGAGGAGAGACAAGCCTCCTACAGTTACAATTAAGTGGCCATCACTGTATGTAACATACATATTTAACTACGCGAGCTCGAACTACAGTTTCCATAAAGGTTGTTTCCAGGCCTTTCTTATAGCTGAAGCACTAGTTTTAATTCCAGAGGCCAAACTCATTTACAAAGTGAAAATTCATGACCTTTCAAAACCTACATGTGGAATGAGAAGCTTTGTTTTTGGTTAAGCACTCAGCTCACGGTAATAAACGTAAGGACTGTGGATGGTAATAAGATACAGGAGTGTTGATTTATGGCTGCGGTGTCTCTGTACCTCCTAGAAAAGCCCAGGTGGGCTTTTAACAAAATGTGGTTTTAATTTTTCATATAACAAGGACTGTGAACCCATCTCCTCATTCTTAAACCCATTGTTAAACCCATAAATCAATTGTTTATTCTTAATTTTTCATCCCACAGAATTATTTTCCAAAGCCCTAAAATCAGTGTTTTTATTAGTCAATATATGAGAAACAATTACATTTATGAGGCTTGATTGTTGGTATTTCTGTGCTATAGACAAGCCACTCAACTGTGTTTACATTCAAAATAATTTGCTGGAGAAGCTTAAAACTCATGGTGGACTATAAACCAGTTAGTTTGAGGACCAGCACTAGTTTAAGATACTACCTAGCTTGAGCTAAGCAGGTGCTAGGTGGATCAAAGGGTTAACATTTACATCTAGCTCTCTGGGAAGAGCACTGAGGGGTATGTTATGTGTTATGTGTATTACATGTTGCGAGGGGGGAAGGTATATTTAAATAAACCTTTCAGGTCTAAATATAGCGAAGCTAAACAATCCTGCCGCTTTAAGTGAAGAAACTCTGCACAGACATTGGCATGTTTTTGAATATTGTTCCTTGTAGTTACTGCTGATCTCAGGTCAGTTCCGGTGAGCACAGCACAAGTGCTGGACAATGAAGCGGATTTGAGACCCAGAAACATCTGAGGCTAAACGTTAGAATCGGCATCATCTCAGGCCGAGGTTGATTACATTAAGATGGCGATTTAACCTAATCAGTGACGTTTGTTAGACTGCAGATCAGGCAGGACATGGAATCATTTAAGGTAAAACCAGTTTAAAAGACAGACAGCGTTTTGGGTGATGAGGTACCCAGAGCAGCCTCACATGGGCACTGACGACGGAAATGGGCTCTGGTGCGGCCGTAGACAGGCGGCAGCCAGCTGGCGTGCTACTCTCCTGGAAGCTGGCCAAGCGGCGTGGCAAACACCAGGGGTCGTCCGCGTTCTTTCCCCAAAACGCCTGCCCCTATCATGGTCTCACAGACAGGACGTCCCACGAGGGCATTACAACCAAGCCAGAGCAGGAGATACACACGGCCCAGTGCTGGGGAGGCTGCCAACGCCAGTCGGCATGCCACAGTCAGGGAAGCCTGCTGTTGGTCACCTGGCAGGTGAACAAAGGAAGCCTTGGACCGTACCACTTACAGCGATGTCTGAGGGGGGGGCAGAGACAGTGGCCAAGTTGTAAAACTATTTTAAGGGGGACAGTGGGGGTCTAATCAATTCAGTTTCAGTCCGAATGTGATAAACCCTAGATCTACCTTTACATGGGTGGAATTACACTGAATAATTAAGGAGGGGTGGTGATTTTTTCTCAAAGGGAATGGTTTTTATCATTTTTTTCCTCACAGTGGGGATATAATATACATGCATCTCATGAACACTCGAGCCCTGGGTAGGGGGACATTAAAGGAATAACCCAGTCATTCCCCTGGACTGCATGGCACCATGCCAGTACAATGAGTTATCATTACAGAAATAGTTTTCCAGCCTGCTGAACTAATAAATGATCCCAGCTAAGGTGGTTCTTAAAAGGTGAACTGGGCTTTTTTGTTGGACCTTTGTAAATGCTATATGGCCCCTCATAAGGCACCCTCTCACTGGTTTGGCAATACATGACATTCGGGAAGAACATCTATTTATCTAATGGAGGATAGTCTCTCTATGCCCTGACAATGGAGGATAGTCTCTCTATGCCCTGATAGTGGGGGGCAGTCTCTCTATGCCCTGACAATGGGGGATAGTCTCTCTATGCCCTGACAATGAGGGATTGTCTCTCTATGCCCTTACAATGGGGGATTGTCTCTCTATGCCCTGAAAATGAGGGATAGTCTCTCTATGCCCTGACAATGGGGGATTGTCTCTCTATGCCCTGACAATGAGGGATAATCTCTCTATGCCCTGACAATGAGGGATTGTCTCTCTATGCCCTTACAATGGGGGATTGTCTCTCTATGCCCTGACAATGGGGGATAGTCTCCTATGCCATGACAATGAGGGGCAGTCTCTCTATGCCCTTACAATGGGGGATAGTCTCTCTATGCCCTGACAATGGGGGATTGTCTCTCTATGCCCTGACAATGAGGGATAATCTCTCTATGCCCTGACAATGAGGGATTGTCTCTCTATGCCCTTACAATGGGGGATTGTCTCTCTATGCCCTGACAATGGGGGATAGTCTCTCTATGCCATGACAATAAGGGGCAGTCTCTCTATGTCCTTACAATCGGGGATAGTCTCTCTATGCCCTGACAATGGGGGATTGTCTCTCTATGCCCTTACAATGGGGGATAGTCTCTCTATTCCCTGACAATGGGGGATTGTCTCTCTATGCCCTGACAATGGGGATAGTCTCTCTATGCCATGACAATGAGGGGCAGTCTCTCTATGCCCTGACAATGGGGGACAGTCTGTCTTTGCCTTAACAATGGAGGATACTCTCTTTATGCCCTGACAATTGGGAATAGTCTCTTTAGACCCTAATAATTGGGGATGGTCTCTTTATGCCTTAACAATAGGGGTACTCTCTTTCTGCCCTAACAATGGGAGGTATTGATATAAGATTCTGCAACTCGCAGAACATGTTTCATATCTTTACACGCAGAATAAAGCTTTGTGCTATTCTATGGTCATAACCGCGTCTTTCCGATTCTCCAGATGATTGCTTCCTTGCTACATCCATCAAGTTATTACTGGCGGTTTGTCTATTTTCCTGTATTTTCTTTCTTAAGGTCAGGTCTTCTGCACATTGAGGGAAGAAGTAAATATTTCTTTGGGAAAATCGGTTGAGCCATTTTCTTTTTTTAGGTAATTTTTTTTTTGTCCAGGTGATTGTGGCTTGCAGACACACAGCACCAAATTTAATTGATTGGTACTCCAGTCTCTCTGCTGGAATCTGGGGACACATGACCCAGGTACAATTGCTGCAGCATTAAAGCCCTACAGGGGGTAATAGAAGATAATAGTGGATACTGACTTTTGACCACAGGGTGTTTATTCCAAAAACCCAGGAGTCCAATAGATGTTCAGCCCTTAGACATAAAAATTACAGCCTTAATAAACCACCTGAAATATTGGTACAATCTTCTCTAGTCAAAGGATGCTGTGTGAAATCGACTTTTTGCAACACTAATTGATTCAATTGTAATGAAAAATATATACAAAATATAAAAGTGTATTACCTTGCAGATGGCACAGTGACTTAATGGGTGCCAGAGTGTCCTCACACCCCAGGGTTGGGGGTGAGAATCCTGCCTCTGGTCTGTGTGTGCAGAAATCGCATGCCCCCCCGTCCCACAAAGGTCCCCCCGCATGCAGTCCAAAGACCTACGGTCGGCCCAAACTGGCATCTCTAAATCTTCCAAAGGGGACATGTGTTATCTATGATGGACTGGCGTCCTATCCAGGCAATATCATGCATTCGTTGGCTGAGTGGGTCAGAATCCTGTGGTTTTGAGCAAAAGGTTGTGGGTTTAAATCCCCTGGTCAACAAAACAATTATACTGCTATCAGACCTGTAAGCACGGCCCTTAGCATTTCCCAGAAACAACTAAAATGGCCAGCCCTATGTATATGTTTGTCATTTACATAAGATGAGGTAAGCATTCTGGTGTAGCTGTACTCAAACTTGTGCCTTGTTAAAGCATCACTTCACTGAGGTTGGCCCCCTGCAACCCAGTACTGGATAATCAGTTCAAATACGGACTGACCCTGTCTTGAAATAAATGAATGCATTTGTTTCATTTGTCTACATTATATAACATGCTGGGTGCATAGATTGTATTTTCATTTCTTATGTCATTTTTTATGCATTATATAATAATTTCATATTTGTCTTGTTCTTGTATACTTATTATTGAATATTTTATTAGTTACAGAAGTTACAGAAGTGTCTGTGTTATGATCCCGCGTGAGGCGAGCGAGCAGGGAGTGGGGAATCAGGCAGACGGGAATCCAGGAAACAGGGTTTATTAAGGCAGAAACGACAAGGCAAGGTACACACGGTAGACAACGTCAATGACCGGACTCCGGAAACAGCTGATCACAATTGGGATTGTATGTGGGGTGAATGAGGGGGGCGTGGCACACGAGAGGACCGGACAAGCAGGTCATGACAGTCTGTTTCTGCTAGCAATGATGTGTAAATCAAGATGATAGTTTTTCTATGACCGCGTCTGTGCATAAAGACCCATAGTCATGTGTGGTTTTGGTTGGAAGAAGTAAGTTGGATGGAAGGACGGATTTTAGAAGCAGTGACCGTTCTAGTGGAGATTATGAACCCTATTTTATGCAGATTCTGTGAGGTGAATATTATTTACATTTATTTAGATAAAGATTTTTTCCTCGCATTTTTTTTTCGTCACATTTTACCGCTCGCATGCATCAAGTCCTTCACTTGAACGTTTCACAGAATGGCACAGACACCATAAGACGGCAGCTACCTGCCCCTTCCCATGTCCCCTGCACTTTCACACTGAAATTCCCTAACCAGAAGATAGTAGATGACCACATGACAAGTAGACATATTTCAGCCCAATCTTTCTTCTTTTTGGTGGCCATGTTTTAATGCAGGTTTTTCTCCGAAGCCATTTTCAAAGACGAGTAGCTCTGTATGCAGCAAGCAACTCCTCTTCAGCAAATCTGAATAACGCTACTGATTACCATTCAATTGGCAGACCTCTGTCTCTCTCTCCCCTCCAGGTCAATAAATTAATTCCTGTCGTAAATATGTTTGATGCACACTGGTTAACTAACAAGGACAAAGTACCTGGCAATGTTTCGAAGTTGTGTTTTTTATAACGTGTAACTTTAACATGGGAGATGCTGCTCTCTTTCCGCAAACAAATGTACCCCCCACACTCCTTTCAGTATTTCTTCCGTTATTTTTCACTCTTCAAATCTTTTTTATCTTGAGTGTTGACTTTCCCCCAAGATTTCTTTTCCGGAATTATCTAGGTCAGCTGATACTTGGTTTTCTGAGATTCGAACAAACAGTCGAGGACAGTTATTCTTAGAAAAAGAGTAGTCTGGTGCAGCACTTCCTGTTATTCCATACTGAATTTGGGGCGGGCACTTCCTGTTATTCCATACTGAATTTGGGGAGGGACCTTCCTGTTATTCCATACTGAGTTTGGTGCGGGCACTTCCTGTTATTCCATATTGAATTTGGGGAGGGACCTTCCTGTTATTCCATACTGAATTTGGGGAGGGACCTTCCTGTTATTCCATATTGAATTTGGGGAGGGACCTTCCTGTTATTCCATATTGAATTTGGGGAGGGACCTTCCTGTTATTCCATACTGAATTTGGGGCGGGACCTTCCTGTTATTCCATACTGAATTTGGGGAGGGACCTTCCTGTTATTCCATACTGAATTTGGGGAGGGCACTTCCTGTTATTCCATATTGAATTTAGGGAGGGCACTTCCTGTTATTCCATATTGAATTTAGGGAGGGACCTTCCTGTTATTCCATATTGAATTTGGGGAGGGACCTTCCTGTTATTCCATACTGAGTTTGGGGAGGGACCTTCCTGTTATTCCATACTGAGTTTGGGGAGGGACCTTCCTGTTATTCCATATTGAATTTGGGGAGGGAACTTCCTGTTATTCCATACTGAATTTGGGGAGGGACCTTCCTGTTATTCCATATTGAATTTGGGGAGGGACCTTCCTGTTATTCCATACTGAGTTTGGGGAGGGACCTTCCTGTTATTCCATACTGAGTTTGGGGAGGGACCTTCCTGTTATTCCATATTGAATTTGGGGAGGGAACTTCCTGTTATTCCATATTGAATTTAGGGAAGGAACTTCCTGTTATTCCATACTGAATTTGGGGAGGGAACTTCCTGTTATTCCATATTGAATTTAGGGAGGGAACTTCCTGTTATTCCATACTGAGTTTGGGGCGGGCACTTCCTGTTATTCCATACTGAATTTGGGGAGGGACCTTCCTGTTATTCCATACTGAATTTGGGGAGGGACCTTCCTGTTATTCCATACTGAGTCTGGTGCAGCACTTCCTGTTATTCCATACTGAATTTGGGGAGGGACCTTCCTGTTATTCCATACTGAGTTTGGGGCGGGCACTTCCTGTTATTCCATATTGAATTTAGGGAGGGAACTTCCTGTTATTCCATACTGAGTTTGGGGCGGGCACTTCCTGTTATTCCATACTGAATTTGGGGAGGGACCTTCCTGTTATTCCATACTGAGTCTGGTGCAGCACTTCCTGTTATTCCATATTGAATTTGGGGAGGGACCTTCCTGTTATTCCATACTGAATTTGGGGCGGGCACTTCCTGTTATTCCATACTGAATTTGGGGAGGGAACTTCCTGTTATTCCATATTGAATTTAGGGAGGGACCTTCCTGTTATTCCATATTGAATTTAGGGAGGGACCTTCCTGTTATTCCATATTGAATTTGGGGAGGGACCTTCCTGTTATTCCATATTGAATTTGGGGAGGGACCTTCCTGTTATTCCATATTGAATTTGGGGAGGGACCTTCCTGTTATTCCATACTGAATTTAGGGAGGGCACTTCCTGTTATTCCATATTGAATTTGGGGAGGGACCTTCCTGTTATTCCATACTGAATTTGGGGAGGGCACTTCCTGTTATTCCATACTGAATTTGGGGAGGGACCTTCCTGTTATTCCATACTGAATTTGGGGAGGGAACTTCCTGTTATTCCATACTGAATTTGGGGAGGGACCTTCCTGTTATTCCATATTGAATTTGGGGAGGGACCTTCCTGTTATTCCATACTGAATTTAGGGAGGGCACTTCCTGTTATTCCATACTGAATTTAGGGAGGGACCTTCCTGTTATTCCATACTGAATTTGGGGCGGGCACTTCCTGTTATTCCATACTGAATTTGGGGAGGGACCTTCCTGTTATTCCATACTGAATTTGGGGAGGGACCTTCCTGTTATTCCATATTGAATTTGGGGAGGGACCTTCCTGTTATTCCATACTGAATTTGGGGAGGGCACTTCCTGTTATTCCATATTGAATTTGGGGAGGGACCTTCCTGTTATTCCATATTGAATTTGGGGAGGGACCTTCCTGTTATTCCATACTGAATTTAGGGAGGGACCTTCCTGTTATTCCATATTGAATTTGGGGAGGGACCTTCCTGTTATTCCATATTGAATTTGGGGAGGGCACTTCCTGTTATTCCATATTGAATTTGGGGAGGGACCTTCCTGTTATTCCATACTGAATTTAGGGAGGGACCTTCCTGTTATTCCATATTGAATTTGGGGAGGGACCTTCCTGTTATTCCATACTGAATTTGGGGCGGGCACTTCCTGTTATTCCATACTGAATTTGGGGAGGGACCTTCCTGTTATTCCATACTGAATTTAGGGAGGGACCTTCCTGTTATTCCATATTGAATTTGGGGAGGGCACTTCCTGTTATTCCATATTGAATTTGGGGAGGGACCTTCCTGTTATTCCATACTGAATTTAGGGAGGGACCTTCCTGTTATTCCATACTGAATTTAGGGAGGGCACTTCCTGTTATTCCATACTGAATTTAGGGAGGGCACTTCCTGTTATTCCATACTGAATTTGGGGAGGGACCTTCCTGTTATTCCATACTGAATTTGGGGCGGGCACTTCCTGTTATTCCATACTGAATTTGGGGAGGGACCTTCCTGTTATTCCATACTGAATTTAGGGAGGGACCTTCCTGTTATTCCATATTGAATTCAGGGAGGGCACTTCCTGTTATTCCATATTGAATTTGGGGAGGGACCTTCCTGTTATTCCATACTGAATTTGGGGCGGGCACTTCCTGTTATTCCATATTGAATTTGGGGAGGGACCTTCCTGTTATTCCATACTGAATTTGGGGCGAGCACTTCCTGTTATTCCATACTGAATTTGGGGCAGCATTTCCTGTTATTCCATACTGAATTTAGGGAGGGCACTTCCTGTTATTCCATATTGAATTTGGGGAGGGACCTTCCTGTTATTCCATATTGAATTTGGGGAGGGACCTTCCTGTTATTCCATATTGAATTTGGGGAGGGACCTTCCTGTTATTCCATACTGAATTTGGGGAGGGACCTTCCTGTTATTCCATACTGAATTTACGGAGGGCACTTCCTGTTATTCCATATTGAATTTGGGGAGGGACCTTCCTGTTATTCCATACTGAATTTGGGGCGGGCACTTCCTGTTATTCCATACTGAATTTGGGGAGGGACCTTCCTGTTATTCCATACTGAATTTGGGGAGGGAACTTCCTGTTATTCCATACTGAATTTAGGGAGGGACCTTCCTGTTATTCCATATTGAATTTAGGGAGGGCACTTCCTGTTATTCCATATTGAATTTGGGGAGGGACCTTCCTGTTATTCCATACTGAATTTGGGGAGGGAACTTCCTGTTATTCCATACTGAATTTGGGGAGGGACCTTCCTGTTATTCCATACTGAATTTGGGGAGGGACCTTCCTGTTATTCCATATTGAATTTGGGGAGGGACCTTCCTGTTATTCCATACTGAATTTGGGGAGGGATCTTCCTGTTATTCCATACTGAGTTTGGGGCGGGCACTTCCTGTTATTCCATACTGAATTTGGGGAGGGACCTTCCTGTTATTCCATACTGAATTTAGGGAGGGCACTTCCTGTTATTCCATACTGAATTTAGGGAGGGACCTTCCTGTTATTCCATATTGAATTTGGGGAGGGACCTTCCTGTTATTCCATACTGAATTTGGGGCGGGCACTTCCTGTTATTCCATACTGAATTTGGGGAGGGACCTTCCTGTTATTCCATACTGAATTTGGGGAGGGACCTTCCTGTTATTCCATATTGAATTTGGGGAGGGACCTTCCTGTTATTCCATACTGAATTTGGGGAGGGCACTTCCTGTTATTCCATATTGAATTTGGGGAGGGACCTTCCTGTTATTCCATATTGAATTTGGGGAGGGACCTTCCTGTTATTCCATACTGAATTTAGGGAGGGACCTTCCTGTTATTCCATATTGAATTTGGGGAGGGACCTTCCTGTTATTCCATATTGAATTTGGGGAGGGCACTTCCTGTTATTCCATACTGAATTTGGGGAGGGACCTTCCTGTTATTCCATACTGAATTTAGGGAGGGACCTTCCTGTTATTCCATATTGAATTTGGGGAGGGACCTTCCTGTTATTCCATACTGAATTTGGGGCGGGCACTTCCTGTTATTCCATACTGAATTTGGGGAGGGACCTTCCTGTTATTCCATACTGAATTTAGGGAGGGACCTTCCTGTTATTCCATATTGAATTTAGGGAGGGCACTTCCTGTTATTCCATATTGAATTTGGGGAGGGACCTTCCTGTTATTCCATACTGAATTTAGGGAGGGACCTTCCTGTTATTCCATATTGAATTTAGGGAGGGCACTTCCTGTTATTCCATACTGAATTTGGGGAGGGACCTTCCTGTTATTCCATACTGAATTTGGGGCGGGCACTTCCTGTTATTCCATACTGAATTTGGGGAGGGACCTTCCTGTTATTCCATACTGAATTTAGGGAGGGACCTTCCTGTTATTCCATATTGAATTTAGGGAGGGCACTTCCTGTTATTCCATATTGAATTTGGGGAGGGACCTTCCTGTTATTCCATACTGAATTTGGGGCGGGCACTTCCTGTTATTCCATATTGAATTTGGGGAGGGACCTTCCTGTTATTCCATACTGAATTTAGGGAGGGCACTTCCTGTTATTCCATATTGAATTTGGGGAGGGACCTTCCTGTTATTCCATATTGAATTTGGGGAGGGTCCTTCCTGTTATTCCATACTGAATTTGGGGAGGGACCTTCCTGTTATTCCATACTGAATTTAGGGAGGGCACTTCCTGTTATTCCATATTGAATTTGGGGAGGGACCTTCCTGTTATTCCATACTGAATTTGGGGCGGGCACTTCCTGTTATTCCATACTGAATTTGGGGAGGGACCTTCCTGTTATTCCATACTGAATTTGGGGAGGGAACTTCCTGTTATTCCATACTGAATTTAGGGAGGGACCTTCCTGTTATTCCATATTGAATTTAGGGAGGGCATTTCCTGTTATTCCATATTGAATTTGGGGAGGGACCTTCCTGTTATTCCATACTGAATTTGGGGAGGGAACTTCCTGTTATTCCATACTGAATTTGGGGAGGGACCTTCCTGTTATTCCATATTGAATTTGGGGAGGAACCTTCCTGTTATTCCATATTGAATTTGGGGAGGGACCTTCCTGTTATTCCATACTGAATTTGGGGAGGGACCTTCCTGTTATTCCATACTGAATTTGGGGAGGGACCTTCCTGTTATTCCATATTGAATTTGGGGAGGGACCTTCCTGTTATTCCATACTGCATTTGGGGCGGGCACTTCCTGTTATTCCATACTGAATTTAGGGAGGGCACTTCCTGTTATTCCATATTGAATTTGGGGCGGGCACTTCCTGTTATTCCATACTGAGTTTGGGGAGGGACCTTCCTGTTATTCCATATTGAATTTGGGGAGGGACCTTCCTGTTATTCCATACTGAGTTTGGGGAGGGACCTTCCTGTTATTCCATACTGAATTTGGGGAGGGACCTTCCTGTTATTCCATATTGAATTTGGGGAGGGAACTTCCTGTTATTCCATACTGAGTTTGGGGAGGGACCTTCCTGTTATTCCATACTGAGTTTGGGGAGGGCACTTCCTGTTATTCCATACTGAATTTAGGGAGGGACCTTCCTGTTATTCCATACTGAATTTGGGGAGGGACCTTCCTGTTATTCCATACTGAATTTGGGGAGGGACCTTCCTGTTATTCCATACTGAATTTGGGGAGGGACCTTCCTGTTATTCCATATTGAATTTGGGGAGGGCACTTCCTGTTATTCCATATTGAATTTGGGGAGGGACCTTCCTGTTATTCCATATTGAATTTGCGGAGGGACCTTCCTGTTATTCCATATTGAATTTGGGGAGGGAACTTCCTGTTATTCCATATTGAATTTGGGGAGGGACCTTCCTGTTATTCCATATTGAATTTGGGGAGGGACCTTCCTGTTATTCCATATTGAATTTAGGGAGGGACCTTCCTGTTATTCCATACTGAGTTTGGGGCGGGCACTTCCTGTTATTCCATATTGAATTTGGTGCAGGCACCTCCTGTTCTCACATAACAAATTGGCACTACAGAGGATTATGAAAACTCAGGGAAAATTACACACGAGAAATACAATCCCAGGAGAGCTGTCATATTATGAACATGCTACTTGCTTCAGTAATGCTGGCAATAAATTAGCTATAGTGACTTTAAGGTGTTGCCCTCTCCGGAAGTAATGTAGCGTTTTACTGTGGATTAGAAGCAGACCTGCATTGCTGAACGGAAACTAATGGGCCTTTTTTTTTTAAATCAAGATGACTTGTTGATGCAGTGGGTCTCTCCTCTTTAGCAAGTTAATAGGGTGGGGCAGACCAGTTTCCTAGTCACAGTATCTTAATGGGAAAACTACAGATGGAATCAGTCAGTGATAAAAAGTCCCATCCACATATATCATAATCAAAGTTTTGTCAAGGTATTGTGAAGATTTTATAAGCTCTTCTGTTATATCAAGGTCATATGTCATGATACGTCATTCCGCAAGAATATATATCTATTCATAAGCATAGAGGGAAAGGGGGAACCTGGCCAATCATAAATTTCATTTGAAATGTACATTTTGTTTCTCATTTCAACAAGTCGTATTTCACAAATATAGTGTATTACAAAATCTAATTACATTTTTCACCACAAGGGGAAAAATTTGCATTACCAGTTAACCACCTGAGTTTAGAATCTATTATATGTACTATAATAAATAACTGAATTTCATACACTATATTCTGTACAATGTAACGTGGAGCTTATTTGTCCAATAACAACACTCAGCTTTACATTATGGATTTCTTTTTTACTTTTTAAGCATAATTCAGGCTTTAAGTGTCTAAAACCACCATATTCCAGCCCAAATAATGAGCTGTAATGTAATAGTTTAAGCTCTTCTTGTAGGCACTTCTCATTGTCACAATGCGGAGCCTCCCTAACACTCTGCATTGTGTATAATCCCGTGAAGGGGCGCACGGCTGGATTTAAAATAGTGATACATTACACCATCGCATTACCATCGTGCATAAACAACGTAATCCTAGGCTTCTGTGCCGTTGAACATGAATATCTAGAACTTTCAAATGCATTGGTGAATCGTGGGATCGACTAGCCATGTGTGAAAGACGGATGCAGCCTTAGCCATGCAGAAGTTGAAGACACATATTATTGAAATCCGTCTTTGAAGGCAGACGTCAGACGAGGCCTCTGCAGTCATCGCCGTCGCTTTGACCGGCTTTGATGAGGAGACATATATCAGTTAAATGAATGCCAGATTGAAGCCATCAAGACGCCATTTCCTGACAACTTTCTAATGGATTGTAATGGACACATAATCAAAGGTGATTTATATGTGCAGCGATGCAAAGAAGATCCGTTCAGCTGTAGGGCATTTACACTACAGATATTGGAACAAATTCTGTTCATCACTTGGACTCAGAAGACATTACCGGCAATTTTCATAGGGAGATCAGGTTCATTATTCATTGTCAGATTTATGCTTCCACTTCTCTTTTCCATTCCGAGGTATGTCTGAGTGTCATCGAGATTAAAAAAAGCTCTGGGAGGCATTTTTTCAACTTTTTTCAAAAAAAGCGTCAAGAAGGGACAACCGGCAGGGAATTTACAATTTCTGGGTGACTGGATTCAACTGAGATAGTGACAAGCCTACATGAGGACGATGGAGGTGTTGCTCACTAGCCTAACGAAGGACTTTTAAACTACAGGTCCTACAGGAACCACAGCCTGCGGTTTCGACAAATGGACTTAGAGGAATGAGATTTATGGCTCAGGGTGCAAGGCCTTGGCATGCCGTTTGCTTCCGTCCTCCTAATGAACACAAACGACATCCTGGAAAACCAATCAGCCTGACTAGCACCTGACCATCCTAACTGCAGCTGTTAATTATTTTTTTTTGGGGAGGGTATAATATGTGAAATGATGAAACCTAACGCACAAGACTGAGACTATTTTAAGGGTAACATCACGGTTCTCGTCATTATAACTCATAGTTATGCTTTATTTCTTGAACTTTCTCCAGTTAAGATCAAAGCAGAACTACCAATGGAGACAAGCCATTTATACAAAGACTAATTTTGGCCCCCGTCCTCTTACGGAGCTTTCCAGGAAGAGGTTAATTAAATTAACTGTAATTTCCTGAAAGATACGGATGGACGCAGAATATTTGATAGGACATTACGCATCACTGGGCACCTAACCGTGTTACCCTTGGCAGGCCCCTGTACAGATGCATCTGCAGTTCTGCCTCCGTATACAACACGTATGTAGATCCAATGCAGCCACAGTCAGACCCACAGAATGTTAGGAGGAAAACTCCATGCATAGCTAAACAGATAAAAACAGTTTATTCAAGGACTTGAAAAATTTCCTTGCGTAATCTTTTTCTCTCTTTGCAACATTCATCATCACATTCCAGACATAAAGCATAAGCTATCCTCTTATATTTACATTTAAAAACATGTTCTATATGCATTAAAAATAACACAAAGACATCCTTCATAGTTCAGAACGTTACTGACTAACCCGATTAGACAATGGCAGGCATGCATCACAGAAACGATCTGCGTGAAATTGATGCTTCCCATTACCCTAATGGGCCCGTATAAAATTTCACTTTTTCACCATGGCTGAAAAAGACATGATTTGCGGTCCTGAATTTGAGATCCATCAGCACGCACGAGATAACCCTCGGGCTTTTAGGAATAAATTGCGTTGTCCTTTGAACGATCGAAAATACACACAAAATACTCAGTGGTGCAATTTCGCAATAGCCAGGAAATCTAATTTTTTCTAATATTTGTCGACGGCCCACGCCTGATTCATCATTCCCTGTGAAACATTACACCAAAAGTGCGGGTATTCAGCACTGTTGCACCTGAACTGCAAATTTAGCAAGATAAACAAGAGAGAATTTTTACTTTCTAGCTAGAAATGAATAATTAATAACAAGTTCAGGACACACATTAACTCAAATATGTAGGAGGAAAATCATTCATAGATATTAATGTTCTTTAAGCAAGTCCCACGTATTTGTAATGGAAAACCCCTTTTTCTCAAGAGTAGATTGAAGTTATGAATGCTTAGGCACAAACATCTGTGAGGTAGACAAACATCTGTGAGGTAGCTCACCCAGAAAAGTTGATATGGTGAATCGTGGGTACAAACATCTGTGAGGTGGCTCTTCTAGAAAAGATGATATGGTGAATCTTGGGTACAAACATCTGTGAGGTGGCTCTCCCAGAACAGATGATATGATGAATCTTGGGTAGAAACATCTGTGAGGTAGCTCTCCCAGAAAAGATGGTGGTTTGGGTACAAAACATCTGTGAGGTATATCGGTACATAAGATAAAAAGATAGTAAAAGCAAACCAGACTCAGGTTTTTAGTGCCAGGGAGGGAACACCAAGAGTGTGGTCAGATTTACTTGGGTCACGAGAGATCAGAACACCGCAGTTTCGACAAGCAGCGAAGAATCAGGGATAAATTCAAGGAATCAACAGGAAAGACTACATCCTCATTCAACCCATCTCACAACTCGATACGTATGTGTATATGGAGAAAACACAGATGAGAAGGAGGAATATTTCAAAGCTAAAATCTCAAGGTGACCTAAGGGTGTTATATTTGTATTACCAATAGTGTCTTTTACAGAGACGCTGTTGTATAACTGCAGTCGGCAGACAGTGTCTGTAAGCCTAGAGGCTGTGTGCATTGTCTGTCAGAACACAGGCTGCATTCATTCCTCTGATCCCTCAACTAGATTAAGATTAAATTCCTATACAGACACCTATAAATGCCTATACAAACGCTCCAAGGTGTTCAAATAGATTCCCAAAGTTGCTTTTCCCGGATAAGAGTTACTGCACAGAGCAGCATAAAAAGTGTCAGGGGGGTAGTAAATCTTTTTTTTTTTTTTCTTTTAAAACTTCATTAGCAAGATGAGAAATTCCTCACAGCGTGTCCAAAGTGATAGAATGAAGCCAAAATGAAGCGATGACTATATCGTCCGGGATTAAAATAGAGGAATTTAAGCACCTGTCAGCGGGAACCTAGCATTCTGTGTCTTGGATGTTTCTAGATTTAAAATGGGGGAAGGAAATGTGTGTGTGTGTGTGTGTGTATGTGTGTGTGGCGGTGGTGGTGGTAGTGAGGGTTGGGGGGGGTATGTGTCACTCAAGATGAAGCCGTATCGAAGTGGCGAGTTTAACCAAAAGTGCGATCTCTCCAATTTAATGGCCAATGAAACTAACGATCTCAGTCCGTCACACACACTTGAATAATGTTCCCTTAAAACTATATATTTGCACGATGAATAATAAAAAAAAAAGGCAGGAAGAGTGAGAAGTTACATAAATAAAGACGAGAATAGCAGAGCGGATGGCGCCGGAAGGACGGCCATCACGTAATCGTCACGGCGCGGTCTGTGGCTGAAGAAAGCCCTGCAAGCTGCTCAGATGAGGCCAGCGTAGGAATTTTAGCTAGCGGCTTAAGAACGCTACGCTAATGCAGATCATGCAGCTCCACAGCACAGGGGACCCTTCGAACCCCAAACGAAGATCATCAATCTCTTTTCAAGGCGGCTCCTGGGCACATGGCCGAGTAACTTACAAATAGCTTGTGGCTCAGAGATGATCTCTCACCCTTGGGTCCTGCTTCTAACCCCACAGAAAGACTCAGCAGGAACATCAATATAGATTTATTAATATATTTATTTAAAGACGGATTCTTGGGAAAGTGTTCTGTGACATTGTTTGCCATCTCATCAAACAACATCAATGCGTAGGAGGGAACGTTTGCAGCTGTCCTTGCCACGTGCCTGACAGACGACATCATGTCACCCATGTCACCGTAGAATTTGTGTCATTTTGTCATGCAGTTAGTTGTCACAGAGCCTGCCGCCGAATCTGTGGCAACGCCGTTAGGGATGGTCACGAAGAACTGAAAACATGTCGAGTGCTCTCCCATCGCCAACATAGGCCTCACGAGGCGTTCCCGACTCTTGGACTCACTGACAGACAGGGGCGTGATGAAGCACTGCTTCCCTCCACCACAGTGGAAACATCCAACTCCCAGACACACTGACAGTCGGGGTCACAATGAAGCACTGCTTCCCTCCACCACAGTGGAAACATCCAACTCCCAGACACACTGACAGTCGGGGTAACAATGAAGCACTGCTTCCCTCCACCACAGTGGAAACATCCAACTCCCAGACACACTGACAGTCGGGGCCACAATGAAGCACTGCTTCCCTCCACCTCAGTGGAAACATCCAACTCCCAGACACACTGACAGTCGGGGTCACAATGAAGCACTGCTTCCCTCCACCTCAGTGGAAACATCCAACTCCCAGACACACTGACAGTCGGGGCCACAATGAAGCACTGCTTCCCTCCACCTCAGTGGAAACATCCAACTCCCAGACACACTGACAGTCGGGGTCACAATGAAGCACTGCTTCCCTCCATCTCAGTGGAAACATCCAACTCCCAGACACACTGACAGTCAGGGCCACAATGAAGCACTGCTTCCCTCCACCTCAGTGGAAACATCCAACTCCCATACGCACTGATAGACAGGGCTGCAATAAAGCACTTCTTCCCTCCACCTCAGTGAGCAGTTTGTGTTGCTTCAGCTCCTTCCAGACCACAACATGAGAAGCTGCAGAGTTCATACGGGGGTAATACCACAATGCTGTTCAGTTCTCAAATCTGATTGGTTGTAAGTCATTTTCTATGTTCAATCATTTTCCATGACCACATACATAGTGCCAGCCAAGCGAGTCACAGTAGTAAATCAATGTGCTATTGTAATCATTAATTCTAACTAACCTTACTTAAAATTTTTCTATTTAAAACTAATGGAATATGTAATTATTTCTGCTCGAAAGCAGTTATACTTATAATTTGTTTTGGTTTTCAAATGTGACAATAAGATTTTAGGTACAAATGTGTAAGCCAAATGTGTGGTAACTTTGGTATATGCAGATTAAATGTTAAAGTTAAATGTTTTTCTGCTGTGTCGAGTGGTTTTTTTGCCTCCACAGCCGTGCTGCTAGAAACATATAAGGCACAGCTTGTCGTACTACAATAAGATAAGCGAAACACTCATTTGCCCACTGAACACCTTTGCTCTATTCCCATTAGCTCCATTGTTGTTAGCCGTTCTGCCTGCCCTTCATTTTTCCCCTTCTGTGTTTGAACATGATATCCATGCCTGCTAGTTAGTTAGCTAGCTAACTGAGCCTAGGCCTATGTTTATAGTGTAAGCTAGGTAGATAAATTTATAATAAAAAAATAAATAAATAAGCAAGCAAATAACTTGTGAACGTAAAAAAACATAAAAACATATAGACAGCAATAAAGAGATGGCCTAAAAGCTAGAGGACTCTAAGCCAGTTTCTGTGGATGTGAGGCGAGTTACCAGAACATAACTGACGACAATCTCAAAAATAATGCAGTCATTACAATTGGGACTCCTGGCCATCACACCTACAGAAACTTTTACAACATCCCATTTTAAATCCATGTGCATCAATACAGAGTTGGTCCCCCCCCCTTTGCAGCAATAACAGCTGCCACTCTTTTGGGAAGACTTTCCACAAAATTTATACAAAATTCTAGTTCATCCCAAAGGTCTTTGATGGTGTTAGAGAAATATGTACTTTTTTTATTGTCATTTTGCTAGATGCCATTTCTTAGAAATAACACCCTGCAACATCCATCCATCCATCCATTTTCCAAACCGCTTATCCTACTGGGTCGCGGGGGGTCCGGAGCCTATCCCGGAAGCAATGGGCACGAGGCAGGGAACAACCCAGGATGGGGGGCCAGCCCATCGCAGGGCACATTCACACACCATCCACTCACACATGCACACCTATGGGCAATTTTAGCAACTCCAATTAGCCTCAGCATGTCTTTGGACTGTGGGGGGAAACCGGAGTACCCGGAGGAAACCCCACGACGACATGGGGAGAACATGCAAACTCCGCACACATGTGACCCAGGCGGAGACTTGAACCCGGGTCCACCCTGCAACAGCTGATCTTAATTTAGCAATAACCCTTCTTAAGAACTGTCGCTTGAATATCTCCACCCCATACATGGTGATAAACAATGTTGAATGTTATTTGCATGTCCTGGTTGTGTACCTCAATAAAAGATACTGCGAGGGGAGTTCCTCTTTCGAAGTTGGCTGAGTTCGACCGGACTTCCCTTGCAGCAAGTAAAAAGTCATCACAGCTGTCTGTGTTGTTCTGTGTTCATAGACTGGTTAGTTTCCAGCGTATCTTCAGAAGAAGAAAACCCTAACAGATGGGGTTGAGGTCAGGACTCTGTACAGGCCTGTCAAGTTTTTCCACACCATACTCATCCAATCATGTCCTTATGGATCCTTCTTTGTGTACTGAGGCATAGCCATGCTGGAACAGAAAAGGTCCTTCCCCAAACTGTTCCCACAAAGCTGGAAGCATGGAATCGTCCAAAGTGTCTTTGTATGCTGAAGCATTTAGAGTTCCATTCACTGGCACTAAGCCACTTTGTAGTTGAGTTTTTCTTGTTCCTAAATGCTTCCTCTTCGCAATAATACCACTTACAGTCGATCACGGAATATGACAGTACCAGTTCATCAGAAGGACCCATTCTTTCACAAATGATTGCATGGCTAGGTGCTTGATTTTATACACCTGTGGCAATGGGTCTGGATGAAACAGCTGAATTCAATGATTAAGAGGTGTGTCCCAATACTTTTGTCCATATAGTGTAGCTCTTCTGACCCCTTTTGAAGAAAATACAGAGCACAGTCTAACAGGCCCACAAAAGAGCCATCCGAAATAAGGAAATATCACTGAACAATTGGGACTGTTAAGAGGCAGGTGGAAATTTTACGTTGTAGTGCGTGTGTTGATGATGATGGCTGCCGTGAGGAAGAAATCTCCGCAGATGAGACTGTGGAGCCTGTATTCGCCTCCTGGGCAGCTGACCTACACCCACTTAACCAAAGCCAGTCACTGCTGATGTCACATGACAGCAAGGCTCGCATCTGATCCAATCAACCCTCGCTAACCTCGAAGGCTAAAAGTTTTTCATTCTCAAAGAAAATGTAAATAAACCCTTCTGTCCTTTATGTCCTGGGTATGACATTAAACTACATCCGCTCCTGCAAGCGGATCTCCAACTTGCAGAGAAACAATTCTTTGGGGGTTGGTGGTGGTATTGGCACTCCAGCCAGCGTAAAACAACTCACGACTGCTCGATACAAACAAGCACAATACTCTTCGGCTCTCCGCGGGAGTAGCATGAAGGGGATGGGGAAAGCCTTCAGGAGCCCCATCCCCGGACAAGTTGAAACCATTGGAGAGCTAATAGGGTCAGACCTGTTGGGGATGGGGGCTGGTGTGGTGCTGAGGCATTAGCTGTTGCATGGTGGCACTTGGGTCCCAGTTTGAGGCGGCCCATCTAGATAGGCACGTGGAATGTCTTGTCTCTCCAGCAAGATGCCCATCTTCCTCTAATATTGGAGGAGCTTCTTGAACTCCGCGTTTCGGTGGCAGCACTCTCTACTTTCCCCTACTTTTCGTCTGATTGGTCGGGGAGTAGCTGTCGCTGTAGCAGATCGGCTCTTTCCAATGGAGTCTGATGTCACTCCTTTCAATGACGGTATTATGAGACTCAGGCTCTCTTTGGGTGTCTTCTCTGTTGCTCCAACCGCAGTGAGTGATGTCTCATTGAGGGAGACATTTCACTCGCCTCTTCGCTCGGTGGTTGAAGGGTGCCCATGAGGTGACACTCCTCTGATCATAGGTGACTTCAATGTGACCACTGGCACTGACAGGGCTGGCTATGAGGATTGTGTCGGTCCTCATGGGTCTGGAGATTGCGGTGAAAGCGGCTCCATGTTCCTTGACTTTGTGAAAGGTCAGGGGCTGCGAACCGCTGCATCCTGGTTCCAATGCCCTGAGTCACATCATTGGACTTGGTACTCCAATACTGGTGGTGCGGCAAAGGAGATCGGAGAACTTGGGTGCAACTGCTGACTCTGTGATGTGGGAGACCTTCCATGATAGGACCCTGAAGGATGCCGAGGGTTGTGTTGGTGTTGCCGGTGTTCCCAGAAGCCGGTGTTTCATGTCGCAGGGCATCCTGGATATTATCGAGAGGAGTCGCAACGCACGACTTGGTGGCAACTCCAGTCTGTACTGGGAACTGAGGATGATGTCTGTGATGGCTCTGAGGGTGGATAAGGAGGCATTTGTTAGATGGATCTGTGAGCAGGTGATGCACCATCTGTGGTCTAGTGACCTATGTCCTGCTTACAGAGGAATTGAAGCATTATGCACATCTGATTCTGTTCCTTGGAGACTTGCAGTCTGGACGAGTGATGGAACGGTCCTTACGGATGACACTGCAGTTGTGACCCACTGGGCCAGCTACTTTGAGGAGTTGTTTAAAGCAGATCTTCCAGCTAGGATGTTGGACATCTCTGGGTTCACAGTTCTCGAAGCTGACCCTCCAATCAGCTGTGAACCAACCAATCTCACTGAGATTGCGCAGGTGGTGAATCAGCTGAGGGTGGGGAAGGCCGCAGGGATCTGTAATATCCGGGGTGAACTTGTCCAGGCTGGTGGTAAGTCTGTCCTCCTGGCATTGCAGCCAATCTTTGCTTCCATTTGGGAGTCAGGCGTCATTCCAATTGACTAGAAAAAGGGACTTGTGGTCCCCATCTGGAAAGGGAAAGGTGATCGCCTGGATTGCGGCAACTACAGGGGGATAACACTGCTTTCAGTGCCAGGTAAGGTCCTTGCCAGGGTCATCCTTAACAGGATCCATGATCACTTGCTCATCTGTCAGCGACCAGAGCAGTCTGATTTTACGCCTAAGAAGTCTACCATCGACTGTATTCTTGCAATGAGGATTCTTATCAGGCACAAGCGCGAATATCGCAGAGGTTCTTCGTGTTGGTCGTGTTGTCCTGTGGGACATCTTGAGACTTTGCGAAATCCCCCCGAAGTTGCTGGACATCATGGCCGGCCTATACTCTGGTACTGTGAGTGCTGTGAGTGCAGGCAGAGTGGAGACAGAACCTCTACGTTCTGGGGTTCTTGATTCTGGGGTTCGGCAGGGGTGTGTTCTTGGTCCTACTCTGTTCAATGCTTGCATAGACTGGGTGTTTGTCAGGGTCGTGGGGTCCAGCAGCTGTGAGGCGTCCTTTGGTGAAGAAAGATTTACTGATCCTGACTTTACCGACGATGCTGTGATCTTAGCGGAGTCAATGGAGGCTCTGATTGGGGCTCTCAAGATACTGAGTGTGGAGTCTGAGTGTCGGGGATTGCGGGTGTCCTGGATAAAGACCAAGATCCAGGCATTTAATGACTTCTTAGGCACAGCCATCAGTAGTGTGTCTGTCTGCGGGGAGAATTTCAACCTTGTTGAGAGATTTATCTACCTTGGCAGTGACATTCATGTGTCAGGTGACTCTTCCTATGAAGTCAGCAGATGGATTGGAAGAGCATGGGGGGTCATGAGGTCACTGGAAAGGGGTGTGTGGCGTTACCGATATATTTTCCAGAGGACGAAGGTCCAAGTATTTAGAGTCCTGGTGCTCCCTGTCTTGCTGTATGGCTGTGAGACATGGACACTATCCAGTGAGCTGAGACGAAGACTGGACTCCTCTCTCTTCGGAGAATCCTTAGGTACCGCTGGTTTGCTTTTGTGTCATATGAGCGGTTGCTGGAGGAATCTCGAATGAAGCACATTACCTGCATTGTGAGGGAACGCCAGTTACGACACTACGGCCACTTGGGTCCTCAGCAATGAGGATCCTGCAAGCCGAATCTCCCTTAGAGAAACGCGCCACATTTGGAACAGCCCAAAGGGACGCCTACGTAACACCTGGCTGCAGCAGACGGATGGCCATTTCCGGAGGGATGGGACTGGACCGTGTATCTGTCTGGGGGATCGCCGGCCGGTGTCCCGAGGAGTTTTGCTGCATGGTGGGGGCGGCATCAGCACATGCTCCCCAACCTGACCTGACCTGACCTTCTGTAAATAAACACTCCAGGGTTAAACAGACAGCATGACATGAAGAAAACAAATGCAATATCTGCAGTAAAAGAAAAAAACAAGGGACCTTGTGGTGAGATCGAGGACCCAGCCAGCCATTCTTACTGGCTAAATCCTGCCACTCGTGGTCTAGTCAGGAAGACTCAGTTCAAGCACCGCGACCACAATTCTGTGACAAGAGGATAACAGAATAACATTTCTGCCAGCTCATGGCGTCATTTACAGGAGCAGCCGTCCTGCCTTCTGTGCCAGTGACACTTATAGATAAGGAAGACTGCAGTAAAAAGGCATGATCGAAAAATATATCCTATTCGTTGACTATGTGAAAATAACCATTAAATTTACACAGGCCCTGCAATCAAGGAATCAGAAGGCTTGTCGTAAGGATCACTTAAGCTAATAGGACCGATAAAAGCCTCGTTTGAAGCACGTGGTTCAACTGGTGCAGCCTAATGAAGAGTCACTGACGACTGGAAGATTCGACGACAACCAGGGAGTGGAATATTAAAAATAATAACCACATAATCAAAGCCTCTGAGTTTGTGGTCATATGACATTCGCATCTGAGCATCAGTCATTAGAAGCACAATCATCCAGAGCCATCTAAGGGAGACCCAAGCGGGCAATGGTTTAGATGCCCTTGTCGACGGAATCAAGTGAGGCCCCAAGAGGGACCGGATGCCAACACCTTAAATTGCTCTGGATGGGTAGCGACAGATTAAGGGTCCGTTTTCACTGTCTCAGACAGCCAGACATGCAGCTTAATGGCAAAAGCTAAAAATAAGTTTTGAATTACCTCTCCAGATTACGATCGAGATGCTCTGCAGCTGGCCTTACACGATGGGGGGCTGGAAGCAAGAGACGGATGGACTACACAATGGCAGGATCAATAGGAAATGAACGTGATCACCGCCCCCTGCCTCCAGGTATGTGTTCCAGAATGAAAAGGACCCTCTTTTTAGAAGATAACCGCACCTCTCAGCTGAAAGCTGGATGCACCCCAGGGAGACTGCAGAGCTGGACGACAACAATGGCGTGACGGCCCCCAAGAGAGACTTTCCTCTGGGGGGAGGGGGGGAAACCAGCCCTCGCATCTGAGAGGATGACATCAGGGTATTTCATGAAAGTCAGGTGATCAAAATCAGGAGATCCTGATCAGCTGAGGTAGAAAGTTCCAGTGGACAGGCCGTGGAATAACACCTAGCATGTCAGATGTAAAGGGCACAGGACACCATACCTTGTAATTAGCATGTTTTCTAAGCAGTTTGAGTTCTATTGCCATATGAAGGGGTCGATCTCTGTCGCCCCATTGAAACGCTGTTCTAATGACCAAATTTCCGAAGTCAAAAATGCAGCTGATCCAACTGCCGATTGAGTGACTGTGCTCATTAGTGGCAGAGGACCCCATCAGATGGTGTCTGATTTGGCTGGGAAGCGGAGGAGGATCTTCAACAGCACTCACTGACACAACATAAGACCAGCAGCTTTCACAGACAGTCACCATGTTTGCCAGGTACTGAAATCTGACCAATTTCTGTTTCAACCTCAGCTTAGACCCCCACTGCTTATCCAAGTACCATAATGGATTATAAAAGTAACCAGCTAATGAATATAGAGCTTTGCTTTCAACTAGGAATGATATATGAGGGGTCTGGCTGAGTTTTGGCAAGGGCCATGGGTAAATGGGGGTGTGGCAACAGGCTGGCAGGGGTGTGGCTACAGGCTCACAGGGGTGTGGCTACAGGTGGTCAGGGGTGTGGCTACAGGTGGGCATGGTTACATGTAGGCAGGTGTTTGGCTACAGGTGGGCAGGGGGGAGACCCCCCAAGACCTTTGACACAATTCGAATGCTGGTGCCCACCCAACACACCTGAATGTCCATCCCAGGATGCAATGCTGGTAATGTCACTATAATTTGTTTGAATAGCAGTATAACATGGTCAGTTTATAGAGCGGTGCATCATAGATACAAGTTACCGCTCACAGGATCGCGAACCGGGCCGAGCCGGCCCCATAGCAGGTGTCATCGCCACATGCCTCTGAGGTTGTGGGCTCGCGTCCAAGCCAGCTGTGCAAGCGAATCTTAATGCTCATCACACGATACCTCTGGGTTCCACCTACAGCCTGCAGGTTCGTGCATTAATCTGGCGTGAGTGATCGATGAATCCCCACACCAACTGTGGGGGCAGAAAAGTAGGTCAAAAGCAGGTCAGAGGCAAAACCTTTACAGGAGGTTTACAGCTGTCAGACGGCATTTAGCGTGAAGGCCTACAATGAAATAAAATCGGATTAAAATTATATCGCCGGTAAATATTAATGTGTCTATAAAATCTTGGATATGAAAATGATCTTTTGCAATGATGCAATAGTTTAATGACAACACTTTATTTGAACTGCTAATTACTAGCTAGTAATGAGCATACTTAGCATTGAATGGTGGGAAATAGCTAATCAATAGCAATTGACATAAACAGGAAGCTGGTTTCTAGGAAGGAAACATCTTCAGCTGCAGGGCCCCAGACTCCTGATTTTGGATGGTCAGATATATTCAGGCATGAAAAGGCCTTCAGGCGTTCATCAACGGCCCAAGAGGCAAACCTGAGCGCTATAGTATGTTTATGAGGCTGCCGAGAGCTAGCCATGGTGCTAACGAGGGTATTCCCCATCGCCATTGACCTGAGCTGAACTGTAAACAGGGCTTACAGGCAGCCTTCCCCATACTCTCTCTTCACTTTATCATATCTACCATAAAAAGATCTTCCAAACAGCCACAGGAAGTGGATACCTTCCTGGAAGACAATAACGTCTTCACTTGGTGGTTACATTTGAACAAAACTTTACAATTTATTTGCATAATTGAGAGATTTATATTATCTTACGCTGCTGAGCAGGTGACAGCGATTTAAGGGTCTGGAATAATGATGACATGTCGAGCGCTCAGAGATTTCAGCGGCCACCGGACCCTAATCATCCAGGGGCGACTCATTTCCGGAAAAAGTTGGCATAATTAAGGTTCACAACGCCTGCTTTCATAGATAATTAACTCAGGGTTCGTCTGAAAGTGGGCACCCGCTGGAGTGAACGAAGCACCTCGGAATAATTACAGCCGAGATGATCAAAGGAAGGAGGACATAGCAAAAAAAATTTAAAAAAGCACAAACACACACACACACACACACACCAGTTAACAGGTTCCACTGACATCTCAGCAAACTCAGACATCTGTCACACTAAGTGATGACCGCCGCCCTACATCCTGTCACATGGGCATGGGGAGAGATCATAAACATCTCCATTGCGTGGAGGACCCAGGACAGTGGGAGAGATGGCTTTGAGGCTAATGCCGAGACACTTGCCAGGAATGGAGATGGAGCTCTCGAGGCTCCCCCGGTAACTTCCAGGTGATTTCATATGTGCACGTCACAGATGAACTCTCTCATGGGGGTAGAACGACAGGATGGACGCAGCTCTGGTGGTGTTGGGGGCAGGGGTATTAATAGCTCCATTTTTATCTCTTTCTCCCCCGCCTTTATGGGTGGATGAATAAACATGTGTATTAATATGCCTTATTATCTATCCATATCTCATGCCTATCAGCTACAAGGCAGAGCAGAATAATCACAACATCTGAGCCCTTCGCATCTTACCGCCAGCCGAATTCCCACGATGCTCGTCTCAGGTTCTGCAAGCCGCAAGCTCTGCGCGCCCGCCGTCGCTTTTCAGAGAGCACTAATTAGAGGAGAATTAATTAACTAATTGGTCAGATCGAGTCACTCCTCTGGCAAAAAAACGCAGTGTACGTAATAACCATGAGGCTAAGTAACCCTGAGTAATGCAAGATCAATATGTAGCATCTTAGAGATGCTACAGGCGCGGGCTTATGGGTAATAAACCATCACACTCATAATGAGGCATTACACAATAACAGAGCCGTGAGGTTTAGTAGTCATGCTTCTTTCCTTGGTTTTAACCTTTCTTTCCATGAAATTATTAATTCTAAACCTGAAGGCACGGAGTCATCTTTGAGTTATCTTTTTATTCCATACCCCACACCCCTGCTTCCCTCACAACAGTCAATAATAAGCAAAGACGGCACACCCCTTGACATCAGATTTAACACAGGAGCTTGGGGCTCATCTGGAGACCAATCAAATTAGCCACCTTGGAGCACCGTCTCTTTCCCTGAATCAGAGCTGAAATTAGTCACAGCAGGGGCTCAATTGTATTTATCTGCCCTCGTCTGACCTTTGCTAATGCTTAAGTACCATGTCCGAATGGTTCTCACAGCCAGGTCAGTTAACCCATTATAAAAATGAGCCAATCAAAGTCGGCCACAGAATCACACGAGTACATCCTGGACGTTAAGATGTAGATCAAAGAGAAGCGGTTTACTGCTGTGTTGCTACCGTTGTATTGACTGACTCTGGAGAATTCCTAAATGAGTGCTGTGAGTCAGCTCACTTCTCACAGTTTTTACCCCCAGATGTTCACACACTTTGACCTTTCCATTTTGACATTTACCCCGGATAAGGCAACAGGGCGGTGATTGCGTGATTTCCCTGAGTCACAAATACGAATATCAACTTAACCGTTAAAAAATACAACTAAAACCGAGAGGTACTTTCATGCTGTATTACAGTTAAGTTTTAGCAAAAAAATATTTCAAAATTTAAATTTTATGCTGATGGACAGCAAAGGGATCTTCATGCAGCCTGACAGACATGGGGTTCCATGAATGAATTAATGAATGAACGAATTAACGCCTTTATTGTCATTGCGCAAAAGATCATGGAAATATCATTCGGACTAGCAGGTGAACCAATAAGATAAAAAAACAGATAAGATCACCGCAGGCACTGAGATCCTCACACAAGGAAATCGCGAGACTTAACCATTATTATTATATTACAATCTTTGTCATCCATAAATAAAAATAAAAGCAATACGAAAAATAAGTGCAATAATCCGCTGCACCTTGGACACAGCACCAAAACTCTGCTGTGATTCTAGCAAATCAAAGGAACAAGGAAAAGCAAGTTACAATAATCTAATCTCCTTAATAAACCCATGAGCATGGTGGATCCGCTTCCATGATCTCCGCTGGCACAGGGCCAGCTCTGTCGGTTTCATCCTGGCAAAGACAGACGGAACCACCCGGAACGGCCACGCATGGATACGTTCCCCAGCCGAGGTGAAAAATCTCATTACGTGAAAGATGGCAAAACACACACGCTGTAATCTCACCGGAGGGATGCGATCGCGCGCCCCGCCACACGGGCAAAATGTCAAACACGCCCGCTTCACGGCTGCCGTCGGGCCGGCGTCTCCGCGGGTCTCAGGTGGGGCTTAAAGTAAAGCCGCTCAGAATTCCAGAATGGCCCGGAAACTCGGACGACAGTGGGCGGCCAAACCTGTTTGGTTTGGTCAGGACACACAGGTGTCAAATAAACCGAAATTAAAAAGCCACACTTACCGAAGCACCTAGAGGTCGTGAGTGGCATTACGGGTCGGACACTTAATAACCACACAAGCTTTCAAGGGCCAATTTAATCTAGGTCTGAAACAATTAGCTTACATACTCCCCGCCAGAAAAGCACTCAACGCTTTGAAAGAAACCACAGATGTTTTACTTGTTTCCTCACATAAAGGCCAGCATATTAACACACGTGTAGCAAATAAAAGGCACATATCTGCCCTTGGTATTTGGGAGCAGAGGGTCCACACATGAAGGTGACCCATCCGTCCATCCATGTTCCGACTGCTTATCGTGGTCAGGGAAATGGAGGATCATGATGCGGAAGAGTAAAATATCAACTTGATTTATGCAATGAAATCTAGCATCCAATTTCTTTCAAAAGAATCTTACGAAAATGTCTGTCAGCTTATTACTAATAGTATCTAAAGGAACCAATAGTTACTAAGCTGAGAAATGGACAACATGGTTCCTCTAACATGGAGGTTCCCAGAATCTACCAGCTGGAATGTAAGGGGGGGGGGGCTTTTTATATTGTCAATAAAATTATTTCAAAGGGGAAATATATTTGAATTCATTGTTTTTCTTTTTTGTTCACACTATTCATTCTTTGGTCATTAATAGTTTTATTATTTGTCTTGGTTTTCTAGGGCTTTCCTGCTGTGCCGCTGTAGGCAGAGGAGAGGATCGATTCGCCTTTTGTTTGAGAGGCTCACTTGTGAGCTGAAGGGCTCGTATTACCCGGCATAAGACCATGAGCACATGTGTGGATTTCATACCTCTTAATGGTTCATGGCACTTAAACTACCTTTATTTGTCTGACACTTTAATCCAAAGTGACTTACAGGTCAGTGCAAGTAATAAGTACATTAAACACCACCAGAAGTTGCATTAGTCAATAAGTGTAGGAAGCCTATTTGAAATGGTCCTTTACTTGCCATTTGCACAAGAAAATTGGAACACTCCTCTTTGCCTGCCCCATCTTGTTCCCCATGAAAGACACATACAGGTGAGACCAAGCTTTGGGGGTGGGTGGGGTGGAGGGGGGGGGGGGGGTGACAGTGCAAGATCAGCCAGCATGGAGGACCCCTGGAGGTGGGTGTTATAGAGGACCTATAATGCTCATTGTCACTGTTCATAATTTTATTTTTGTGGTCTAATAGAATAAATTTATATCTGTCTATAACTGTCAGAAATGTTCTGTTAGAGCTTTAAGCCCCACCCCTGGTGATTGGTCAGCTTGCCCTACGAGTTCCACCTCAGTCTTGTAAGCTGCAGACAGATTCTTGCAGGTAGGCAGCCAATAAGGATTGTGTTACTAGTAAGAGCTAAAATTCTAACAAGGTGTTTCAGGCAGATTAGAAAAGAGAGGTTTATGCGGTATGAGTTACTCCCTTTGGTGTGTACTTTGAGCCTTAGGAGTTTCCAGAATGTTTACATCCATCCATTTTCCAAACCGCTTATCCTTATGGGTCGCGGGGGGTCCGGAGCCTATCCCGGAAGCAATGGGCACGAGGCAAGGAACAACCCAGGATGGGGGGCCAGCCCATTGCAGGGCACACTCACACACCATTCACACACACATGCACACCTACGGGCAATTTAGGAACTCCAATTAGCCTCAGCATGTCTTTGGACTGTGGGGGGAAACCGGAGTACCCGGAGGAAACCCCACGACGACATGGGGAGAACATGCAAACTCCACACACATGTGACCCAGGCAGAGACTCGAACCCGGGTCCCAGAGGTGTGAGGCAACAGTGCTAACCTCTGCACCACCATTCCACCCCTAGAATGTTTACAAGCACATTAAACTGCATAACGCACTATATGAAAGGGGAAAAACTGGGAATGCATAACCTTTAAGGGCCCATGGACATGCGATGATTCTGCAGATGCGGGGGATTGAGTGAGCGACCTTCATATGTGAAAGGAATGTGTAGGAAATATGAGGCTGATCATGCATGAGGTCTGCTGAAACACAGCAACGATGAAGTGCAGGGTAGGGATGGAGTGCAGGTATGAGTAGGCGATTTTTCCATACCTATCCTGAGGAGAAAGTGAGATTCTGCAGATTTAGGGTATGCTTGTTCCACCACCCCGGGGGTAGGGTCAGGAACAGACGGAATTTGATTTCTGGCCATTTAGACCAATCACAGTCACACATTTGGACTTTGATGGAGTGGGAGAAGTCTCAGAAGCAGGTTTCCACTGCTATGTGACGGACAAGGTGATTTCAAGGGTTTTTTGAAGTTGCTGAAGGACCTATTATTAAATTACCTTGAGTGTTTTCTGAAACTTTTACAGTGCAGAGGGGAGACTGGAAAATGTGACCCTAATTTAGCAACTATTACACAATTTATCAAGTGTTTTCATGTGTATTTCGGAATAATCATATGCTGCTGTTTTTTGTAATAGTTCTCAGAGGAGGGTCCTATTTTAGAAGCTTCTGTAGAGAGTTACAGTTAATTCCCGGATTGATGTGCTCAAACCTCATATTCGCTGGGAAAAGGATGCTCGATGATGAAGTTGATTCTTCTAGGCCCTGACAAGTATTTATTTATTACTTTACATTCCACAAACTAACATAAACAGCCTAAAACATCGTCACAAATTTGTATGTCCTCTTAAGTGGAACGCCATGCTTATTAAACTGTTTTTTTTTCCCCAGTACATTCCGTGGTCAGCAGAATGACTGTTGTAATGGAGTGTCGTTCAGCATACACAGGTGTGCGTCTCCCCTCATGTAGAACACTAACAAAGCAGCCTGTTAGCTGGCCGACCTACTGAGGGAGATCCTCACCACGGAGCTTGTTCGTGGTCTTCAGTGGGAGGTAGCAGACCACAGTGA
Organism: Brienomyrus brachyistius; assembly: GCF_023856365.1. Classification (NCBI taxonomy): domain Eukaryota; kingdom Metazoa; phylum Chordata; class Actinopteri; order Osteoglossiformes; family Mormyridae; genus Brienomyrus; species Brienomyrus brachyistius. The sequence continues at coordinate 6,145,311 of NC_064533.1, forward strand.
CCTGAGCAGACCGGCCATAACTCTGGTTTAACTACATGGTCTTATTTTGCAGCATATCCACAAATCATATATACATACAAGACTAAATCTGCCGAAATAACAGGTCCACCCTCAGGCCCTCCCAAGTTTCAGCAAATTGATATTTAGCTAATTTTAATACTCTTTTGATGACTGTTTTTACAGCCTAGCAAGTAAGTTTTTTTTGTGTGATTTTCAAGAGTTTGAATCACTATCAATCTATCAAACCCCAGCCCTCAGCAATATTCCTGAGGCCCATCCAGCATGTTCAGGTCGCAACTGGGCCTGCATATGTATCGCATATCAACGTCCCATGGGTCAATTTTCCTTGGAGGGATTGCAAATCAAGAGCAGTAGCTCTTACCATCCGTGTCTGACGCCAACCCCCCCCCCGTGTGTCACTGTCCACAGGAAGTCCATGACTCTGGCTGCAGAGTCATGGGGAGGTGGGTGTAGAGTCGCCTGTGCCCGCGGTGCCCTCCCCTCGCGGTGGGTGGTGCAGTAAGGAAGATTAATGGCGTGCACTCGTGTTACAAATCAACTTGGGGGCCCCTTCCCATCGCTCCCATGGCGACACCAGACGTCTGATTGATAAGCCCGCAAGCCAATGTGAAGTTACTTTTCCGCCGCTTTACCACAGTGAATTTTCATCCCGCAGCTCATTCTACTCCAGGCTCTCCGTCGGCTTGCCAGCCTGGGCTACTGTATATAGCACCCAGTACCACTCACTTCACCTCATAAGCTGTCTTTCGTTTGATGTATATGTATATTTATACGTGCATACATTCACACAGACTACGCGCATGAGACACCACGCATTCCTGTGCCATGGTAATGGACTGGCATCCTGTCTGGGGTGTCCCCACAGCGACGGTGTTTACCAGCACTCAATCCATGCATTTGTGTATGGCCCCCGAGGTTTGGGAGCCCCTATTGGCCACAAAGAGTAACTGCACTAACCTAAATATTAAACAAATGTGTTTCTTGTTCATGCGATACTGATCTGATAACCAGCTAGCTAGCTACAAGTCTATGACGGTACTTTCTAGCTATTTATTTCGTTTTAGTTTATTTATTTAGTTTTGAGGCAGGGGTCCCATTGACAAACCTGCCCTTATTTCTCTGACCCTTATATCCCGTCCCCAGTGCCGATCAATCTTCCAGGTTGCCCCATACTGGGCAAGAGGATGGAAGATGGATATATGTGTTTTTTTTCCTGCGATAAACATTACATGGTTCTTGTGGGATGCAGGTCTTTCGCTGACGAGCACCTTTTCGGAAGTATCCGAGGCTGCCTTAAAATCAATAAAGCAGCACGGGATTTGGGGCGCGCACTCAGAGCTGTTCCGCGGCGCGGTGAGATTAAGCTCGTCCTGTCAGGCGTGACACACGCGTCGTGGGCTAGTAACAAAAGCTATCGGTTATTTTTATTTATCCCGAGCTTAAAAGACACTTTCCGAAGCGGTAAGACACGTGTCACCTTGCGGAGAACGTAAGCTCACGGCCAGCATGGAGATTCACGCCAGCTTCAAGCAATCTGACTTTAATCTTGAATTTAAAACGCGTACATTCATAAGCTCCTGTTTACCACGTCGGACCTTAGCTTGAGTTCGTATTAAATAAGAGCTCGTGGAATAAAAAAAACTTCCCTTTGAATGTATTGTCAAAAGATTTTAAAAAGATGATAATCTTGCATGATTTGCAATTTACAGCTTAAAGGTCAGCTTTGTACAGGACCATTCAGTAAGACGCTGCAGTTTAGACTGACTACACTCGTTAATAGTCAGATATTCCCCGCGGACTGTGAAAACAGGAAGTAGAATTCGTTTACTCTACAGCGTTCTCAATGGTGTGCCTGTCCGTCGCCGGTCTCACACTGCCCCCCTGATAAATCTGGACAGTTTGTGCAGCTGTGGCAACCAAAGACCCTGAGGCAGGGCTTGTGCACCTGAGCCTGTGCACATCTAAGCTAGACCAGGCCTGGAGCGTAGAGGAGACCTGGCTCTGCAGAGAGGAGGATAGGGGGACGAATCGACCTTCTGCCTCAAACTGTCAGGTGAGCAGTATTAAGGGAACCCTTGATTAGCTCTTTTGGACTAATGAATCACTGATGTGGTCAAATTCTGGTTGATCAGCCATGACATAGGAAATAACGCTTGAAGAACACAAAAAATTAAGGTTGACTTTTCAATGGTTTGAATCAATGGTCCATTTTACAGACCGATAGCCAGGTGCTTATATTGTAAAGGCGTGAATCTCGGTGGGTTAGGACACTGGGCCTGGGGCTGCTGGTTTGAATCCTGAGGTCAGTGAAGTGGTTTCCTCATCGGGTTCTTAAACAAGGCTCATAATCCTTCAAAGCTCTAGGAATTGTCTGCCTCTGCTATCTCAAAAAAAATGTGCAAAGCTTTAGATAAAAGTGTTATCTAAATGTATAGTAAGGGCAGGTTGGTAACGGGCTCGTCGTCTGTCAAGCCGAAGTTGGCGTACAGACACTTGAAAGGCGAGAACAATGGAGCTGTTATACTTTAGAAATGCACTAAGATGTCTGGATATTAAGTATGGAAATGACTGCTTTTTTACTTGAACACGGAACGCTGTGTTATAAGGGAGATGTTAGACGTTTAAAGTATGAGGTCATTTTAAACACGGCATACAGACCCAGGAGAGATGTCTGTTCTGTGCTCACAGTGAGATCCTTCACACAGTCAACTTCAAATACAACTTAACGAGTGAATATCCTTCTAGAACTTTTTGTGTTATCCGCCATGAGTATATCAGTAAAACGATACTGTGAAATCTCAGAAGAAAAACAGCCTTCCGTTATTCATTTCACAGCATTAAACAGGCATTTGGGTGAGTCTTTGATTATTTCAGCCACATTCTCTGAAAAAAAACCTCTTTTTGTCTGTATTGTTAGAGAGAAGTATTTAAGGCCGGGATGTGTTCACAGAGCGGCTGTTCGATGGCGTGAGCTCACGACTCACGACCTGAATAGGTAAATAAAAAGTGAGTGGGGGAGTCAGCTCAGGCGTGTTTTTCTTTAGAATTTATCCATTTAATCTTCGGCGAACACACTCTGAGGATGCCGGTCCGGCACAGTGACAAAGGAGGAGGTCACCCTTCCTGTAACTTCAACCTCCGTGACATTTTACACAATCAAGGATCCTGTGCACTATTCTCTGTAAAGTCTCTGAGGGGCGGCAGCGAGGAGCCGGAAGTCAGGGCAGAGATGTGATCTAGCGCCGGCTTGCAGTGGAGGTGCCGTCAGAAATGACCTTGGCGCCATCTGACTCATTTGCACGTATAAATACATGACACGGTGACGTTTTTATGCATTCCTGTCTGCTCTAGGGCACAAAATCTGAGCTGCCGCAGATAGATTGTGGCTCATGTTTGGTGGACACCAGCATCTCCTACCTCAGGTGAGTGTGTGTCATCACACGACAGAGGGCCCTGTCAAAAACGTCCCCGCTAAAGGGAGAGTCGCACTAAGACGCCATTAATTAATGTCTTTAATGATTAATGAAGCACTTGTGTGGTCAACTGATAGTAAAACAACCTTGACGTAGTTAATAATGCTTGAAGAACATAAATATTAAGGTTGATTTTTCAATGGTTGGAGAAGTTTAAATGACAAAAGTTAAATTAGCCAGAATGCATCGTTACTATAAAGTGACTTTTCTGTGCTAAAAATGTAAAAATTAAATTAATACAGTTAACCCCACAAAACATGTATTAATCGGTAGATCTATCCATGATTATGCAGTATAGCAGGGTTTCCCAGCCCAGTCCATGGGGACCCACAGACGGTCCACATTGTTGCTCCCTCCCAGCTCCCTGCCAGACAGTCCACACTTTTGCTTCCTACTGGGAGGGAGCAAAAACACGGACCGTCTGTGGGTCCCTGAGGAATGGATATAGGGTCACAGTGAGTCTGGAGTCCATCCCGGGAAACATAAGGGAGGAGGCTGCTCATACACACAGTCACTGAAATGAGCGATTCATCAATTCACCTACTTGTGTGTGTTGGGACTATGGATGGAAATTCTCTACACACAGAGCTGGGATTAGGAATCAAACCCACAACCATGGAGAAGTCAGGGACTATATTTAGATCCCTGATTGGCTTGAGAGGTGCTGTTCAGGCACCTCACACTTCTACTTTAAAGCAGATGAAGATTCAGCCAAATGATCTACTCCAGTGGACTAATCAGAATTAGCATTCACGCTAACGGGTTTCACCAGGGTAACGGACATAGATAATAGGTACAGTGAGTTCAGGGGGAATCAAAAAGTTAGCGGGCTGTCCTCAGAGGAATTAGGAACCACGTTCTGGAAGACATTCACATTAGATGATGCTAGTCGAGCACAGCGGGTGACGATGCCGCGTTAGTTGTTGGGCGGAACCAGGTAATAAAGGGTCTAATGAGCTGAAATAAGACAGCTGACATCTCATTATGGGGAAAGAGATGATAGATGTGACGGTGGTAGAAGCCAGGGATAGGTGTTGAACTCGGGGGGCCTGTAACTGTGTCCACTGTAGCAAGGCTCATCCCTAGAGCTCTAAGAGACCAAATAAAATCCAGGAAGATGGAGTTTTGTAGCTGGAAAGGGTCTCTACCGAATCAGATTATTTGCCCCTTTCATTGGAGAAATTCATACTAGTACCATCATTTTATCAGTTTTGTTTCTTATCATATTACAATATTAATGCAATTTCTTCAACATATCGTATTAAAAAAAAGCTGTTCAGTTTTGACAGGATAATGTTTAAACATATCAGAGGAAGATTGCATTATCTCCATGGGCTGTTATTAAATGGACAGCTCCCCACAAACCTCCGCCCGATCGCCTGGAATGTTCCTCGTCTCCCAAGCCGCCCTTCTTCGTCCCCATGGATCCTGAGAATCCTTATTCCCAAGAGTTTACTCCAAATCCAGGCTTGCAGATGTTGCCGGCCGATTCGGATCTTGCAGCTTCGGTTGCGGATGCGGGGGGGCAGATTTCTGCTGCGTGGTTTGCAGGGGCGGCGTCGCCGCATGCGTTCCTGTGGGCGCAATGGCGACGTGTCACCGAGCAGTCAGTGATTCCTCACCGCTGCACAAACACGCCCTTCAAATGCGTCGTTTATACTCGAACAAGCGGATATTCCTGCAGTGTAGATTGTCTGAATTCCTCAAGAGAATTCCAAGGTACTTTAATTGTAATATGTAATGCAATTAATATCTTTCTTACGTGCTTCTTGCAGACCACAGTGCCAAAGCAATAGAAACAACTAGTACAGCAGCAAAATTTGAATAACAATAACAAACAAATAACACAACCACAGACAGACAAACATATATTTACATGTGTGACTGATGCGTTGGAGGTGGAACTGTACATGTTTACCAGATGGGGCTGCATAAATGCCCATTCCTGCAACAGACTTTCCATGTAAAGCAATAAAAACAAAACCCTACCAAAATAACACGTACACACAAACAGTATTACGTGGAAAATGGCGTCTGTTACTCTCCGGGTGTCCAGCTGTGCTTGTTTATTCGTACCCTTAATATAGACACCAGGAGTGTTTCACTCATTGCCCGTGTTTCTCTGCAGCACCTAAATAAAAACGAGTGCCCGCGTGACCCAATTCCCTCCTGGCGCAGCCCGTGCCAAGCCCACGTTCCGCCGGGGCGAGAGCCGCGTCTCACCGGAGGGCTCCGCCCTGTCACAGAAACGCAAGGGGACCTGCCTGCTGGGATTGCTGCAAGAACGTTCTGGTGGAAAGCCTTATCACAGTGCGGCTGCCGTGCTGGAAGCAGTGATGATCTGTGGATCATAGTACCATAAATAAACAAAACAAACATAATCAAATAAATTAAATAAGTGAAGATGTCTTAAAAAGTGCTTACTTACATGTTCTAATGACCCAAGTAATGGCCTTTATTTGATATGAATAATATATCAGTAAATTAAATAATTTATTATGAATGAATTAATAATAATAATAATATATTTTAATCATTTTTGTTTTAGATTTTAAAATGACTAAGGGATGACATACTGTTATACAGTTCGAACAACTTATAAACTGGAGATTCTACAGTCCATATCATCTGTGGAATTATATACATGGTAGGACCTTAACAGCTGTGCTATATATTACCATGGAATTTTAAAGAATTTGTTTGAGATTGCTATTGTTACCCTGATTCACTGATAATAACAATAAAAACAGTCTAGGGGTGAAAATAACAGGGTTTTCGATGCTATCTTCTTAATGGCAATCCATCTCTGACCCATCCCTGGCAAATTTACCGAGCGGAGTCACTTTGAGTTACTTTTAGCTAGCGCTTTTTTTAAACCATGAGGATATCACCTGTAACAGTACATTTTTAGCCCCATGTCACTGGCGTGAGAGTTGTCTTGCCAGACCAAGGTTGTTAGTAACCGCTGAGCCTCCTTCGCTTGTCAGCCAGTCCGTGCGCCGTAATCCGGTCCAATTCATCAGCCGGGTCCGTGCAGCTCTGCTTCCTGCTCGCTCGGCTAGCCATCGCCTTGGAGACCGAGGCCCTCAGCTTCTGCCGTTCCCTGTCAGTCCGGCGCCCGTATCCAGGAGACAAGCATCATTATTTCACCCGATATTGGAAGGAATCTTTACACGCACGAGTCTCTCCTCGCCGTCAAAGAGCACACACCTCGCAGCGAGTGGTGTGGAAGGACAGCGCATCCATGTTTATGCTCGCCGGCATCACAGTGAGATATAGCTAACCATGCAGTGGCAAGATCACTGCCAGATGAAGTTACAGTTAGAGTTCTGTAGTTATTCCATCCCTCCATATTTCCTCTCTCATCATTCTGCAGTCTTTGGCGAGTTTTTTTTGGGAAATGTATAACTCGGTGTGAGTGCGATTCTCCAATAAGCGGATGATGAGCTCAGTAAGAGAAGCACCTCTCACCCAGGCACTATTTGCATTTAGAGTTATTTATTTAGCAGATGCTTTTTTCCAAAGTGACAAAGCAGGACCAGACAGCAAAGGTCATAGGTTTGGTTTCAATATTGGTAGAGACCAAATCAGCCCTGAACCCCCCCCCCCCCCCCCAAACACACAAAGTGCTGTGACAGTATTGGTGAGGATGTATCCCTGTCGTCCACACTAAAGCATTCGTGCTAGTCGGTCCGTCTCTGTACCAGCTGGGGTTAATGGCAAAATCCCTCCTGGGATTGGAACTGGTGACCTTCCGCTCACAGGAACAGAGCCCTATCCTGCTGAGCCACACTCTCTCCTCTGTATGTGATAGTGGGGCAGCATCCTGTGACCCCTGCATTACCATGGCGACCGACGCTGGCAACGATTTAGCGTTTCCAGAGCTAAAGCGAAGACGAGAGGCTTAAAAACCAGCAACCGCCTACAGCTAGTGTAGCTCTTTAGGTCTCTAAAAGGGAGAATTCTGTCCATTTGGTGACTCTTCTCCAGTGGCATCGGTACATATTGAGCGAGAAGGTTTCTTGGCTTGCAGGGGACATGCTTTAAGTAGGAATCATTAACAAAGCTACGTCTTCATTCCAAACTATCTGCACCAGTATTTCCCAAACTGGTCTTCGGGGTCCACGTTTTTGCTCCCTCCCAGCACCCTGCCAGACAGCCCACATTTTTGCTCCAATAGGGAGCTGGGAGGGAGCAGAACTGTGGACCGTCTGTGGGTCTGAATTGGGAAATGCTGATCTAGATGAACGACTCCTCCTCTGTGGTTTTCCTTTGCTTTACACTCGCGTAGCGATACATGGAGAACAGGCGGTTCAGTCCATCTGCAGAACACGAGTGGCTAAGGCCAGAACCACGGGGGCTGCACCTGATTCGAATCCCAAAGAGGGAGACTTAGCCACTTTGCGGCTCTCTGCTGTCATGCCGGGCCAGATTAAATCAATGATATAGAGCTTTTCTGACAGTTTATGGATCCCTCAGCAGGACATTATCTCTGATTCCTTTGAAGGGACGGGGCCCTCCCGTCTAATTTTAGCATTACTGGGAGTCCAGGTTTCCCCTGCAGGCTGTTGAATAAAACATAACCTTTTGAGGGGGGTCTTTTTTATTTGAACGTGATTCTCAGAGATCCGGCCAGCTGAGGGTCATTCCTCTAGCTCCTACGCTCTTTAATTATCCGCCAGCGGCCTCAAGGAAAACACGTCCGCACTCCGACTGATCCGCTTCTGAAGCTCTGACACGGCATGGGAATCGATTTATGCAGATGACCTTACGCAAGGCAAAATATAATCCCATAAACCAGCGTGAGTGTCGTCTCCCACATCTTCTTACCAAGCAGGGCCTCTGTTGGTCGTTCATACTTTACGGGTGGCCTTCCGGATTGCCTGTTCGTGTCTGAAAAAGACTGTAAGATGTATTAAATTTTTTTTGATGACTAGTGCGGGTTTTTAGAGATTAGAGGGAATACTTCCCGGGTAATTAATACCCATAAGCCCGTGGGGTGTTTTTTTCAGATTTTTCAAGATGCTAGCTAACAGGAGATAGAACCATTTTATATGGCGTTTTTGTGACTTCATGTTATCCAGGGCTGGCTGCTGCGGTCAATGAAGCTGTTCCAGGATCTGCTGCCGGTCTTTCCTGCTTTCCTATTTTTGACCCGATAATGCTTCTGGTTCAGGTTGGCCCACAAGATACCGATTTACAGTAGCATGTCAGGGCATCATTTTTTGTTAGCACTCTAGCATGATTAGCTGATGCTGGAGACCACTGCTACTGAGATATCTGTATTATAATACAGTTATTGTAAATAGTAGTAACTGATTATTGAAAGTTCACCAAAAAATACACATGGGGAAATTACTTTTTATTCTTTAATTTAAACATGCTTCTTCCTTCAGTCAAAATCATCTGATTGATTTTTTTATTTTTTGACACCCCTAAAGCAACATTGCTCTCTTCATAATTTATTCATTAAGTTTAATACATAATACAGTGCCTTTGGACACATTAAATGCGATCTGAATGATACGCACAGCTTCCTAACACTACTATCGGTCTGTGTAACCAAAGCTAGAAGTCCAAAGAACTTTGAGATGACCTCGCAGGTATGTGCTCGGGAAGGCACAGACCAAGGGGTAGCTGCAAAAGGACATGAGTGTCCCTCACAGCACAGACAGTGGACAAAGAGGACAAAGGAGATGGGAGATATTTCAGAAAAAAAAACGCTTTAGCCTGAAAAAAAGACCCAGAAGTGTTGTTGAACATTTATCTTTGGGCTGGCCGGTGACCCACAGCGCGACACCAAAGTGACACTGTGGTACCTTTAAAAAGAGGAAAGTTAATGTGTTTGCAAGTCCCAGGTAGGGGGCACACCACATTCCCACTGATCATCTGTGGAAGGACCTGGAAACTCTGTCCACCAACCATCTTTAAATCAATCTATCCATCCATCCATCTTGTTCATTACAATGTAATGTGAAGTGAGGCCTATTTCAGTAAACAGGGCATGAGGCGGGGGACATCCTGAAAAGGATAACAACTACAAATGTAGAAAATTCATATAAACATTATAAATAATATAAGTAATTAGCAGAAATGTTTTAATTTAGGTCATGCTTTAGTGAGCATCCAAAGGATGTAGTTCTTAAAATAGTACACGTTAGATAAATAAATATGCATATGTGTGAGTTATGAAAATTTGCACCGAACCAGTTTTTTTTTTTGTCGTTACACAGTCGGGTAGTTAGCGTGTTAGGCCGGGATAACGTATGAATCCCGGCAGCAGCTAGCCATTTGTTACGGAAAAACAACACCTGACACGGAACGAAGATGGAAAGTCAGAGGGTGGAAAAACCACAGCAGTCCATGTATCAGCAAGCTGCCAGAAGAAATGATTTTATTTGACGTAGGAAAAAAAACGACTTTTATTGACGTGCGTGTGTGCGGGGCGAGTCACCGGCGAGCGGTATGTATACCTGAGGGGAAGATGGAAGCGGGCGGGGACCGGGAGAATGAGCCGGGAAGAGCCGCGGGAGCTGGCGGAGGACGCGCGACGAGATGCGATTTAACAGGGTGCGAGATGATTCCACTCCGCACGGATGGCCGCGAGTGAGAGGGGCTATAGCGTTGCAGGCCCGGCGGGGCCTGGGCGTCCGCCTCCCCGCCGGACTCTGCGGTATCGCACGCCGGCGGCCGCGATTCACTCAGAGCCCGCCATAAAAAAACGGTGGCTTGCCAGGGACTGATGTCTGAAAGATATACGGACGACAGGAGTCTGTAAGCCCTGATACACTCCCCGGTGTCTGTCTGTGTGCTGCTAGCTGATGTCCATTTTATGAATAACGCCAAGCTTTTACGGGAATTAAGGCGAGAAAGTGCTGCATTGTCTTTACGGGGGGGCTTTAGTCTGCCCACCCACGTTAGGAGTGCCTCTTCAATTTAAGATATTAAAACTAAACTGAAAACTTATTTTTATTCCTTAGCTTTGACGGGATTTAAGAAGTAGTTTTCAGTTTAAGTGTGTACATTACTTTGTCTAATGAAGGTTGCTTCTACAGTGCTTTATAAGTAAAGTTTACCTACTTACTTATGCCACTACTGTATGTTTCCATCAGCCGCAAAAAGCACCAGATTAAACACAGTTATCCGACAGAGACCGGCAGGTCTGTGGTGATTAAATATTTAATGGACACTCGAAGAATGTAATGGAGTCACCGAGGTTGGTAACCTTATAAAGACACTGCAGATTAACAGTGTCTATTATAAATGACACAGAAACAATTGTCTGCAAACAGTCTTTGCGTGCACCATGGGGATTTTGAAGGAAAGGGTTAATGAAACCTACTCGACACCCAGTCCCGTTGCGTAACCATAGAAATGTGAGACCGTAATCATAGCAACAAGCACTTAAAGTACAGAACAATCAAGAACGCTAACAGGAGCAATGTGAATGCACCTGGTATAGGAATTACTACAGGCATTTAAAATATCAGTATGAGGTAACAGGATGCCCTTGAGCAGACGATGGAAATACAGCATAATACCACATCTAGGACTCTATACTCATGAGGACAATTGGGCTTTTATTGAAGCGGTCACCTCTGGTTGAAAGGCACTGATTTGAGTCGCTTGTGAATCCCTATTACCTGCGAGTTCCTCCCCGGTCCCCTGGGGGACGAGAGGCGATGTTGCCAATCAGCCAGAATGAGATCCAGTGAATCTCTATTAAGTATCACTATTTGCTGTGGGAAGATGGCTAAACTTAGGCTTGCAAGATGAACTGTTTGTCCTGCAAACGTGTACTGCAGGAGGAAGACGGATGCATAAAAACAAAAGATCATTTTAAATAGGGGAAAAAAATGTTTTATGACTAAAAAAAAACACTCAATGTATTGTTTCCTGCTGGGGATGATTACTTCAGACCTATTCTTTGCCTCAGATGTTGTGTCTGATGAGCTTTATTTGAATGTTCATGTGCAGGGTATCTGAATTCGTGTCTCTAAATCTTTCCTAGTGCAACTGTGCTTCTGAGGACAGTGGTTTTACAAAATTCATGTGTGGAAGGAAGTACAGTAAGAAATAATGTCCAACAGCTTCATCTACGGCGGATTGACAAGGTCAGAAAGTAGCTTGATGCCAGTTACTCAAGTGGAAGACACACGTCTTCACACATTACCATCTGTGGGTTCGGTTTAAACCCCCCCGACACCTGCTTATGTGGGCTGTGGCAGAGCCGCGAAGTCCGGCTTTACTCTTAAATGCCGGAAGAGACAGCCGTTTATTTTCTCCAAAGTGACTTCCATGACCACGACAAGGCATGCGTTAGCCGCATTAAACATGCGCATCACGCTCCAAGCGTCATTGCAGAATTAGCTACTAATAAATCTGTGTGTGCGTGTAAATACACAGGGAATGAATTCCTACATTATCAACCTCGGTAGTGTCACTTAAACTAGCCACTGTTAATCTTCAGTTTCTTTCAGATTCGCAGCCAGTGTCGCAACATGAAATACTCTGAGTTTCCCGATAAATATTTAATAATCGGCACAGACCTGCCTGTTTGGCCCAGGGGGAACCATTTTTCTCTACGGCAGCGTTGTGAGGTCACAGCATGGCTCAAGGTGACAACGTCAGGCATTCAGCTGGAAAATGGGTTCGGATTCTAGTGATCCTAAGCAGCGGTGTCAGATGGCTTCCCATCAGTCTTTGAGGAGAGGGTCTATCAACAACGGCGAAGCGATTACTCTAACGCAATTATATGGCACAGGGGCTGCCAGCTCGCCAACCGCGGGCCATCCGGAAACCTTATTTTGGCCCGTGATTACCTAGGTCTGCCCTGATTGCTTTGGTTTAGGAAATATCTCCCATCGCGACTGGGAAAAAACTACGTGCCGCAGCTGTGAGGTGCGATCTCATCTGTAGTAGCTTCTCTCTCCTTCTCCTGCGCACCCCTTTCACGGGATGTACATGGGTATTCTCATTTATATCCGAGATGGAGTTCTGCCGACAGCGCCCATGTTGATAACTCTCCAGCACTCGCGCCTCTGTTTGTTTTGCAGGGGAGAAAATACCGGTTTGTATTGCGACTGACTCGTCCATTATGGCCTGATTATTTTCCCATAGTCCTCAAAAGTGTAGCTTTATCCAAGTTTGCCTGCTCAATACATCTCTCGTACATCATAGAAATGATTCGGGGAAGATGGCTAACACTTGTAACTGTATCTAGCAGTTAAGAAAGCTGGGATTTATTTATGAGTTATGGTATTATGTGATAACGACTGTGATCGATGGAATGCTAAGGTATTTGTAGGTTAACATTTAATATTTTCCTAGTTGTAAAATGAGTGATCAGGTAAACAAGTAGTAACCTCTGTTGAATCAGGGAGAAACTCCTCCTCTCGGTATCAAACCATTCTCTATACAGGCATGCAGTCGGCTTCATGAAGTTCAGTTCTATCAACAAGTAAGCATTTAGCTGCATCAAGGTCATTCCTGTGCTTTCATCAAGTCTGTTTCCTCACATAAAGCTGTCTTTTTGTTTATGCGTTGTTTCATTTAAATGTCCATAAATAATGTCAAAATGATAGACTTCTGCTTTTGGAAATTGCACAGAAGTGTATTCTTTTTGAAAGTGATGCTTTTGCGTTTATCAAGTAGACATGTTTATGAATATCTAGACAGCCTCTTTAACCCCCTTTGTGGGACATTAATGTAAGAACATAAGATCACAGAACAGGAGTAGAGGGCGTTCCAGTGTGTGGGGCTATTTGTATATTCTGTATCTCTGTGTGGGTTAAACTGTTTTTAATACAGACTGCAAAGAATCTTAGGACTGTCGCTTTACTACTAAACTAAGAAGCTTATTCCTAATTCCTTGTTCTTAATGAGAAGTTTCCTTTGATGAGACCTGATTTGGTCGCCACCTGGTTTCTGTCAGTATCTGTGATCATCAGGGTTGAGCTCTCCCCCTTATCATTTTGAGTCTTGGTCCTCCCCATCCCTAACCCTAATCCTCCCCACCCCTAACCCTTGACACCATTTCTTGAAAACAAAAGTGATTTTATTTGTCAGTTAACTACCATTGTTCATTTTTGATCAGTGCTGTTAGCTTAACAAAGGCACTTGACAAACTTCAAAATTTAAGCCTGTTAAGACCAAAAAGCAAAATGGTACAAACTTATACCTATTGTCACATTGCGGATAAGGGGAATAAGCAGGACGTACTAAGGAAAATGTCGGAAAAATGGGGAACGAGATGGAGACAGAACACTGTCTTGACTGTTAATGGAGTAAAGGCTTAGGTGGAGAATGTTGGTTTGGGAAATGGGAACCAAAACCCTTTTATTAGAATTCTGTCGAAAGTAAACAGTAAGTGACTGTTACCCTGGTGAGAGCTGAGAATTGCAATGTGCTCCTCATTTTGAGCAGATAGGAGGATGGGTGGATGGAGCTGAGTGATATCCTACACAGAACAGCCTCTCCCTTCGCTTCTCACCAGGTCTCCGCAGTCAGTGACTCATCCATCACATATGATGATTGCCAAACTAGATGGAAATAAAAGGCTCTCGCGTCCCATCAGAAAGCTCACGTCAGCTAAGGAGACAGGTTCTTGGGTGGGATCGTGAACCATGAATACTGACTTGCGTAACCTTGCCAGGAACCCAAGTTGTTAGTCATCTTAAAACCTAAAAATAAGAAAGAAAACTGTATGGAACTTATCTATACTGATTCTGTCACTATAAGGGATTTAATCGTGCATCACCACTGACCTAGGGTACGATCACCACCTCCCCAGGAACACTCTGACTTTCTCTTGCCTGGAGTTACAGCTTGCCATGTCCCCTCACCTCAGATAGAGTGATTGCATGCTCTGAGTCTGACCTCCTCAGATGCTCACTCCCTCTTTGCTTTGGCTGTCCGGTATCAAAGGTCAAGCCTTCCAAAGCTGCCAGGGGAAGATCACCACCACACCTACAACACTTCATTAAACCATACACCTGTTCAAAAGCACTAAGGCGCACGGTGTCAGGCGGCCTGACAGTTCTGCGTTTGGCGGCTCTCAGAGAGCGGGAATCAAAATTGTGTTTGTTTTTGACCTCAGCACCTGTCGGAGGAAGAGGCTTCACCTCAGCTTTGCAACTGCCGTATTCCTCTTGGTCTTCAAAAGAGGACTCAACACTCACCATATCCAACGGTACTTCAGCACCAAACTTCTGACAGCCATTTGATTGGAATCCAGAGGCCACTCATCATCTGCAGGCTGAACTTTACCAACTCCAAAGCACTGTCTCTTATTTCCGAGTGTGTTTATACACATACATTTTCCATAACCTTATCCAGTGCTGGGTTGCAATGACACATACATTTTAATCGACTAATTTCCATTACTGTAATGCCTGGAGTTCTTTTCTAAATCTGTATTTTTAGTTATTGTCAAACATTTTTTCATGTTGTGGTTATTATGTGTGCTCATTAAATCTTAAATTGGCCAGCTATCTTCACGCTGCCATATCAAGGACTAATATGATAGAATCTATATGTAGATTTTTCTATGGTGCACAGTTTGTACTGTACTATTTATGTAATTCCAACTAATTGTTTGCACTGACCTCTAAGTTTATTTGGACAAAGGACTGAATGTAAATGTCTCTCAGCTGGTACTACAGGCAATCAGTACAAGCCTTGCATCATGGAAGGACATCAGACAGAAGTGTGAGTGCACAGCAGAGGAACATTCATGGGGAAAAAAACTGTTCTGTAGACAGCTGTATTTGAAGCACAACCTTCTGAGTGTGAAGCCACCCTGAACTGTGAGCCTTTCGGAATGTGCAACATCGTGGGCTGTTGACTCATCGTGTAAATAACAGCATGCCAAAGCAGTCGACCGGGTAAGTGTCTCCTTCCGAAATTATGCCGAAACCCTTCCAGAAGTAGCTTATTCATCAGAATAATTACACGACGTGAAAGCCCTGGGGTCAGCACCTTCACCTTCAGGCGAGGACGGGCAGAGAACACCTTGACCTCTGGCCAGATGCCTGCAAGAGCTGCCAAGCCATTTCGCGTAATGAGGCTATACTTTTTAGGCATGATGGGAAAATTGATTGAGCAAAACAAGCAGGGGACAAGGGGCCGGGCGTCTGCAAACCTACATACACTGGCTAAAATAATTACCGTTTACCTTTGGACCTTGTGGAAACCCATCAAAGATGCATAAACCTCTCACTCTCACTTAGAAAAGTCAAGTAAGGACTTTCTGTCATTCAGAGCCACCTTCCTAAGGGCAGGAACACAGCCCTTGTGTATGAGATTTGGGAGATTAGCTTTGATTTCTTGATCATGCTAGGGGCTAAATTACCAATTATGTGTAAACTCCAAACTCAGGCTTTAATGAAAGCAGGTTTTGTGCCCACGGACTTCACCCATAGCAATTAACTCAGAGCAAACCACTTCCCAAGCAAAAATATGATTAGCAATATTAGCACAATCGTGAAGTGAAGTGGCCCTTTCTTGCCGACTCAGCTGCATCCTATTCACAGTGCCTGGAATGTTACAGCAGGAATGAAAGGAAAGGCTTGATGTTTCTGGATTTTTTTTAGCTGTCCAGGGGATGCAAGAGGGCATTTAAGGACAACTAACTCCGAACAACTGTGGGACAACTGGATTGAGGATGGGTGAATTTCTGGACAGGCAGTTTCAGAGGACAGCTGTGTCAGAAAACAGGGTCTTAAATTTCCTTCAGGTTTTGAAAATTTCACAGCTGATAAAATATACAGTACATGAAGAGCTCATCAGGAAAAGGGTGAGATGGCATCGCTGTTATGGTCTGGCTTGTGAATGTAACAAGTTAATGAATATCCAGGCATACGGGGCATGGTGTATATTCTGCCAGGCCGTTCGATTCTGAGAGCATCTTTCTCAGAGAGTGTGAAAAACATGAGATTCAACCACAAGCCGCATTTGCCCTTGAGGAAAGGTGCATCCTTTTCGGAATGTGGTCCCAAATGACCCCTTACAGGTTACTTAGCGTGACACTCCTGAATCTATTGCCACAGATACATCCATAATGCATTTTGTCTTTCCCCTAAAGGCTCTGGGAAAGGTTTTCTTAAAACATGACGCTACTCGCGGACCTCCGTCTGACAGCGCCGGTGTCAAAGCATCAGTGCGACCCGCAGCAGCAAACTTTCCTGTGTGTCACCAAACGCCCAGTAAAGTTCCGTCAAGAAATCCCTGAAAATGCTTACCCAAGTGCTTTTGTGTAGTTAAACTGTATCTATGGAAACTACCGGTAGCACAACTCCATGTAAACAACTAGCCTAACCTGGCTCTTCTGATAATGGTCTTGGGGTCAAATAATTTAACGCTTCGCTGTCTTTTGTGGATGCGTCGACAGGAACCATGTCGTCTAATGTCATGCATTCAATTAATTAGCTAAATCATGTGATAACTGAATCTAAAAACAGATTAGTTCTTAATTTACTGCAAAAGCTTGCATTAATCCTTTTCTGGAGGCCATTGTTTCCTGAGCCATGGGTCAATTATAGATATCGGTTCTGTTGGTACGTCCAGAGACATGGAAACGGAAAGAGGGCGGGACATGCTTGTCAATCACTGATTGGTTCTCCCACCACTTACCCCATCTTGATTGACAGGCGACAATAACCCTGCCTACTCAAGGTTCTTCCTGTCAGTAAAACCTGCTGAAACAGCATGTAACCGCGGCTTCTCTCCAGGTCGGCTTTCCACCCTAAACCTCATTTCACCGCTACATTGCTACATTTAATTATAAATAACGACACATTTTTCATTCTTTCTGGTCTCTGATCCATGGGCACCTCCTCGTTCTTGCGAGTAAGTTCTGCTATCCATCATATAAAATTTGTCTAAGTAACTAAGAATTACACAGCTACTATTATTATTACATATCTTATATACAAGTGCCTTGCGAAGCGTGTGGTAAAGCAGGATGGGTGGGAATATACGAGGCAGCATCATTTCAGCCTAGTTATTCTTCACCTTGAACTGAAAAGCATTTATTTATTTAAAATTAGGGTAACTGTCATTTATTATTACTATTACATTAACAGCAATAGTAACAATAATGATAACCGGGGGATGCAGCAGAGAGGCCCCACCTGAGATTAAATCACGACCTTTCTGCCCCGAGTCAAACGTGTTTCTGCTCCTTGGCAACCAGGCGCAGGCTAGCATGACCAGAGCGGTCAGGTCATGTGACCAGTCCCTCGGGCCTACTGGATTATTCCGTCACACCTGCTAACCAACCCGACTCCCTCTTTCTCCAAACGTCCTTCTGCCACCCCGAACGACCTGGAACAGAAATAAACGGACCTTAGGTACCACAGCTACACCCATTCCAAGCATCCGTATCGGTTGTTAGCCAAGGACTCTCCCTCCCCCCTTCAAAAAAACAAAGGCATGGGGAGCAGCGGATCTCTCTAGAAGAATGGTGTACTCATGACGAACCCCCGGACCGTGACGGGAAATGTATTGCGAGGCTGATTACCGCCAGGAGCTGCAGAGAGTGCAGCCGGGGAGAAGCAAATCTGTACGGCAGCTCAAAAACGACCAGAACTTGCATCCTCCGTACGCAGCTCACGGCCGGGCCACGACACGTCCCACATTAAGGTGACAGCCGCGGCCGTGCCCTCGAGAGTGACAGCCGATCCCTTATCTAGATGAACAACAAAACGTTATTTAATTAACGTAACAGATATTAATTCCCCAAACATATGCCAGTACTTTCTACATGAATTATTATTGTTTACATCAATCAGTAGTAGTTTCGGCCCATTAGCAATGGATTAAAGACATTTTTAAATGCATAAGGACGCATAAAGGTACAAAGATGTTTAGCATAATTGAATTTATTTACCATCAGTCATTTATTTACATCAGAGCGTAATTCTTTACAAATATAAAACACCACATAAGAATCCTCTGTCTGAAGCATTTTAAACAGGTAATACAAACATGCTCTCTGCTTACCACTTTTCCTCTATCTGCCTTCGGATAGTATTCATAAATTATTCATTAATCAGGCTGCCTTAAGGCCTTCCATGGTGAGATCTGTTGCAGCACTGGATATTTCATCTCCAGTGTTCTCTCAGCTGAAGTTTTTCGTGCTTTTGTTCTGATCGTTATCCCGTCTCGCCTGTGATCCGAGGGGATATTAAACCAGACGGGGGCTCCCCCGCCATTTAACAAGGGTCACAGTCCCGCCTCTCTCGTTTATCTTAAAGAGATGAAACTCTGGTTATTCTTTTCCCACAAATCATCTGGGACCCATGAGAGGCCACAGTCCCGAGAGCCCTGCCATTGTGTGACAGTC
This sequence comes from Brienomyrus brachyistius, assembly GCF_023856365.1. Classification (NCBI taxonomy): domain Eukaryota; kingdom Metazoa; phylum Chordata; class Actinopteri; order Osteoglossiformes; family Mormyridae; genus Brienomyrus; species Brienomyrus brachyistius. The sequence continues at coordinate 6,164,151 of NC_064533.1, forward strand.
GTGTGAAATGTGTGGCGACCTTTTCCCCGGCCGCTGTTACTCTGTGTAGCATCTTCGGATGGGGGCTGGACGGGGTCAGTAAAAAAGAAAAAGGCAAAAACAGAACCGCTGCACGTGCTGTTTAGTAAACCCACTACCCAGCTAGCCACATCGGCACAAATCACGTGACAAATTTGTTCCTACGACAGCACACCTACCGAAGGCCTGTTAGGCGCTGCGCATCACGCACGCCAACTTGGAGGCGAGCCACCATTGGGAGAACAAGCGCAGAGTCCGTAAATATAGACATCCCTGGAGTCGGCCATTGTGCTGAAGTCAGCCATGTTATTTTCCCTCTGTTATTTATTTATTTTTAAGTAGTTTGAGACAAGGGGAGAAAAAAAACTTGCAGGTTTTTATTACCTGTATTACTTACACTTGCAAGTCAAAGAGGCAAAAGATGAAAGATTGTTTTTAATTAGTTTCGACCATGCCCACGAAAGCATTACCTTTGTGTCCAGGAGAAATCAAGGAGAGCCGTCACCCTGGTTTTCTATAAGCCTATTCGCCTATGACAGCTATTTGATCTCAATCTGATTTCTCCTTGAGAGAATACTGGCCGAGGCTGGGGGGACTGACAGCCTCCCCAGCATTGTGGACCAGGTCTTTGCCGCACTCTCGTCAGTCCCCCGGTACCAACAGAATGACCTTGACGACCTTGGAAAAAAAAAAATCTGCACGAAGACGTAGCTCGTGAGGGAAGGCGTACCCTCCCTGGGGGGCACTGTGTCCCCATCTCTAGATGAGACAAGGAGTGACACGTGTCAAGCCGAGGGGGGGGGGGGTTTGGAGAGGGCACTGGCGTATCGACTGTGAGCCAGGTCTACGACTGACATTGAAGCGAGGTTCTGATTCTGCTACAACTCCTACACAGGACTCAAACCCCCTCCCCCCTGAATTGTTGAAAAAAAAAAAGGCAGGGTTGGCTCTACCTACAGGCAGGAAAGGCAGCTGCCTAGGGCCTTTGAACTACCTGAGCTGCAGAGGAAGTGAAGTGATCATTGTTTTTCTTGGTATGGGGGCCTCCCTAGTAAAGCTTGCCTAGGGCCCCTGAAAAAGAAGAACCACCAATGGCTGGAATCCACGACTCCCATCTAAGCCAAGAACTCTACCTTTACTCCACAGAGGAGGAGGAGCAGCTCATCAATGAAGAACTGCCATTATCATTTAGGTCGCATCCATCCTGAAATTTCCAGAACGAAAGACCATTACTCATCTTTGCAGGGAGTGGGCGCCTAGGCCCAACACTGACATCAAGCCCACGAGGTTTAATCCTCAATGGCCGTTGAGCCTGCAGAATCACGTGATGCTCTGGCGTCTCCCACGAGTCTGCCTCTCACCTTGCATCATCTGACAGGCAGATCACGCATTGCCGAATAAACATGCTGCAAACCTGCAGGCAAATGTCAGTCACTTCTGGCGTGCTGATTGCAAATATCAATCTGAGGCAAATACCAAGCCGGACGTTGTTATAACGATGCTAATAGCAGACACAGTTATTTCATGCCTCTGGTCTCCATAGCAACATGTCACGATCTGCCCATTCTCCATAACTGCTTAACCAGACCTGGAACTTACCCCAGGAATAACAGGGCAGGAGGCAGTGAAAAATATGGCATTCCAACAATGACGGGGATGCATAAATGGCAACGTTTACAGCCAAGAAGTAAATGCATCTGACCCCCCTCCCCATGCCCCCAATCATGATTTTACCACAAATTAAGCCCATCTGTCAAAAGTGCAATTACCAGCATTAAAACAGCTAAATTCCTTAAGACCAGTAACGTGTGTTTGCCATGAACAACATTCTGTACACAAGATAACGAGCCATTAGCATAAGCAAATTGGGTCAATACATTTGCTCCATGGAGGAATATATTATCAGCAAACCTGGAGGCTGTTTTGAGAGATTAACTCACATGAAACGAAGAAGGAATCAAAGAAAGGTTAAGTTGGAGTGTCTGGGCAAGAGGAAGCGGGTGAAGTTCAAATGCACCGAAAGTGCCACGCATTAACTGGGAATCAAGCCTTCCCAGATTAGTAAAATAAATAAAAATAAAGGATGCTATTTAACCATCCAATAACTTTCCATAATTGCTTACTCAGTACAGGATTGTGCTGGGCCTGGAGCGTGTGTCAAGGAGCACAGGGGCCGAGGGAGGGGGATACCCTCAACAGAACGCCAGTCCACCGCAGCACACACTCACTCATGATGGCAGTTCATCAAATTGCATGTTCTTAAAGAGAAACCGGAGTTTCTGGAAGAAATCCAAGCAAATACGTAGAGAATAAGTAACCACAGAGTCTTTCACTGTACTGAGTCACTGTACGGCCCTGAACTGTTATTTACTGCCCTCAACGGAGTAGGGGAGTCTTTCACTGTACTGAGTCACTGGACAGCCCTGAACTGTGTTATTTACTGCCCTCAGCGGAGCAGGGGAGTCTTTCACTATACTGAGTCACTGTACAGCCCTGAACTGTGTTATTTACTGCCCTCAACGGAGTAGGGGAGTCTTTCACTGTACTGAGTCACTGGACAACCCTGAACTGTGTTATTTACTGCCCTCAGCGGAGTAGGGGAGTCTTTCACTGTACTGAGTCACTGTACGGCCCCGAACTGTTATTTACTGCCCTCAACGGAGTAGGGGAATCTTTCACTGTACTGAGTCACTGGACAGCCCTGAACTGTGTTATTTACTGCCCTCAGCGGAGCAGGGGAGTCTTTCACTATACTGAGTCACTGTACAGCCCTGAACTGTGTTATTTACTGCCCTCAACGGAGTAGGGGAGTCTTTCACTGTACTGAGTCACTGTACGGCCCTGAACTGTTATTTACTGCCCTCAACGGAGTAGGGGAGTCTTTCACTGTACTGAGTCACTGTACGGCCCCAAACTGTTATTTACTGCCCTCAACGGAGCAGGGGAGTCTTTCACTGTACTGAGTCACTGTACGGCCCCGAACTGTTATTTACTGCCCTCAACGGACACCCTGAACGATTTAAGAATTTGCCCTCTGAGCTCATTTAAATAGAAATGATTTAAACGGGCATCAAACACATGGCACATTCTCATTTTATGCTTTATCACTTCATTAATTATATAAGCAAATGACAGCGAGCGAATTTACCTACAGGGGTAGCAGATAGATGCAGTGTAAAATGTCTGTATCAGTGCAGCATGGCCAGCTGCCCTGGAAAATGTGGACCCGAGTTGATTTTGCAGTCCGGTCCCGGGCTCTGCTTGAAAAGACAGATGATACTGGAAATGTGAAAGTACAGACTGCTCCAAACGGAACAGAACAAACTCAAAGGGGTGGGGGTGGGGGGGGGTACCTGGTGTTACCAGGCAACGGAGTCAACCAGAGTCCTAACAACGTCTTTTAGCACAGGCAGGCTCGGGATTTTACTCACAGGTATGGGAAAACGAACGCTTCTGTGGATGAAAGGGATTTATCACTGTGGTTCTCTTTTAAATGATCAGCCTCACCTTCACCAGCCAGGACGGCAGGGGAGATGTTCAGTGCAGTACATGCGTCGGTGGAGATTTCTTTCCACGCAAACTCCTTCCTGCTTGTGTTTTTCTACCTGTGCACGAAGCCAGCCATCGAAGGATAGGATGGCGGGGGCCCTTATTCATGAGGACAGCAAAGCATTCACTACACAACTCAAATTAAGGAGCGATGAGAAGTAGGTTTTGATAGGTCAGATGGGGACACCTCCTTGGGAAGTGCAAGGACTCTTAAAGGAGTCACCTCACTCTGCATCAACCTCTCAGAGATGTTTAGCATCAAGTGAGGTTAGCAGTAGTGCTCATCCCAGCTTCGTTAAGCTGCATACCGGGAGAACAGACTTTCCTGAGGTAGATGGAGATTCAGATCTTGCATTAGCCGGCCATTGTAATTCTGTCATCTGAAAGATGTCAGCTTCTCTGAGTCTTCAAAGTCATTCCCATGAATGTCCTGTAAAGGAAATTGAACAGGGTATGAATACAAGATATGCTGGGGGGGGGGGGTCACACTTTATATATGGGGGGCAGTGTGTGGCTCAGAGGATGCCTGTGATCGGAAGGTTGCCGGCTCAAATCCCCTGGGCAGCAGTGATTTTTGAGTGAGGCCGTTAGCCAGGGACTGTCCGACTGCCTTCTCAAAAGTACACCTCTTTGGATAAAAGGGTTCACCAAATAAGTAAAAAGTAAGAGAAAATATCCACAGGTGGCTGGTAAAAGGTGGCATGATTCATGCCGTGGTTTGGGGGGGGGGGGGAGCATTTGGGGCTCTACGTGAGAACATAAGCAATCCCTGAAGTAGGGAGGGCCAGGCCCCGATGACATCGAACACGGCGCGTCTCCAGCCTGGCTTGGCTGCAGTGTGCGGCGGGTAGGTACACGGGCTCGTGTCAGGACCACATTAATTACCAGGACGCAAGAGGGAGACGCCGCCACTCTTAATGAGGACAGATGATATCCTCTCCCGAGGCTGAGATGTGCGTCATGATCATATACGTCACCGTTTGAGGATGCAGCGCATGGATATGTGCATTTCCCCGCAGTTTTAAACATGCCTTATCAAACTTTGCATTACTATGTAACTAAACTGTTCACTTTTCCTAGATTTGTTATTTATTATTTACATGTTTATTAGATGAATAATTATTTAATGTATTGATGTGAACACTTTGGGCCTAAAGTTCAGCATATTCTGTTAACTGGTCATTTCTAATAGTTTTAATTATAGGTTTGTGTATATACACATACATCCATATTCAAACTAGATTTATCAACTTTACAGATATTTTTCATGTATAAAATTCGACTGATGAGCGACTGAGCTCTCCCAGGAATGGCAAATCTTCACAGGCACTTGGGAAGGCACAGCCATCACGGGAGACTGTCCTCCCAACTGCCAGTGTCTGCGCATCAAAGAGCGATGCAGGGAAACGCACAGGAGGCCGACGTCTGCGGTGGGGCATGCGGCAGTGACCCATCATGGAGCAAGATGAAAAGTGAAACCCCCTCTTTGGGTGGGACAGCCCCCCTGAATGTTTCAGGGCTGGATTTCCAAGCCACTGGCAGGATGTGATGTCGCAGCAAGATGAAAGGGGTAACTTGGGTGGGATGCCCACCCCCAGACACAAAAAAGGCCCCTTCTGACAGGTGTCCTGTGCCAGAGATCTTGATCACAGCACACTCCTCCTTCTGTGCCCGCCGATTTGTGCCATGGCCTTTAAGAAACTACACAATCTTGACCTTTCTGGGCAGATCATCTGGAAGAGTTATATACATTAACCCTCCTGAATATCATAACATCATTTCTTTTAGAAATCATTGTTGCATACTTGCTAAAAAAATAATAAATTCAGACAAACGAATAGGCACCAATGGTTCATAGATGAAATTTTCCAGAACCGCTTATCCAAAGCAATGTTACTGGGAATCTAGACCCCTTCCCAGGAAGGACAGGATCCAATGAACTATAGGTAAGTTAAAGGTGAGAGAAAAGCTGTGCAAACAGGAACTGAATCCATATCCAGTGCTGCTGGCTGAGCCACGGAGACACGTCCAGCTCTGAGGCTATGAGTTAAGGGTGCAAGATTTCTATTCAGAAGCAGTTTAGCACCAGCCCTACCTGCAAAAGAAATATCTCTTTGCCAATTCCCATTTATGGTATCCAGGTGGTTGACTTCCCTCCTTTTCACTAAAAGAGGTGGTGCCAATTCCCCCCCACTTACTGGACTGTCTGAAAACGACTGATGTAAAATTTGTACAGGGGAGAAATTTTTCTTAGCTATGAGATAATTGATTATTACTATCTAAACGAAGACCTTCAGATGAAAGATCACAAAAGCATCTGTCTACACCCGTGCAGTTTAAAGGTCTGATGGATTTATCTGCCCAGTTCTCCAAATCTAATTAATATTTCCAGTCTTAAAATTAATTTTAATTATTAACTGGTCTCTTAATTGTACAAATATATGGACCGCACAGAATACAACCCCAGGAGTCCTCGTCACGTAATTAAATTGTAGCTGGATTGCCGGAGAGGCGCTGGACTTTACAAAGCTTTCGTTTAAACATTTTGCCTTTGGAGTGAACACGTACCAAACATGGTCGTATTCAGAGTGAGCCATGGAATAAAAGAAGAAATCCCGAACATCCGAAACAACTGCAGTAATCAAAAGGAAACTCTTCGGGTTGCCACTCTACAGATTTACCCTTATTACCGGCACCTTGAAAAAGGTTAGACTCCATATTAAATGCACATCTTGGATTCATTTGCCTGCTAAAATGAAACTGACTGACTGGCATAAACAAACCGTACGTTTTTGAAGGAGGAACAAAATTAGAAAAGATTTGAACTATAAAGTCTTACGTAACAATAATTAATAGCAAAAAGGAGGAAACGCATGTGTTAACGATTGCAACAGTATCTGCTAAAGAAAATGAACTATTAAACAAAAATACCTAATGTAAGTGTAAGCTTACCAGCAGGAAATGGCACAGTGGAAACAGTTGGCCAGGAGTGTGTTCCCCAAAAGCATAGCTCCTAACCATGGTAGGTTAGCAATTTACATAGATGGTACCATGCAACTGGTTGGGTCCAACTATGCAAGTTGGTACTGGGAGCTGTTGGGAAATGCACACCAAATTGATAGCTGTTTGTAATAAACAGATGTGTTTTATGTAAACAAAGGCTTTCGCTGACGATTTAGATTTAATATGAATGATAAGTCCTATGCAGTCTGGTATCAAGGATCAGGACCAGTTCAGTTGCTAGATGAATGGTTTCATATTTGTAAATTGGGGATCTGATACATTATTTACTATGACATCCTTATACTTACGCTATACTTGTACATCATCTTACCAATATTGTAGCAGATAGTAAATACTACGTGTTTGGGACCAGCATGGAATTTCACGCCATAAAACAATATGCAATGATGGAGGGGACCGGCCAGTTTTCTCCGGAGACCTGGCCTGCCACATTAACGTCACGTTCCTCTAAATTACCCCCACACCTCATGGCAGGACAATTCAGCTATAGTTCTGATGACCGTTGGCATGGTCAGGGTCTTTCTTCAATTCGATATTCTCATTAAGGTGTTAATTAACCAATTTCCGAACACAAAATGCGTGTCGCTTTGACAAATAAGTAGCGATTTTTCAAAAACAGAATGATGTCGTTGTGTCGTCGCTAGTGACCTGAAGTGGTTGCATTTGGATTTTTTCACGCAGAGTGCAGCACAATTAGCCGCCTATATGATGGACGGGCCGTCCTTGATGAATGACGACACACAAAAGCCCATGAAACCAACAGCCGAGTAGGGCTGCCTTAAGGAATTTGTTTACTTTCCATTTGGTTGCTCAGCTGACCCATTTAATCGGAGAGAAATCAGGTTAATCGTAGGCAATCTTGAGGTTGAGAGACCACACACATCGAACTACATAAACCAATAGCTCCAGGGAAGATCTCGAGCCAGCAAGGTGTTCCTAAACCCCACCATCACAAGGGCTTCCTTAGCCCATGTCTCAGTAAATCTCCAAAATAAAAAATGAACCAGAAACTTATTTCTCTCGTCAAATTAAGTGGGGTAATTCTTCCCCGTCCAAACTCACCGCAGGGGGATTACATGCAACCTCCAGAGAATTGATTTCAGTGTCCCCTCGAGCTTGTGACCTGTCTCTGAAACACAGCTGACCTCATTGGGTTGCCTGTGAGGGCTTCCTGTAAAAGACGCATTTTCCCACTGGAGAGGTAGGGGGGAGACTGATGCTTATTAAAAGACAGGAAAACACATTTCACGGTCCTGTCATCTGTGACGGCACATTCAAAAACATCATCATTAAGATCCAGACAACGGACTGGCATCCCATCCTCGGCGTCCCCTGCCTCATGCCCTGTGCTGCCTGGGACAGGCTCCAGGCTCTCCATAACCCTGTACCGGATAAACGCTTACAGAAGATGGATGGATGGCTGACTTAAAAAAACACTTTATTTTAAAATACATTATAGCTTTTTAATGCTATTCTCGGAAAGGCTGAAGGGGATTGTATTTTACAGGCAGCTCATTAGATGCCTATGTGAGTGCGCGTCTTAAAGGAACAGGGCCAGAATTTATGACGCATCACAGAGCCTGTATAGCAGGATTAGCGCATCGCTCATAACCAGTCCCCTGTGTCTGACTGCGGAGTTCTCCATTTGTTGCTGAGATTTGTGATCTCATACACCGGCCTCTCCATCTCAACAGAGATATGCTCGTGTTCAGATGCGATAAAAGAATGATTTTTGAGACAGGTGGGCAAGAGAACAATTCGAACATGACCAGAAGCCTAAGAAGACAAAGACCATACAGACGATTTGGCTCAAACGCCAACGTAAAGCACTACCACACAATAACTTGATGTTAACTGAGGAGAGCAGTCATCTGTGACCAATTTGGTATGTTATTTAATGCTGCGTTTATCAAACCAGTCCTCTGGGTGCCTCAGGCAGTCCACATTTTTGCTCCCTCGAAACTCCCAGCCAATCACGAATACCAAATACCCGGTGCAGGTGTGTTGGGAGTCGGGAGAGACCAAAAATGTGGACTATCTGGGGTCACCAAGGACTGGGTTGAGAAAGACTGATTTAGTGTGACAAACAATCTCCTGAAATGATACAACACGCTACCCACAATCCAAACCCAGCCACTACCAAAAGACTGGAGACTGAATTTTATCAACAAGCACAGCCAGGTGGAAGAATTCTGATGACGAAGCACTACCATGAACGAATAAGCAACCTGAAGGACATATTCATCAAGTACATTAATGCCGGCTGCACAGATCTACAGTAACAGCTGCATTATACAGTTTCCCTTACAAAACGCGCTCCACACAGCACTGAGTAATTGAAGTTAACTGCTGCAAATCGGCCGCTTTGTGTGCTGGACTTAATAGAGCCCAGTATTTGGAGATTCATTCACAGCAAGGACAGGGCTCTCAGGGCTGTCACTCGGATGCCTCATGACAGAGTGAGAGAACATACAGGACATGAAATCCCAAACGGGTCAGCAGAGGAAAGTCAGCAAACACATCAAACAATAGCAGAAGACCACGGCTGCGAACGAAGGGAAATCAACATGTACTTTTCTTGGGTTTACAGGGAATGGGCCAAAAAAGAAATAACATCCAATGATTGGAGGTTCTCTGGGCAAAAATGCCTTGTTGATGCCAGAGGTCAGAGAAGAATGGCCGGACTGCTTCATAATGGATAAAAAGGCAACAGTAACGCAAATAACCACTCATTACAAACAAGGTATGCAAAGAACATCTCTTAATGCACAACCTGTAGAAACTTGAAGTTGGGCTACAGCAGCAGGACTACACCGGGTGCCATTCCTGTCACCTAAGAACAGGAAACTGAGGCTACAGTGGGCAGGGACTCACTAAAACTGGACAATGGAAGACTAGAAACACATTGCCCGTTCAGATGTCTCGATTTCTGCTGCGACATTCAGATGGTACGGTAGAATTTGGCGTAAACAACATGAAAGCATGGATCCATCTTGCTCGGTATCAACAATTCAGGCTGGTGGTAGTGTTGTAATGCTGTGAACAGATTTCAGAACAAATGAACACAATTTGGGCGCCTTACGATCAACTAAGCACTGTTTAAATGCCACAGCCTACTAGAGTACTGTTGCTGATCATGTCTGTCCCGTTATCACCACAGTGTACCCAGCTTCTAATCCAGCGATAAGCAACCCTGACTCTGGAGTGTGGGTATCCAGCAAGTTTTCTGTCCTACGTGATGAATTACTATCCAGCTGAGATCAGGTGTGGTTCATCAGAGAACCAACATGACAGAAAACCTGCTGGACACCGGCACTCCAGGATCTGGGTTCGCCCCTGCTCTAATAGCTATTTCCAGTGACACAACTCATAATCTCAGGCTGGTTTCTTGAACATTACATTGAGTTCATTTTATTCAACAGTCACCAAATCTCAATCCAATAGAGCTCCTATGTGATGGGGTGGAATGGGAGATTCGCATCATGAATGTGCAGCCAACAAGTCCGCAGTAACTGCGTAATGCTATGTCAACATGGACTGAAGTCTCTGAAAAATATTTCAAGCACCTTGTTGAATCTATGCCATGAAGAATTAAGGCAGTTCTGAAGGCAAAAGGAGGTCCAACCCAGTACTAGAAAGGTACACCAGATAAAGTGGCTAGTGAGTGTATACTTGTATATATTGTACGTACATATGCTCCATAGATCCAGCAATCCATTATCGTCCAAGCCACTCAGCTAAGTCTGGCGGCTCCTTAAAAGGGGACGTGGTTAAGGCTTTAAGATGACATCACGAGTAGGGGTGTGACCTTGCCAACTTCCTCTTCCTGTCAAATCAAAATTCTATTCATTAAGAGATGTGTGTACATTTTTGTTGTTTTTTTTTGTTTTTTTTGTTACGTTGTTTGAGTCTGCAGGGAAGTATGCAAACATTTAATTTAATCTGCACAAATGGTGAAGCCTTCGAATCGTTGACTGTCACTGTCCTTGCACATTAATTTTGCCTCTAACACAGGTGACAAATAGCTTCATCCATCCAACCGTAACCATGTGCGACAGGACGTGGAAACTAACAAACGCAGCCACGGGGGGCGAGACGGTTTTTAGCCTCTGCTCATTTTATTAAGCTGTGAAAGTTTTAAATACAATGACGGGGTCTGTAACTGGAGAGCGAAGACAAATAGCGTCGACCTGTAAACAACGTGTTGAGAATTTTCCGGAAAGGTGTCTGTAGCATCCGCACGAGAAAGAGACTCCCTACATAATCACAGACATTTAATTAAACATTCAGATACACAATTAAAAAAGAAAAGAAAATTAAGCTCTCATTTGTTGTCTTTTTATCATACACATTTTTAGTTATATATCATTTCTTTATTTAGGAAGAATTTTCTCAGCAAGAGCCTTAAATCTGTGACCTCTGCTCCCTGCACCCCCCCCCCCCATCTCAAATGAAAAGCTGGAATATGTCCGTCCCGAGGCCTCATGCAGAACAGAGTGTTCCTGGAGGGGAAAACGGACGTCACGGAGGTGCAGGGAGACATGCGGGAGGAGAGGGAGAGAGAGAGGGAGAGAGAGAGTGCAGAGGGGACACAGAGGAAGGGAATGGATGACAATGGAGGAGAATGTTGCCGTTGTTTCTTTTTTTCCATTTTAGCGGGAGGATCTTCCACTTGGTCTTTGGTTCTGTGTTTTAACGACTGTATCCAAACTCATCAGCATCGTCAGCCCGGAAGTCTCCATATCGCCAGAGATTGAGCTGCAAAAAGGGGGGAGGGTTAATAATGAACGGATGCAGAATGAAACTGCACCAGACACCTCGTTGACTTTTACCACACCCCCCCCCCTTCCCACGACCCATCACAATCTCCTAAATTTACGGCTGTTTATTCCATTCATGGGACACTCCAGTCAAGCTTCTCTAGCGGAGGTTCTGCCTCCTCCCAGGCAAATGAGACATTTATAGGATGGATGAAAGTGGAGAGCATTGCTCATGATGGAGAGGGAGATAAAAACGATACACAATTAAAAAGCTAGCTGTGATGTGGAACCTATGATGCGTCATTGTTTTTCCATCCTAACTAGCAACCAAAGCTAATTAGCCGCACATACAATCAATACCCTTTATGAATGACATGAGAGTTCACCGTCTGGGTCGCTCTGTTGTTTCAGCTCCCATCTAATCACTTGCCGAGCTCATGTGAAGTGCTCCTAAAACAAATACTCTCCGTTTCAGCTATTCCTTTACTTAATGGGGCTGTACTCAGCATTTAAGCATGCCAGAGGTAGCTATTAATCTAATCTACTACGGATCCTGGGCCAGTAACCCCAAAAGCTTACAGATGTACAATAAAGATGTACAAAATAATACAGATGTACCACACAAGGTACAGTAAACATCTGAGGTTAAGTCACGGGGATCACTGGCTCGCACAATCACAGGGTGCCAACGATGAATGATAAACTCTTACCCTGGAGCTCTTTGCAGCTTCCTGCGCCTTCAGGTATTCGGCAACCTGTGGAAAGACGGGAGGGAGGGGTTAGGCCAGACCACCTGTGATCGGGAACACCGGGAATGTAGAGGAAGCCCGTGAAGCCTTTGCTACTCAAAGAGTGCTTGGCTCAAGACCAAGTCCTTCTCAGGAATGACACTCAAAGCCCAGATGGGTAACCTACTTATTCTAAACACGGGAATACAAACCATGCAGGTAATACCTACTTAGCCTGGTAAAGCGATCAATGATCATGTCGAAGGGAGTTAACTTGACTAGGGTAAATGGGCAGTGTTGGTCTGCTGCTGTCTGGCCCAAAGGCCCATAGTTCTGGGCATGTAATGACATTTAACGTGTGCTGTCATCTCTACGATAAGGAGGAAAACAGAAAATGGATGATATCATTCTACTCCAAAGCCATCCTATCACCGCTATAAGGGCTTCTTAGGGTGTAATGTACCGTGGGATATGGTCAGGGAAGAGCTGTCATCCTCACGCTATCATTCAAGTACCCTTATATCCGTGTTTTTTTTTCCCCGTTAAGCAATCAAAACAATTTGCTTACTGACTTCGACCATCTAACACAATTTAATTTAAAACAAAATCAGTTGCAACCGCTAGGAATCCATGGATGGTGTTCACCCATCTAACCAACAGCAGCTTATTCTGGAACCATCGCAGACAAACACCACGCAGTCCTGAAATTGCTGCAACTGCAGAATCTTGCATGTTCATAAAGCAATCAGACAAAACATTCCAAGACATTGATGATTCTAATACCTCTGGAAAATAATTATATTGACGTACAAAACTGGGGTTCTCAAACAAATTACTGCAGACTACATTTTCTATGAATTGATCAGCAGTTAAGAAAAGCCGTTTTCCATTAGAGCTTGAGTATAAATGGGAAATGGCCGCAGGGGTGGGGGAGTCATGGAGCCAGTACTTGGCTTAGAAGAGAATGATAGACGATCACCCAGACCTCATTCAATAATGTGAATATATAGACATGTCCGGGTCTAGTTCCAATGACCATTCTCAAGATCCGGTCTCTTTGAACTCTACAGGTTCAGCTCAAAATCTTAACACCCACCTACTGGATTTGTAGTATAGCCCAGGGATGTCAGACTCCAGTCCTGGAGGGTTGGAGCCCTGCACATTCTTGGGTTGGCCCTCATTTAACACCTGATTCAACTCCTTGCAACGTCTTGTATTAATTACCACACAGTGATTGAGCTGAATCATTTGTGGTGGAACAGAGAAAGAACTAAGCTGCCCTACTAGGCTAGAGTTTGACACCCCTGGTATACCCTATCTACATGTCTTTTGCTAAAATCACTCTACAGAGATGCTCTCCCACATAGATTTAACATTTTTTGGGAATACTGGGGGTGAGGGGGCTTGATTGCCTTGTAGAGGACAACCGATGACTGTTCTTCATACCTCCTATTAAGAAATATAAGAAAAGTAGCCATAAGAAATTAGCTCTCTTACAAAATGGAAGGTGTTGGAAACTGCAAACCATGTCACATCCTCCCTCCCCCAAACTCCTCCCCCTAGGGACTTGAACCGCTATGCTGGCAGGCTGGTTAATATGGCATCTCACACATTTCACTACAATGAACTGGCCACCAGGGGTAGTCCACTCAAACATGAAGAGATATAGCGGCTGATCAGGCATGCGCAGCCGATAACTCCTCCGGGCCTTCGGAAGATCGACATGAACAATGTTCCAGGATCTCCTGTCCTGAGTAGTATGCGGACCCATTTGTGTCAGTGAGAGAGGACCTCCACCCAGGTGGATGTTCGGGGTCTTGGGGGTTTTTTAGCAATTGGGAGAGTCGTCACCTTTTGGGGTGGTGTGTTGTGGAGGTTCTTGGGAGCATAACAGGGCAGGTAGGTGTCATACAGCACAGCCCTGACTTTAAAGGTCGTGCATGTTCTGGTATGAATGGCCTCAGTCAGACCTCTATTTGTACGGCTAGCTAAATGCAGAATGCCAGCAGTCATTTGGCGAATCATGTGACTGGCCGCTGATTGAGAAAGCTCAGCAGAAATTACTCGTAAACTCCAGCTGAGCTCCTCTTCTCAGCTGCCCCCCCATCCTCTTCCATCATAATCCCTGACAGCTTTCGCCCCCTGCTGGCCAGACTCACTTGGCTGTGCTTTTAGCGACTACGTTGGTCCAAACAACACAGTATCATGTCTATTAATTTCCGTCCTCTTTCATCAATGCCTCCAATTATCAGCAGCAGCACACAGACTAACGAGGAAAGCTGTCAAATAGGAACAACGTCAAATTTCGTTGAACAGCCTCCGTTTTACAGTAATTAATGCCCATAGTGCAGATACTGTGTCAAAGACTATGGGTAATTTTCGCAAACGAGGTGTCCAAGGCAATTTGGTCATAGAATGGTATGCTTGGTACATGTATCCCCCAAGACAAAATGTCTGAAATAGAGTTATTACTCAAATCGACCAACATCTTAAGCCTTCAGTGGACTTTAAATTACATAAGGTGGACCACCAGAGCTTTATATCACATCCCGGTGACGCTGAAAGCCAGGTCCACGACGTTGTATGACAGAAGGCCAAGACACGTTAATGCTGGAGAAACACTTGCCGCTTACCGCGAACCAGCCCACACGGACCAAAGTCACCTCTACTGTTTAAGGAATGTTAGGGTTCTCCTGTCCATCTCCCCCAGCCCCTGCCACATTCCACCTTTCTGCCGTCTGAGCTGGCGTCCGACACCAAAACAAAAGGATTTTCAAGGACCTGCTCAACTAGAAGGTAAAGCTGATGTGATCCCTGTGACAGATGGGAATCACTGAGGGATGCTCCCATTGTTTAACCCCTACAATCCAATTAAGGCACACTCTCTTTTTTCCATGGATGACGGAAGTGTGACGGGTCAGTTTGGATGATCAAGCTGATTAAAGCCAGTAGCAGACACTCAGTCTGATGTATCCACATCCCATCATCTCCATGATCCCTATCCAGGCTGGTTTGGGTTTCAACTGTAGCTGAAGAAAAGGCTCAAGACCTGCTTGCATGTTTGGGGTTTACTTCATTTTTTAGCTTAAGTTCCACAGTAGGAGAACCCCCTTGTTCCAGATGGCTCGCCCTAACATACATGTTGTGCTCTAAAACGCCTCGCCCTTCAGGATTTCCCAGAGAACAGCCAAACGTAGAGCTTGGAAGATTTTATTTGTTCCTTCCTGACAATAACAGAGTGATCTTCTCTAATCCTCCAGGATAAAGTCTTGTCTGAAATACTTTCCTCGTTCTGCCTTTTCCCTCATCCTCTGCTGCTTGGTTTGCTTTGTAGCTGGATATGAGGTATACGCGTTTTTTTGCCAGCTCACTACATTATGCACTTAGATGCCACAGAGTCAATCCTTCGTGCACCATGAGAATTTGGCTGATCACTACCACTGTGTGATGCTCCTCCCTGATGTTACATGACACTTATTCCTGGGGAAGAATAACACTCTCCACCGAGCAGGTGGCAATTAGGCTTGCATGAAAACACCTGCACGCAAGTCTCCGTCTGATACGTGAAGGGAGGCCCTCCGTACGTACGATCCAAGGAGAGCGCCGCAATTAGCGTCGCTAAGACTGTTAGCCATGGCACTGATTACCACCATACTTCACAGATGTCTTCTGGGGACCCCGATAGCGATGTCGACAATGGTGGTCTGTCTTCGCAATCTCACTCTGGCGCATCTGCAGGGTATTTATCGTCTCGTCACCTGGAACGGCAGCTCCGCGCTAAATGATTCCTTAACAGCGCATGAGTGACGGTAGCACTAGTTGGAATGCATTTAAAGTGCTGCACCATTTGGAGTGAATTTAACAACCACTGGGAAAAATAAGACTTGCTATGTGCCTCAAAGCATGCGTCACAATGCCACTGGGTGCTAAAGTCTTGGCTATATCACAAAGTACTACATGTAGGCAGACTGGATTTCAACAAGGACCACAACAAATATGAGATATCTGATTTAAATAAAATTATGAAATGTCTATGCAAGATGGTCTCCTTAAGCATTTGTGTGTTTCTCATGTTATCCATCCCCGCCTTTCATAATCGCTTATCTAGTGCAGGGAAATGGTGAACCTGGAGCAAATCGCAGGAAGCACAGTTCACAAAGTAGGGGAACACCCTGGATAGGATGCCAGGCCAACCAGCCAAGTCACCTAACACCATGCTTCTGGACAGCAGGAGGACACCTGAGTTTCTGGACTAACCCACAGGACCATGGGGAGAACATGCAAGCTCCGCAGATATTTGAATTTGAACCTGCAACCGTAGAGGAGATAGCAGGTCGTTTTGCAATATTAAATTCTTATGATAAGGATTGACTATTGCTTTCTGGTACTGACACACTGTAGGTTCAGAGTGGAGAACGGTTCATTTTGCTTTACAGTGTGACCTCACCCTTTAAGAAAGCCTGGAAAAGCACACGCTGTGTTTACCTGGAAAGGCGTGAAGCGTGGCAGCGAGCCGCGCTGGCAATCCGGCGGCATGCGGAGGCCAACGTGAGATGAAAAACAACCTGCTAATCTGCACGGGGCCCAGGTGACGACGAGCCCCGATCGTAAATAACTGCGCCACGGAGACGCAAAGCTCCATTCGCAGGAATCCGCTACCGCCTCAGGCTATACTCCCTGAGGCACTTTCACTGAATACGACACTTCTGCGTCATTAGGACATGTGCAGGGGGGAAGAAATTCTCATCAGTGTTGGAGAATATACCTCCATCTTCACTCAGAATTCAGCATGCGGCCAACAGCTGTACACAAGGGCAAGACAAGGGGGCTGGCTGTCAAATTACGTCAGCAGAATCTGCAGAAAACTCTGCACTGCACTGCAACCACAGAAGCAGTTACTTTTGAGCATTCGGTATTCCAATAACTCTTCCAGGTTTTCGCGTCGTCTATGACCTCTCCAGTCGGCCTTGATTTAGAGCTGGACAGCAGCGATCTGCTTACAAGTGTTGATGCTGATTTATCCGTTTGCCGGATACATGTTTTCATCCCGCTCTTTTTATTGGCCCTTTGATGAAATATCACTTTCACCTGTAAGGAAAGCCCTGGCTAAAACAGAACAAAACAACAAAAAAGTATTAATCTGTCGGGTTTGTGAGTGGACAGGCCCGCTTCCCCGGCCTAACCCTGTTTAAAACTGACGGATTCTCAAATTCGCCAAGTGTCTCCAACAATAAAGCTCGCCACGAGGAGCGCTCCCTTTAAAGCGAAACAATCTGCGCAGAAAAATGACCACAATTTGGAGATAATGCCATTTTTGCGTGGTTAAGTCTTATTTCCAAATGCGAAATCAGTTTTCCTTTCACCTCCCACTGGTTTTTTTCATGAACACTGTAAAACTGGGACCACATTCGGTGCAAGTTTCACCCTGCTGCCAAAACAACTCCCATTGTGGTGTAAACCGACTATTGGACTCGCTCTTTCTGTAATTCTGGCCTTTGAGGGTGTACTTACAAGGCAGGAAGGCAAATTTACCCTGGAGACAGAGAAGCACATTCTCACAAGCTTATGTTCAAACGTAGGGGACCTCTGCGATCAACCACCATTCATCTACTACAACCCAAGACATTCAGATGTTCTTTCAATTAGATATTTAAATTTGCATTTTAAGTATTGAGCAGACGTTTATTCAAAGTGACGTACACCTGTGAAAACAGAGAATTCCTGGAGCAATTGGAGGGCCTGATTGGGGGTCCACATTGACATCACCCTGCTGACCCAGGGATTCCAACCAGTGATCTTTTGATCACAGCCACAGGGTCCTAACCCACTGAGCCACACACCGAGAGGCTGAAGACAGACTGCACCCAACTTCAGCCACAAAGGAAGGAGACCCGAACACAACGTGACAAGACATGAGCCCACGGCACGGCATTCTGCAGTCGATTCCATTGGGTGGGGGGCTGGAGAGTGAGGTCATTATACAGGCCAACACAAAGAAAGGAAAGCTCTAAAATATAAATAAATAAATGGGAGCTCTGAGGGCCAGGCAAGCCAAATTGGATTTTTAAGGGTTGCGGGATGTCGTAGGACATCAAAACCTGGTTCTGTCCTACCTTCATTAACTTCTCTGGTGTGGTGTATCCCCAAGACACGGGGGGAGAAAAAAAACAGAAGGAAACAGGTGTTTGCAAACATACTCCGGCCGCATTAAAGAGGTTCAGTGAAAATGCATTTCCAGAGCAGGAGAATCAACCCCAAATATGAACCTCATTTCGGAGCCACCCGAAGCGGCTCTGAGTAAATAATGGTTGGAGAATGTCACGGTGTAATGGCAATAATTATTATACAAATAGCCTTGTTTACTTTACTCTGCACAATCTATAACATGATTTCTCAACGCCCTGCGAAATTAGCATAATCTGGAAGCACAAGCACAAATTCTCAGGTCAAAATATTGAAGTCTTGCTTTTCGTGTGGCTTAAAATTTAATTTTCCATGTGGTGTGCTGGTTTTGAGGCCTGGAGAGGCATAGCTAGCCTGGATGTGAGAACCAAGAGATGCTTGATCAAAGGAGTGCCTGCCTGTCGAGGGGGGGGGGGGCTGTGCTCTCACTCACACGCCAGAGACACGGCTGTTACCTGCCTGCCATGATTTAAACACCCCGCAGTCACGGCACCTGTAGGCCTTGTTTCCTCCAGCCGCTAACGACATGCACATCTGTGCCCCCCTCCAATCCAATGTTTAATTGCCCAGGCGACTCGCCGGCGTCACGTAATTGGACAGTTTTACGCCCTTGGTTACTTATGGGGGGATGCTCGGGGCTTGCGGCACCTCCCTGAAACCTGCCATGTTATGCAGGCACCAGAGGGTGGCGCTCACCGCTACAACGCGACTCTGCTCCCACGGTGACACTTATGACACTATCTGGTAGTGACACCACAATCTCAGGCACAAACCCACATATTTCAGCTGATGATTACAGAATTAACAGACGTTATTGACCTTGCCTAGAACCTCGAAAGGGGTGACCTTTGACCCACACTTGCCCCTGGGGGTCTCCCTCAGGTAAACACGGACACAAAGGAGTTTCTCGCGAACACTGGCCGCTCCTATCCTGCAAATATATCTCACCAATTAACCAATTAACAGTAATCATTTCATACTCTGACCAATCGACTTTCACATTAGTCGACCGACAAACACTGATGCTGACCCTAAGCAGCCTTTTTTGTAACACATGCAGCTCTGTAGTTCAGCTTACAGGCATCAGTGAAGGCTGCCACACGAGGCCTCAAACCCATAATGTTCAGCTTGAGCCCACGTCCCGAACCCTTACACCACGTGGGCTCCTATATTTAACATTCTACCCACATTCTATTTAAAATATCAATTTCCTGTCTTCTCCCATCCATTGTAAATGTGAAGCTAACTGATCCACCCAGCTGGATACACAAATACTGTACACAAGGGATCGTTCAGAGCAGGGAGGGGGGTCCTTTTCAGAACATCCATCCATCCCTCACTCGCTCAGGATGTGTGTGTGTGTGTGGGGGGGGGGGGGGGGGAGTGCTCCAACAAACAATGGTGCAGCTCGATGTGTAAACCGTGTCTGTGATGGTGTGGACAGAATGCAGCCGAGGGGGTGAGCTTGCATAATGGCCTGTGCTTCCTCTTCATTGGTTGACATTTCAGGAAGTGATGCGGAGCAATGGCTCTCTGGCCTCGCTGGACCTGCGGGAGTAGCAGAGATGATCCTGGGCCGAGCTGGGGGGTGGATAGCGCTTGACTGACATCTCGGAATAATTAATCCTGTCACCCTAAAAGACTCTGCATTGCCTGCCTGAATCCTGCATCATTTTGAGATGTTTTGAATATTTTAAACAAAGGATAACAAATGGGGACCCCCCCCCCCCCCCCCCCTCGGCTGTGTGTATTTATCATCCAAGTGATGCGTGATTCAAGGGCAGCGTCACTGGTTACCAATCGAGCACCAGATTGCACTATTATTTTGATGTTTTGCCGGTTAAATTAAAAAGGGGAAGGGGGGGGGGGGAGGGGGGGGGGGGTGTCTCAACAAAAATAACGTTGAAAATTAAAAATCTGAGCGCGAGACAGATGTCGCCCCTGCACCCCAGGCGTCGGCATCCTCGTCAGGCGGGGCGCCCTGGAGGTGGGAAAGGACGACGGATGAAGGGGAGGCCAGAGATAAGCGTTCTTCAGCCAGCGTGGGGCACCACGGCGAGGGCCCTCCGGACCGACGAGGCAGCTTTCGGCCATAAATCAGGCCTGAGGGCCACGCAGCGGGATTTATGAGGTCCCTATTAATCAGAGGTCTGCCAGCAGGGCAAAGAACGGCCAAAATCGATCCAGGTAGATGGGGTGGGGGGGGTGTTAAAGGTGTGTTATTCCACCATTTCGACAAATGCCTCCCTAAGACTGCTGCAAGTCGAGGACAAACCATTCCCAGGAGGAAATGGCGATCTCTGAACTTCGCAGATCAGAAAAACGGCTCCTGGCCGACCCACGAAGGGGGAACGCCTGACAAACACAGCTATGCCGAGAGGTTCCGACCCAATCTGAGCCGCGGCCTCTGCCTCAGGCGCAGTCTGGCAGGTGCCTGGGTGCATGAGGCTCTATGGCAAGGCACCTCCCCTGCAGAGAACACTGCCGATCACTCGAGCTGCCCAACGTCCCTCATGCCGCGGCTCGCTATAAACATGGCGTCAGTGCTCTGCTGCGCTGCCCGGACGGAGACACCAGCGGAAAAGTGCCAGCCGAGGGGCAGAACCGGTATGAGATTATGTCGAGGGTCCGGGCAAGCAGGAGCGCCTTCAGGGAAGCTGCTACGGAATAATCAGCGATGGCAGACAAGACGACGTTAGTATAGTGCTGTACATACTGGGCTACAGGTGATATAGTTAGATACAAAGAGAGAGAAACAGTCAGTGATGGATGGATGGACGGTCGGACAAGCAGGCAAAGGCAGACAGAGGCAGAGGTAGGCAGTCAGACAGGCACGGAGGCAGGCAGAGAAAGGTAGGCAGACGGACAGAAAGACAGACAGGCAGCCATAACGCTACCCTACCATCTTCTGCAGGTGCTTATCCTTCCGAACGTCCACCATGACCATGCCCTCCTTGACCAGGCCCAAGCCTACGTCGTCCTTGGTGTCAGTGAACTGCAGCGTCACGTGCTGGCAGCTGCCCTCGACATACTCCACGTTGACCAGGCACTGAGTGTTCTGGATGTCCCGCACCACACAGTCCACCACATCGGCTCGGGCGTCCTCCTGCAGGGGGGTGCCAGACACACGATCGGGAGGGGTCACTGCACAGAGGTGGGATAATGGGTCCAGCCCCACCCCCCAGGCCGCCTCTGACCGTCACCGTACCGAGCCGCGGGCATGCGGGCCTGTCTCCACAGCAACCAAAGAAGCAAGTCGTCCTTGGGGACACAGAAGCATTTCAAGGATAATTCCGGACGCATTTCCCTGATGCTTCAAACGGCTTATATCATCCTCCCAAGTATACAGGGGAGCATCTTCTGCGTGGGGACGATAACTTCCTGCACAGGGTGCCTAGACCCGCCGGCCAACGTGCCCCTGAATGCTAATCCGGAGGAAGCGGCTGTGGGCATGCTGAGGATTTGTGGATTAGCAGGGCCGAGGAACAGAGCCGGCCCTCAGTGTGCCGGACCATACCAAAACAGCGTGTGGCCTGCAACAAGTGTCAGTCGTGTGACGGGTAGGCATTGGGCCAAACCACTCTGCCCCGGGGGGGGCAGGGAGTTCCCAAAGCTGTGTGTGACAGGGATCAGAGCTGGTGTCATAACCATGGGCAGGGACACCCAGGGATGAGTCACCATGTTGTTCCCACCCGGCACCTGGTGTTAACTGCGTCCGGTGGGATACTCACATCTTGCGGGACCTGGATGTAGGCGAAAGCGTTCTCCGAGGCCTGAGCGGGCAGTGCGCGGATGTTGAAGGCCGGGGAGAGAGGTGCGAGTCGCGTGGAGGACACTGTCTCTCTCTGCGGGGAGGGAGACACACGCTAACCGGGGGGATTCTTCAAACAATGACTTTTTCAAAGGACTTTTTCAACGAACCAAACCTCAAATGGTCAGTTTTATCATTTATACTGATCCATTTTACTTTAGTTGTGTAAGCACACAAATAAACCAATACATCCAAAACATCAAACAGCATAATGTAACGCAGAGTCCATTCCAGCACATTTCGTTTTAATCAGATTTGAGGAAACGGTTTCTAAGAATATGGTGTAGGTGAATGTCTGCTGCCTGAAATCCACCTCCAACTACACCCCAGGGGGACACCATACTCACGTTGCCGTAGTCAACGTAGAAGACGTGCACTTTGGCAGGGGACTCCACCCGTTCCACCTTGGCTCTGTACCTTTAAGATGGAGGACAAGGGTAATTAATGGGACGACTCGCCCGAGTACAGACTCAACAGGGCACAACGCATCACAGTAGTGCTGCACACTGTGACCCACTGTCGGAGAAGGTGTCAAGTACACAATGAGAAGGATGGGGGAGGGTTTAAT
Source organism: Brienomyrus brachyistius (assembly GCF_023856365.1). Lineage (NCBI taxonomy): Eukaryota > Metazoa > Chordata > Actinopteri > Osteoglossiformes > Mormyridae > Brienomyrus > Brienomyrus brachyistius. The sequence continues at coordinate 6,186,792 of NC_064533.1, forward strand.
CGCTGTCTCAGAAGACAGTTTATATTTGCAGAATCAAAGATTTACATTTGCTGACTTATAACCTTCCAGAAGAAGATGGTCAAATAATTCGCCTGCCCAACCCCAACCACACGTCAACACGGTGATGATATTCCAAGCAACAAATTTCCTCACTTCATCGCAGGCTGGATTCATTCCAGATGTAAGGCTTCATTTACTCAAGGCCCCCTCTGTTTCTGAGCTGCACTGAGGTGGGGGTGGGGGGCAGGATGTGGGGGGCACAGATCTCAGCTTATTCTGTGCTGCCCTCACGCCACCTTAAGTTCACAGAGATACAAGGTTCTCTGCTTCTTTTAGCCAGAACCAGCAATGCTCATTAATGCTTCACAGAATAAAACCTAACATCTGATTTATGGTCCCTCCCCCCGGGCTTGACCCATGGAAGCCCCCAGGTACATTTATGCACCGCTGAGAAACCACTGTACATTCCTATACAAGGACAGGGGGGAGAGAAAGGCAGCAGAGATGGGACAGGTCTGCATACACTGGGCTACACCTCTGCAGCAGAACCGACCATGGCCGCCGGCTGTCAGACAAAACGGAGATCCACAAAACGGGTTCTGCTACCTTTAAGGGAAAAAACTCGCACCAAGATGGTCTCTCAGGAAGAGCAGACACAGCATGGTCAAGGCTTGCTGTTTGGGGAAAATTCACGGACGTTTCAAAAAACTAGCTATTTATTTCGTTGAGTCAAGAGCATGTAGCTAGATAGCAGATTAGTGGAACATGCTGCCTCAGCATCTCCTAAATAAGGAACTAGTTTGTTTAATATTTAGTGTAGTGGCTGTTTGTGGCCAATAGGGGGCCCCACGTAAATGAGCGGTTCAAGTGGTGGTAAATGGAGTGTGGTGACCTCCACGTACAACAAACCTCGCACCGCAGGTACGGTTGCGTATTTGGTCTGTGCGTGTATGTGCGCGCACACACACACACACACACACACACACAGGCAGGGACACGGACACGCACACACACACACAGATGGACAGGCAGGGACACGCACACACACACACACACACACACAGCGAGAGAACAGACACACAGATAGCATGCAAGGAGACACAGGCAAGCAAACAACCACCTCAACACAGGCCAAGGCTGTTTTAACACACCCAAATAGAGACATACAGGCCTGTGCACAAATTTACACACACACACAAAGCTGTGCACTCAGCCTCTCTGTATGATAGACCAAAGCCTACAATTAATTCTGCAGAATGTACGCCAAGCATCTAAATGAACCACGACAGCCCGCATTACCACAGAAGCAAAGGTCTGTTACGCTCAACGCGACCAGACCGCGCCCGAATCCCTTCCAGCGCGGTGCTGGCGGGTAGCGGCAGTTCCCATCTGCCGTAAAGCCATCTGTAACCCCGAACAGCCACGGACACGAGTTCGGGCTCAGATATGGGGATTTGGCAGTGCGGGCGAACATCACAAGCGACGTATGGCGAAAGTCAGCCCCAACCATTAGCGGGACGGGCAAAGATGCTTTCCCCATCATACATTTCAGAAGCTGCTCCCGCTTGTTGCTATAGAGTTCCATACGCCCAACCGCTTTTCGACTCCGAAAGGGGTTACCCTCCATTGCCAGAGATGAAAGAGAGTCTCAGAACTCCCAGGAAAGGTCCCTGCATAAGAACTACACTGACTCCCCACGTGGAACCCGGTGAGCTCGGCACTCACCACTCGCCGTCCGCAAATTTGGAGATGCAGTACACTCCGTTGTGTGGGGTGAAGGCGCCCTCGACCGGCGGCTGGGCGGCGATCTCCGCGCGCATGGTCTCCATCAGGGTCTCCAGCTGGGCACCTGCAAGAAACGACATGGACGAGCAGATCAGCCTTCACCAAGGGGGAGACGATCACATAGTCCCCCCCCCACCCCCCCTGCAGGCTGTGGGACTCATGGCAACCCCAGCCCAGTGTAGAAAGGGGACCTTCCCATTTTGGTCGACATTTGTGCCTGGAGACTGTGGGCCAGGGATTACATGAAGATGCCAACACAAGAGAGAATTAAATGTGCGGCATGTAATTGGGACACCGTGTGCGATACATTTACGGGACCCACAAGCAAGCAAGCCAGGCGGGAAGGAAGGAGAGGGAGAGAGAGAGAGAGAGAGAAATAGAACACTACTCAAGTCTGAACACGCTACCAGGCAACAACCTGACTAAAGAGATCACCCCCCCCCTCACCCGATATGATGGTTTGACTGGCAGTGGCGTGGAGGGCAGGAAAAAAACACCACTTGCCGTTTTGTCATTTTTCAAACTGATGAATGAATCTTAAGACGGCAGAGTCAGTTTGGCATGTAATCATGCTGTAATTTCTGAAGGCAAAGCATAACAGCCCAACGCCCCTCCTGGCACTACCCCCCTGATCGCAACACTTTTTGCTGCGACTCCCACAGTAAGGGTGGGGGTTGTCCAAGGTGACGAGATTGATCGCTGTTCAGGGAGATGGAGACTCTGCCGGGACACCGCCTGCTGAATTTTATGGATTCTTCCAGAACAGCCGCTCATGAGCTGGTCCCACACATCCTGCAGTTTGCTACCAGGCTGGCTTCGGACCTGCCCTCTAATGAAGTGTCCTTAAGGGCCACAAAGATGTCACATGAAAAACATTTCACTCTGTTGGGATAAAGAGGGAAATCCACTAATTGTCAATACAAGGGGCGCCGTTCAGGGTCTGAGCCAACAGGGCTAACCCTAACCCTACCCCTACCCTGAAGCACCGCATTAAAACTCAGTTTTTTTTTGTACAGAAGGGGATAAAATATAAAAACGTTAAGGACTAAACCCCATTCGCTAACATGCTACTGTCAAGACAGTATTCCGGTTTGTACGGGAAAGACATATTTATTCCTGACAGAGACACAAAAACAAATTACAGCTGATATAATGAAAGGGGAATGAATGGGTAAAAAAGGGGCTTTTTGGCATCTTTCATATTACAATGAAATTAAACTTTGCTAGAAAACCACCATGACCTTAGTGTGTAGAACACTAACGTTAGCGGCTGACTGCAGTAAGGTGTGAGCAGCCCGGAGACGGACGCCGGCGGGTCTGTGCGCTCGCACAGGAAGTCGGCGCGTGTGACACTCTTCCCTCCCAAATCTGTAAAACCAGCAAACCAGCTCGGCTTATAAAAAAATAAAAAACCCATAACCCTAATTAGCATCAAGCTGGGGCCAAACAAAATACCGCGAGGAAGAGCCCCCAGGGAATTCTGGGGGGAAAAAGGAGGACGGTGGCGGAGCGCCGAGCGGCAGATTAAACGCGTTACCCAGATGGCTGCGGGAGGGAGCTGAAGGTGAAGCCTGCCCCCCCCCTTCTTTTTAACAGGCCCCCCCACCGCCCAGGGTTGGGGGCTACGTACCCCGGGCCCCCCAAAGCTGCTTCCTGCACTAGGTCTCCCAAAAGCGGCACATCGGGGAAAACCAGTGAAACTATCCAATCAGAGGCATGGCAATAAGGCGTCTTGGATGCGATCACTTGGATATTAAAGTCATTAAATCCCTAGGATTCTGTGACCGCATGACACTGAATTCTAGCAGTTTAACAGAAGCCATGTTGGCTCTTGATGACAGAGCAGCCTTCAAATTAGCCAACAGCATCGCAAACATCACACTGATTCGTGCTGTTAAACCTGCTCCTGTTATTACAGCCAAAATAAGCCACAGGAGCCGCCATCCTCTAACTGCCTCTAACTGCCGCTCTTCTTACGGCATTTTGTCCTTTGCATACCTAAGTCACTCATTTTTTCCCCCTTTAAAATCGCAAAACATTAAGTCATGAGCTCATGTTTAAGTACTGCACAGTTTCTTTGAGTGGCTGCTGAATTAGTAAAAATGTCACCACTGATAGCTAGTAGTTTAGACGCAAGACAGAATTCTTAGTATCAGTAATAAACCGTCCAAGCAAGCAATACAATACAGTAAGTCTGATAAAATGATGCAAAAAGACGATATGATAAAATGTATTTATTTTCTAAATAACCTTAAATTTTCCAGGCAAGTCGCTAAGAAAAATGTATTTCCATTGACGGCCTGGGAAAAGGAAAAAATGAATCATTTGAGGACAAGGAGTAAAAGAAATAGATATAAAACATTAAAACATAACACAAAGCAACAGTTGGGTAATCACAGTAAAAATCATGAGAATACAAAAATGCCCATCAACAAATAAGCCTTTAGATAGATATTTTGTAAATGTATTCATGTGGAGATTTAACATCAGCCTATGAAAGGTCAAAGGTCAAGCATATTGTTGCTCTGGATGCATGTGAGCACACAGGAGATCAATCACCGAAGCAGGAAGAGAAAACGTCATTAATGCGTTTGCACGCAATATGCAGACACATGCTGATAAGACAGGCTCCAGGAACAACAACCTACCACCGGGCATTGACTCGTTGAACCCACATCCTGCTAGCTTTTTCATTGGTCCCCTTGAGGTGAAACCAGGCAGTGATTGGCTCTGCAATTCCTACCCATTGCGACCTTCACAGGAGTTCTGTCTCACAGTAATAAGCCTTGCATTCATATTACCAATTTGTCTGTCGAAGAAAAAGATTCCTGCATGCTCCCCGCTCAACTCGTAAAAATTGTTTTCAGCCTTTGATGGCCCTAATTACATGAGTCACATGTACTGTTATTTGTCCCCGACAAGCAGACAGGGAACCAAAAAGGATTGGCCTTGCATTCTAATCAACCCGTTGACAGCGCTAATCATCTCATCCTCAAACTGCTATCCTGCAGGGCAACGTGAAGACCAGAACCTTTGATTATCTCCATTAAGGACAGTGCTGAGACATCACTAATCGCACGCGAGGCATTATTAATCGCACGTGAGCACATGTGGCTCAGAGAAATAAAGATCAAACAGAGAGCAAAGATGCGGGACTGAAAACCGGCGCACGGAACAAGGTGAAATATCGCTCGCAGCGCTCCCGAAAGAGTGAAGCATGTGACCTTTCCAGAAGGACGCTGATTGGCAGAACCTGTGAATGTTTTCGTCAGGTTTGTATTTCAATATGCAGGGAAGTCTGGGCTGGAAACTGACACTCTTATGAAGAAATAAATACATTCAGTACAATTATGCATTCACAGACCGTTCAGCACCACTTCAGGCAAGTCTCGGCGAAAATGGGCTTCCCTGGGTAACTCAGATACTGTAATGGTGTAGTACAGACCCTAACATAATCCATTCACGGGGGGTCAATGTATACAGACTATAAATGAACCCATGACAGTAATGTTGAAAGACAGTAAAACGTCTGCTGTAATAATTCTCTCTTACGTAGAACACTATTAAATGTTAAATGAAAGTAAAATGTCAAATATCACTGCAATGACTGAGAAGTGACATTTACCTGTAAAGGGTCTCTCACACACACACACACACACACACACACACACACACACACACACACACACACAGCATGTGAGATATCCCTGCTAGCCTTTGTTGCCAGAAAATTTACTTTCACAATGTAAACCTAGGTGTTGGATAGGGACATTTCACTGAGCTCTGCAGCATGATTTAATCCTGATTAACAGATGAACCTCTGAAATATGATTACAGATCTGAAGGTGGAGTAAAGGCAGCGATTTCCAGACATCAGCCAATCAGGAACCAGCCCAGAGGCTCCACGCGGCTGACAAGCTGTCGCTCGCTAAACCCACGAGGATAACCTCCGGGAAAGTAGCTGAACCAGCACATTGCGGCCGAAATTATGGCTTGAAATTATTGTCCCGCCGTATGTCTTGCTACGCCGTCCCCCAACAATTAGACCCAAGGGCCTAAAAACTGCAAATTGGGGGGGGGGGGGGGGGGAGAAAAAAAATTTAAAAATCACGAAGCGTGCCAAGTTAACGTTTCACAAAAAAATGACCAAAAGCAGAAGGTGACCAATGCCGCTTTCAATTGTAAATAAACTCACTACAAACACCAAACAAGACGTCAATAACTGCAGATTCCACGAAACCGAAGTTTGCTAACGATACAAGCTCATAGCTCGACTCACCACATCAAGGCTAACCTTTACAGCACCTACTCATTAAACAAAACCTGGCTTGCATATATAAATGTCTCATGAGAGCCAGCAGAGCAGAAACTTCTAAATGGGCCTCTTTGTGATGCCGAGAGAGAGCGCCCCGTAGCATTAGACCCGGTTTATTCAACTCTGAAAGGTTGTCTCTGTGTGGTAAGGCTCCTTTCCCAGCACGCCAGTCAACCGAGGCGAGTATTATCTGGCCATTTAAGATGCCCTTTAAGGCCGACAGCATGACCATTTCCACGCCTTGACCTGTCAGCAGTAGCTCAGATATCCCAAATCATGGAATCACCACCCAAAAGCGACCAGCTAGGCACTTAACCTTGAGGGCAGTTGGCCGCTTCGCTCATCTTAGGAGTGGGGACTCTCGATGCCAGGAACATCTGCGAACCTTCGCAGGCAGAGCAGACAGAGGATACATGTGGAGGCATTAAAGATTAACTAGGACAATATTAATTAGTGATCATTTTTTATGCTGGTTGCGTGTGATCAGAGGGCTAAGGGTCTCCGCTTACTGTACCATTTCAGAGGTCAGTACACGCCTGCTACACGACCACTGCTCAACTCAACCAAAGGCGTCTCATCTTCATGTGGTCTCCACGGCAATAAACGACATGCATCAGCAAATCTCATATTTTTAATTGGCTTACACTAGGCTTCCAGATTGGGGGGAGGGGGGGGGGAATCTCAGCAACAGCAATGGTTCCCCAGGTCCAAGAAACAGCTGCCCCAGCAAATCTGCAGCAGGTCATGAGAAAAGTCAACCGTTATTGGGGAGCGCCCTCGCTACAACCCACAGGCTTTTCTGTTAACAGATAAAAAGCAAGGGGTCACTGGAGGCGGCCATGTGCCAGAACACAGACTAACCCCGCAGTGAAGAACATACACACCCCTCCCCCTGCTCTTCACGCCCTTCCGTACATCGTGGCATTAAGCTACAGCATTGAGTCATCCAGTCATTGGGGCACCTAGCTTGTAGCAGTACCAACAAAAGAGGGTCGTTAACAACTAATTAGCGGACATCAGCAGCTCATTCGCGAGACTCTTCTGGTTACTGAGCAGCTCTCCGTAGATGTGGAACACCGACCTGGAGCAGATCATCTGTAACAAGGGAACACAAGGGGTCGCTGTGCCAGCATAAACCCCAATATTGCTAATGGGCTCCAAAATGTCAATGTCGACCGGCCGATGGCGGATGCGATGGGGGAGCCCTGAGCCCGTTCCTGCGCAGTTATTGCGAACCAGTCAAGCGCAAAACTCGCCCGGACAAAGGATTAATTGTTTAATGCACTGGCGTCAATGTTAAACCGGAGGCTGTTGTGAGCTCACACAACATTAGCGCTCAGGTTAGTATTTTCCCGGATGGCCGCCTCGGTGCTCTGGCAGAAAAGCCCGACCAGTATTAGCATGTAACACCTCCGCCACACCTGCCATTAAAACCGCGGGAGATTCTAAGCCTTTATTACCCAGAATGCTCCATCAGAGCCGCGGGCTGACTGCCGACACCAGGGGAGGCCTAAGCTCGAGGAGCCCGGCTGTTGGCGGCAACACGCAACGGAAAATCTATTTTAAAAATAGCCTGGTTTTAAAACGCTAAAACACGGATGACCCGAGCCATTGACTATTTTTTTTGCATAAACGCCAGGGCTCAGAGGAGTCCACAAGAGGCAGCCAAAAGCGACCGCCAGTAAATTGAATGCGGGCGGTAAATCACGATGGGCAGGCCGCTGAACAACCAAAAGAAGTTGATAAATCACCCCAACCCTGCCTCAGCCCATTCCCTTACAAAGTTTTACCCCTGCCTATATATGGCACATGTGCTTTCCATCTAGCAGAGCCAGCTAAACACGAATACAGCCCCAAGCACTCCTTTCTAAGCTAAAGCAACTGACCCAAACCGGATATTTCATTTGCAGTAATATAATCTGATTAAAATCTTGGGGAGCATGAATAACAGTCCAGTCTTTCTCCCGTGAACCAGGACATACAGTTTATTTCTACCAATAACTCAGAAGTATTATACATAAAACGTTATATGAAGATAGATCCTGACAACGTGCAGGGCGGATGTGATATAGAGTAACAATAAAATAAACGTCCTTATAGGAGTATTCACAAACTGAAGGGGCGACATGTAAAAAGGGAGTTTTCCCAAGTAAATAAAGGAAAACTGTGGTTGAAAATGTCTGGATAGGAGGTCTGCCAGGTTCACCGGGTCACTTTGGTGTTGGTACAGATGTAGGCCTGCCCAGGAGGGGGGGGGTGACACCCTCACATCTCTAAAGCAGATTTAATAGGACCCTTCTTACTCGAAGTAGCTACGCCCAAGGGTGTAGCTAGAAGTTCTGGGCCCCCTGACAAAATGAAACCTTGGGAAACCCTCCACCCAAGAAGGCAATTTCAGACCCCCAAATCTGCCTGGGTATCCGTGCCCCTATTGCGCCCCCATTCACACCACTCAGGACAATTCAAGGAGGCTTCGCAGGAGAAGATTCCGGAAGCGTGACCTAAGAAGCCCTCAGATTTCGATTGCAGGCCACGACGTTTAGAGAAGGTTGACCACGACGTGACATGTAGTGACCAGCCCCCCTATTCATGTACCTTGACGTGTTTTTGTCGCAAACGGCCCCCCCTATATATAGGAACAGTGACAGGAAAGACCAAGGGATGACTGCCTTTAATGAGGACTTCTCAAAGGTTAGGGCCAACCCCTAATTCCCCTACCTTTTGGAAAGAACAAAGCGCTTGAGCAGAAGATTGAAGATGATTAGGGGATATATTAAGTCTGATTCTGAGGAGACGTGAAAAGGGCAATTTTATTATTAAAAACCAATTTAGGCAGAAAAAGGCTCATGGCTGTGAAGTTTCACGACTCTCACTTATCCGAGAGATGGGAGGTGGGCCTGCAATGGGAGGTCACTGGTACTGATCTCCCCGCTCATACCAGTGAAGCTTTTTTGCGGAAAAAGTTGGGATGCTACGTAAAATGCAGACAAAAGCAGAATGTAATGACGTACAAATCATATACCCCCATATTTAATTGAAAATAGAACAAAGACAACATGCTACTGCTGAAACAGACATTTTATTGCTTTATGACAAATATATGCTGAATTTGAATTTGACGCCAGCAACATGCTTAAAAAAAGTTGAGACTGGGGCATGTTTACCACTGTGTTGCATCACCTCTTTTAACACGTTAAACGTTTGGGAACTGAGGAGACCAGTTGCTGGAGTTTTGAAAGTGAAACGTCCCATTCTTACTTGATACAGGATTTCAGCTGCTCAATGGTTTGCAGTCTCCTTTGTCATATTTTTCGTTTCATGATGCACCAAATGTTTTCAATGGGTGACAGGTCTGGACTGCAGACAGGCCAGTCTAGCATCCGGACTCTTCTACTACAGAGCCATGCTGCTGTAATATACCTGCAGAATGCGGTTTGGCTTTGCCTTGGTGAAATATTCAAGGCCTTCTCTGAAAAAGATGCTGCCTGGATGGCAGCATTTGTTTCTCCAAAACCTGTATATATCGTTCAGCATTAACGGTGCCTTCCCAGATCCGCAGGCTACCAAAGTCATGGGCACTAATGCGCCCCCACACCATCACGGACGCTGGCTTTTGAACTGTCCGCTGATAACACGCTGGGTGGTCCCTCTCCTCTTTAGCCCAGATATGATTTCCAAAAAGAATTTGAAATTTTGATTTGTCAGACCACAGGACAGTTTTCCATTTCGCCTCAGTCCAACTTAAATGAGGCTCAGGACCAGAAAAGTCAGTTTCTAGATCATGCTTAGATATGATTTCTTCATTGCATGGTAGAATTTCATCCTGCATTCGTGGATGCAGTGACAAACGGTCTTCACAGACAATGGGCTCTGGAAGGTTTCCTGAGCCCATGCAGTGATTTCCTGAGCCCTTGCAGTGATTTCCGCTAGAGAATCGTGTCTGTTAATGCAGTGCCACCGGATGAACCAAGATACTGGTTTTCGGCTTTGCAGTCTTTGTGCAGTGAAGATGGGGAGAAGTTCCATCACTGCCAATTAACCTAATTAGTTGTAAGATATTCAACCAGGTGATTTGTTTTAGTGTCACACAACTTTGTCTCTGTCCCAACTTTTTTTGAACGGAGCATCAAATTCAAATTGCACATAAAAGTTTCCCATGAAACTATAACATTTCTCAGATTCAACATTTGATATGTTGCCTTTGTTCTATTTTCAATTAAATATGGGTTTAAACGACTTGCGAATCACTGCACTCTGTTTTTATTTACATGTTACACCGCACTCCAACTTTTTTGGAAACGGGGTTGTAAAAACTGGCTCCCCCACCCCTTCCAGGATTAAATTATTCTAATGAACTGAAGAAACTCATGGAGAATACTTCTGGTCTGAGGTGGGGGAGCCAGCCAAATGTAATTTTTAGATTTATCAAGATCCAATGATGCCACATAGGTAGTGTGTTCTAAAGTTAAGACTGTTATATTCACATTAACAGGCAGAGGTGCCATCATTAAAAGAGATAGAGAATCGATTCTGGCAATATTGGAGGCCTTCAAATCTCTGAAGAGCAGGGAGTTCACGCTTTCATTCAGGGGCGCGTGCCGATGCCAGCAGATTAAGTCCCAGTTAATCGAATCCAGAGTCAAATGGATCTCTGATTTAAATACGCCCCCCTGCCGCCGCATGTATAGAATCACCTGTAATGAATCCACCCCCACGCACCTTACACAGCCTTACAACATGCATGCTCAACCACGCCTCCTACAGGCAAACATAACTGAAGCAAAAAAAAAATAATGCGTCCATGTGTGGTGGGGTTGACCCGTTTCACAGTGTAAAACAGCATGGTTAGAGGACACGACTGCGTTTGATCTCCATAAATAAATTCAGATCACAGCTCTGGAACGAACCAACTCAGCAACCATGGTGAGAGCAGCGGGGGGAGATGGGGCTGTGTTCACGTGGGGGGTGACGTTTTACTGGGCCATGAAAATAAGTCCCAAAATAACATTGCAAGTTGAATACAAGTGACATAAATCCAGGTAGTGAATGCTGTGGGACCCACCCCGGCACGAAAGACAAATAAACAAAGATTTAAGCAATTCCTTAATCTGACTTTTTCCAGGAAATATGAGGCAAAACACAAGCAAAAGTAACCATAATGGGAGAGGAACTATTTCCGCTTTAATGGGAGTCGTTGCGATCGTTCTTCCGATAAACCTCATTATTCTTGACATTTGCATCAAATTCACATTAAATGTTTATACAGACACTAATAAACAGACTCAGAATGGTGGTTTTATTGCACAGTTGCTCAGATCACCAGCGTGTTTAATGCTGCCGTCGCGCTCATCATTTTCGCGCTGATTTTCTCATACGGGCCTGGAGGGGAGTTACTGTACGAATGTGCAAAAGCCACCCCCCAAAAAAAAAAAAAAAAAAAAAACTGCGACATGGACAGTGCTGCTCCTGAATATCAATCTGTGCAATATTATTAAACACAACTTAAGGCAATAAGGGGATTGTGTTTATTGTTGTGGTTGAGAGAAGCAGGACGACAGTGGCGATTCGCAGACAACGCACTTAGCTATGAGATGTCATCACACTTGCCTGCATGGGGGGGGGGGGGGGGTACATAAAAACTAAACTGGCTAAGCTGCTTCTTTTTGAGATGCAATTTCCGGTGATTTCTGTCCCATTAACACATTAACAGAATTAGGGGGTAATACATACACACCCCCCCGCACTTGATTCCGCTAACGACACGTCTTATTACTGGTGCTTAATCAGGCAGCCCTGTGGCTGGACCTCACAGGAGAAGGCCGGTTAATCAGCATGAACCGGACCCCCATGCTGACGCCGTGACCCAGGGCCACATGGAGCCTCTCCAACCTGGACAGCACTTTGGAGCCAGAAAGGGAGCCCCGTTAACCCCCCAGACACCTGAGGGAACTACACGACCCCCCAGGAACTACACGACCCCCCAGGAACTACACGAAATCGGTGACATTCACTTCCGAAAAATACGAATGACCAGCTGAATGACCGGTCCTCCATGTTTGATCGGGTGCCCAATGGAATCCTGGGAGTGGCACATCACCCCATAGATGGGAAACTGAGAAGGACCCCCCACATTCCCAAAGACTGCCGTTTTACGCATAGGGGGGTGGGGCCCTTCTCAAGTGAACCCCGTTACAATTTCCTCTGAAAAGGTCTGTCCTTTTTGATGGTAACAGCATCAACAGTAACACGAAATGTGGAACAGTAACAGGAATTTGAACAGTAACAGGAAATGTGGAAATGTATTAAGAAAATGGGTTAGGGCAGTGTTTCCCAAGCCAGTCCCCGGGGAACCCCGGACAGTCCACGTTTTTGCTTCCTCTCAGCTCCCAGTGTGCCTGTACCAGGTATTCAGTGTTTCTGATTGGCTGAGAGCTGGGAGGGAGCAAAAACGTGGGCTGTCTGGGGTTTCCCAAGGACTGGGTTGGCCACCAGAAATGACTTTTTGGCTCTATTCTGTTGTATCCCCCCTAAGATCAATAAAGTTTCTCCAATTTCCATTCAACTCACACTGCAAAAACAAAATGTTACTACGTTTTTGGCAGCAACTGCATGTTCCAGTAGTTCTGAATTAAGCCTGCTGGAAATGCAGAGACTCATGTTACTCATGATGCATCCTTACCGGTCTCCACGTCCTGGGTGTAGAAGTGAAGGCTGTCCGTGATCTCTGTGACACACACTGGCTTGTAGTTGGGCACACGCTCCTTCTCCTCGATCTGCGGCACGCTCTCCTCTGCGGTCTTCTCCTCATAATTGGCCCAGATCTGTCACATGACCACAGCAGAGGGGCACCATTAGGGGAGCTCAGGATGAGTCACCCTCCGTGAGAATTAAAAGTAATCAGTCTACATGGGAAGGCCGGGTGATTTATGAGGGAGGTGTTAATGACGGACAAGTGCATGCAGAGAACCGGGGGATCAAGACCTTTCTGACCCACACAAAAAACATGAAAACTTTTACATCAGCGCTTGGCTCCGGGTCGTTGGCTAGCTACCACATGCTACCAGATCACAGAGCATTCCTGAAACATCTAGAAAGCTCGATGGACTTCTGCTACTGAAGACCAAGCTTGGAACTAACGAAGCAGACTTTCGTTCGCGAAACCATGATGTTTCATGAGGCTAATAAGCATTCTGACTGACGAGTGTGCGGGGGCCTGGCCTGATATCAAAACGAAAATGATGCAGCTTCATCGCCCCCAGCCAACACACTCTGCCGTTTCCTACCCATGTGACAGCCTGGAGCCCACTGCGTTCGAAGCGGGTCTTTCACTGGACTCTCCCTCGAGTCCGTACAACGTTCACTTTCAGCAGTTTCATTTATTCTGCTCAACACCAGGCAATTACGTCCACAAAGAAAACTGCAAAAATGTAAACACATTTTATAATTGAAATTCAATTTTCCGAACATAGGACACATTGAAAAGGTGGGGTGGCCAAGAATTATCTACAAAACGCATTCTGATTGGCCAGCTGGGGGGGGGGGGTGTTCCTCTGGATTCTGCTGTGACCCACTGCGGTAAAAGAACATGCAGTGAGGTCTAACCAGTGCGGGTTTGCGATGCACTGACATCCCACCCGGGGTGCCCCCTACCCGGGGTGCCCCCTACCCGGGGTGCCCCCTGCATTCTGGGACTGGCTCCAGGCTCGCCACAGCCCACAGGCGGGTAAGTGATTACAGAAGATGAATGGAATCTGACCACAGTGTCAAAGAACTGATGAAGGGCGGTGAATTCATGTACATTTTAATGGAAAAAAAAAAAATGAAAAGTGTAATGAAAGTCAGTACTGGTGGCTGTGAGCTCCATCTTGGATTTAAGTGGGAACGACGTGGCCTTAAACCGATGTTCGGGAAGGAAAAGTTACGATGTGGTTAACGACAAACCACACAAGTTCTACGTCAACGCCGGTGAATCCGTGCATCACAGCCCTTGACCCAGCCAGACGTTGCTGGGTTATCATATTGATCATGTTGATATAACGATGGCAGGGAAAGCCAATATCGAAGCCCCAGTCCATGTTGGTTTGTCACCACGGGCACTAGTGACTCCCGCCAGGCATCTATTGATAAGTACAATGAAAAAAGTACCCACAATGCACCTGGACGACAAGACCAAACCGCTACTATGGATGAGCAGTAACTAATTGAAAAAGGGACACAGAATTCGTACATATGATAAGTTTAGCATCTCATTTACATACGCTGAAGCTTTTATTTAAAGATTCTGCAGACGATCCACAAACATTTTTTACAGTCGGGTTATTTTGGGGGGAGTTTGGGTTGGTGCTTCACTGACGGTGCCTATCTCCAGGTTTCTCCTGGGTCCTAGTGCCACCTGCGTTCTAATGACCAGGTTCTCAGATGTGAAGCTTGATTTGGGGCAAAAACATCGGTGTGTTAATTAATGGGAGTGACCGATACGGGACAGAGGTGCTAATCCAGGAAGGAAGGAAGCAGCACGTGGGCACAGCGAGTGGTCAACCTTTCATTTAAGCCCAAAGGAAATGACTTTTTTGCCAACTGGACCACTTGGGACCAGTAGAAATTGATATGCAGGCCAGTTACGTTTTGACTTCACTCTCTGACAGGATGCTTCATGGAAATTTGCGGGTTTGTCAGAGGGTGTGACCACCAGTCCGCGCTAAAGCCACCCCTGACATACCCCCATCCTCACCCAACCCACCAGCTCAGCAAAGCGGGACTATTTCCATCGTCTGCATGGTGGCCAGAGTCGCGACCTTCCTCGGAATGACTGCAAGTGACGCTGCGGGGCCCCGACGTCACGAGCCGCACGGCGCCCCCTGTGCGCAAGGATGATGTCCGGCTCACTCCTGGATGCTGATCAGATCTGACAGCGTGTCAATTCCAATAGAGGCCCAGAGAAACTGGACCAGCGTGGTGTTGGGGAGGGTGGGTGGGGGGGGGGGGAGTAAGGGGGAGGAGCCTTTTCTGCAGCCAGCTACAGATCTGTACGACAACAGCATCAGGGCCAAAAACCACACACGAGTCCACCGCTGTTTGGAATCCAATATATCAAAAACGACGGCTTTTCATGCGACAGACGCAGCCAGAGAGGGTTGTATCAGGGGACGGGTTCGAAGTCAGAGCCCCACAGCTGAGCAGGCGGCATTGTCCCATGGGAGGCCGTCTGAACAGGCGTCAGTGGGAGCGAGAGAGAGAGAGAGAAGTGGATCAAAGGCGCAGGAACAGAATGCGAGGCTCTGATGAACGCCAAGCGGCGACTCAACCGCCAGAACCACCTGGGCCCGTCGGTGCTACAAACGCAGATGTCAACGCGTCATCGCAACACCGCAACACCCCACAGATGAGCTAATTAGACACCGAGTGGAGGGACCACTCTGGGAACATTTCAGTTGGCCGCTGGATGACACCCCTAACCACACTCCAGGTAACGTCCTGTTAAATGTGAAGCTAATAAACCTCCCCTGCCCCCCCACCCGCCCATACCACATGTGGAATAACATCATGAATGGAAACCCAAACTAAACAAGCAAACCCCACAATATTCAGCAAAAGCCCTTAACACACAGACAGACATCCTGCTTGTTGGGACAAACCCCTACATGGAGGATCAAACATGAGGAGAAGTGAGGGATCGACTCAAACAAGCCTTCCCCGGTGAGAATTCCCAGCCAATTTAATCATGTGACCAGCAATACCAGTGAGCAAACAGAACACCCATAATGCAATGCAAACAGCTCAAAGGCAGATGCGAACATCACAGGAGGTCAGTTCAGGGTTCTCAAGGGCCTGCTGTGTGGGATAAGCACTGAACGCCACCGAAAAAATGACATTTTACCGCTTTTGTGTTGCAATAAACATTTAAGAGCCCTTGGCACGGCTGCCCTCATCACTTGATTTCTTTTCTTCGCATCGTGCTGTTTAACAACAGGCAGGTTCGTTTTACAGAGACTCGGATGGGCTGTTTATTTATTAGCAATACCCATGAAACGAGTCCTTATTCCAGGTGATAATGCTGCATTCGGTTCAATAAATTAATTCCTGCAAGGAATCCAAGGCCTCTCAGCAACGAGGTCTCAGCAAAACCGTGATTTATCGTACAGCGAAAATAATTCATGCGAGACCGAGCAGACTTACAGCGGGTACTGAAAGGGGGCTTAAACGCAAATTAAGAAGAGGGCTTTACCCTCCTGTCAGTGCAAAAGGCTTGTGCGCGAATTTGCATATAAAGGGTGATGCGGGGGTAATTGACTAGATTCCCGTCCAAATGCTAGTTCAGTCACTTCCTTATCACCTTGGTGGTGCCAGAATGCCTCATACGCAAACCTCATAATCATAATCTACTCAGTGTCTCAATTCGAAAGCATCATGCCAGAACAGTGGGGCATGTCAGCACTTTGGCCTCACATGAAACTTACTGGTAAAACTCCAGGGAAAAACAAAGTACATTTAAAAACCTCCATGACAGAAACACTCATTTGTATGTAATGGAAAGAATGAAGAGATACCTTAACTTCTACCATTGGAGTGTTCAGCCCTCATGTACAGGCAATTTCACACCCCTGCGTGTGTGTGTGTGTGTTTAAAAAAAAAAAACGCCAAGATGGCATATGGGAAAACACATTGCCACTGTTCCCATGAGAATGGCAATTTTTTTGTAAAAAAGGAAACTTTATTCAAATGCAGTTTAAGAACTGAGAAAACCATCTCATTATATCGGCCAGGCAATTAGACACATGTAGAGATTTATGAGACTGACAAGGCCGGCACACTGGTGATGTTCAGTCAAGTTGTTCTACGGCCCTGTGACTCCCCCGTGCCGAACGGCACGACGATCAGACAGGAGTAATAGCCTGGTGTGTCCTCACGCAGCCGAGAAGCAGAAAGGAAACCAGTGAAAGCTGTGCGCACTGCGCTCCTGCAGTGTCGAGCTGTCGATACAGCTGGTGACAAGGCCAAACAGGACACAGCAGTCCCCGATATCCCGACGTGGCCGACGTCTGACGTTAAAAAGCATCCGTGGAGTTCACAGGCACTATGTCCCAGATACATCCAAGGGCAGGAATAAAAAGTAGGAACCTTGAAAGAGGCTTCATTTCATTATTAAACTTCAATGCGCGCTCAAGGCAGCGCTGAGCAGTAAGTTGACGTCTCCTAACCATTCCTGATAAAGCTTTCATTCAGCTTTATACCTGACACGCCCAGAGGGAGGATTATATACCCTTTCTAAGATGAGCCACGATATACATTCTGGATACTGAAATGCGAGCACGTTCATAAATCAGCCCTACGGTATCTGCCGAAACTTTGTGGGGGCATAAGTGTTGTACGTTTGGAGCGGGAGAATCAGCCAATCACGTAATGTCCGGACCTTGTCTCCTAGGAGACGGCGATGCCACGGCGACACTGACGGGTTGTTTCTCTCCCGACAGTAAAGACGGATCATTTCATAAGGGGAGCGATCGTGTGGCGATTAAGCGGAGACAGATCAGCGAGGGTGGAGACTCTCGGGGACTTTCACGTCTTGCTGGGGGGGGGGTCTAGGTGGGGCCTCCCATAGTGAAATAACAGCCCAGTGAGGCTGTGATATAGTCAGGATCTGGCCAAACTGGGTTTCAGGCCAGTTGTCTCAGCAATAATTTGCCCCAGTACCCCTGTAGTGGGGGGGGGGGTTACAAGAGCTGCATGGCAACACTGCAGAAACGGAGACAAATCCAGTGAAGGCGGCCTGCACCTACACCACTGCTGCCTCAAACGAAACTGAACAAAAAGCTAACAAACTAGCACGTCGTGCCCCTGCTGAACATGCACAGGCCCAGGTTGGCGTGATCCAAACAGCAACATACAACACTAACATACACCCGAATGCCACAGGTGGCAAACCAGTCCATGTGAGTAACTGGCAGTTTCCACGGCGACCAGCCCCCCCCCCCCCCCCCGCCCCAGACACAGTGCTCCATCTGACAGTTGACTCCCCACCCCCTCTTCAGCCAGGAGCATTTCAATAAACTCACGAGCACGGCTCGCCATGCTCAGACAGCTCAGGAAGGTCGGGAAAGGCAAGCTTGTGGAAAGCGGGCAGACAGGATGAGGAGAGCATTCATACGAGAGGAGGACGCTGGAGGAACAATAAGCCTCAATTCACAGCCATTAGATAACATTAAAAAAAAACAAATGAATTTCGAGATCTCAAAAAAGAAAAAAAAAAAAAAGAAAAAAAATCAGGAGAACGAACAAGATGTAGAGACAATAGATTTGCCTTAACGGCAAAAAAAAAAAGTTAAGTTTGTGTAAGAGACTGATAATTGAAATGTCTTTAAAAATGTGAAAAATGGGATAAAGTGCGACAGATTGGCCCGAATGGGAGCCTGTTATGCGTGTGGAGAGGCCGCTTACGGGCTACGGTGCCGCGGAGGCTACCGGGTCCGGCAGGGCGTCCTCTGGCAGCCACGTCCCGGGGATGATCCACACCGGGGGCAGAAAAATAAACTGGGGAAACCGTGCTACTGGGCAGCACCAAAATGCGGCGGCCAATCAGAAGGGAGGTCCACATGCGGGTTAGCCAATCGCTGTTCGTGATGACCGACTGGCCGTGGCGCCGGCCAAACAAGAGAAAGGGGGGGGCGTGTCTTCGCCAGGCATCACTGGGACAATGGAGGACACCATGTTATCAATGTTTAACATGCAGAGCACCGGGGGGGGGGGCGCCTTCATATTTAATGTCGGCGTCCCGACTGCACTGTTTCCAGGCAGCATGCGGAGATGCTTCTTAAGAGAGACCCAGGATTTACGTCCATGAGGGGGTGTCACCGCGTTACAGGGGGCCGTCAGCAAAGAGGCACGGGACAGCCTGTACACCTCACGGCAAGTAGCGATAGGCAGAGTAGGCGGAGCTTTCGCGACGTTTCACCACCGGGGACCGCTACTGACGCATCACTGACCAAATGTTTCCTGGCATTTCGAAGCACACCCAGGCCTTGGAGACACGTGACGCGTTGGCATATTTTTCTGAATCATGGCCGTCGGGGCGGGCTGGCAGCATGGCAAGCTGTGGACGACCACGCAAACGTAGAATTCACGCCCAGGAGGCAGCCCCAGGGCACAGGGGGAGGGTAAACATTCCTGCATGAGGTCCCTTTAGCCCAAAACAAGCTGGCTCTAAAGTTAAGTAGCACACAAACCATCAAGTAACGTTATCTTCATGTGAAGGGGTCAGGTCTCCTTCAGAGATAGAGATGCAGAAAGCCCTCGGAATTAGTCGTGGAGTTTGGCCGACGCGCAGCAACGATCCTGCGGGGAAATGTGATTCGCCCACATTCCGCGCTGATACGATCAATATCCTTAATTGGCCAAGACATGAGAAGACACCGAAATCGTGGAATCTGACAGGAGCAGAGGATTATGGGTAAGAGCCAAGGCCACAAACAAAACCTTCTGATAACGGCATCCTAACAGACTGCCGTCCCAGCGACGTCCCTCTTGGGGATCGAGCTCAAAGAACCATGAGGGTGCTGGTGACGGCAGAGAGAGATTATGGGATCTTAAATTCTATGGGGCGATTAAGCGGCGAATGAGAGACTCAAAGAATGAACAAGAAAATAACAGGAAGCAAAACATAATGGTCAAGTCAGCTGTTCCAGGTCACCGTAACATCAGGTAATCCTTAAGTAGGCTTAAATTAGAAAACAAAGGTGCACCGTATGCACGATGTCCCTCGCCGAGTTCCCAGTGCATCCTGGGATAGGCTTCAGGCCCATCATGACCTGTACTGACAATACGGTCATGGGACATGTATAGGAGGAGAACTCTTCATGTTCTCTCCTATATTACAATTGCAAGCACCGATGGCCACCCCTCTCAGACATTCATCAAGATAAGATACAAGATCTCCATCTTCCTTTTAGACCATCAGCATACTAACGGGGACAGACGAGCATCCTCCAACTGCGGCAGCCCGCAGTGCCACACGAGCGAAACCGGGACGCAAGGAAGCATTAGCGATAAAGGACAAAGCTTTTCCGAGCGAAGACAATCGATTCCACAAAAGGAACAAACGTGCAGAACTTTAGAGCAAGCTATCTGTACTCAACGGCTGAAGTTGCCGCTTCGCCTAAAATTAAATCCTGAAATTAAACCGGAGTCAGCATTCAGACCGAACTCTTGGTCTCAGGGCTTAACAATACCTTAACAAGCTATTTATCTAAGCACCGTAGCTCTGGCCTGCAGAAACGCCAGCTAATGAGGACAGGTCTCGGGCTGGAGCAACGGAATGTGCCAGACCTACGGAGCTGGTGTCACCTCCGCTTAAGCGCTCAAAACCAGCGACTCTAGTTAAGTTTGAGCCCCTTAAAAGTACATACGTATCCGCCATCCTCAGGCACGTTCCGGGTCTTTTTCCGAAAGCGTCGGCGGTAGGAATAGGCACCGCGGGTGGAATCTGCTTTCAGTTTTGCCACTGAAGTGCATCTCTGTGAGAAGAGACGTGTTCGGAGAACTGACGAGAGAGAAGCCTCTTAAAAAAGGCTTTCTGCCGTTAAGTAAGACCTTCCCAATACTCATCCATCCCATTGAGAGTGTTGCTTATCCCACAAACACAACTGAGAACAGAAGCCTCTTCAAAAGAACAATGGGTTCTCAACGCATGCACCCCCGGGACCAGATCACATGACGGGGGCATGTTTTTCAGCAGGGTGCGGTAAGGAAATCGGGCTGCGGCTGGGGTCCTGGATCCGTGGAAGCAGTGTGGATCTGGCAAGCGTGAAGAGCTCTGTTCTACAATGCAGCTGAGCGCAAACAAGGGTGTCCCACAGTGGATGGTGGGCACCCGCCTTCTTGTTCTGATGGAATCATGGAGTGAAATGTAAGGTAAACATGGGGTTGGGGGTTGGGGATGGCGGTGGTTAAGGGAGGAGCACAGGGCTATATCGCTTTTGGAAATAGGTTAAGATTTGCTGTGGTTAACAGATGGGGTGTGGGGGGGTGGGATGCACCTCCCACTCACAAATGATGACTCGCCTGAAATGCGGGATGAAGGTTAACAGTTAATCCCTCTTAAAATGCAGAGAGGCGAGTCATTGGCTGGACAAAGCAGACCGGCTGCGCAGAGCGGCTGCGCAGACCGGCTCAGGGCGGCCCAGCTGCGCAGACCGGCTGCGCAGACCGGCTGCGCAGACCGGCTGCGCAGACCGGCTGCGCAGACCGGCTGCGCAGACCGGCTCAGGGCAGCCCGGCTGACCCATCTTCAACTATGCCATCGAGAAACATGACATCACAGGATAAGCTTTGCCTGGAGAGCCGATGATGTCACTAAGGGACAATATAAACCTGTTAATAGAAGGACAAGGTCAGAGTGACTGTAGGATGCGGCGACTTAATCATTGATTGATTGACCAATTAATTGTTATTATTACCTATATTATTATTATTATTACGACTACTACTGCTACTATTACTGCTATTAATAAAATAATAATAATAATAATAATAGTACCCAGGGCATCAGTGAGCCAGTACAGACAGCGTTAAATGTCAAGAATTAGTCACTTCAGGATATGAACAGCACCGACTATCCCATCATGCATCTCAGGGGCTTCCTCAAACACGATGGGAGACCACAAACCACCAAGCGGGCACATGGAAAACCATTTCTGGAGACAAAGAGCGACTCGGATTCGGGAGGCAGGCTGAAGAGACCTGAGAAGGAACGGGGATGGAGAAAGATGGAGAGGAACGGCATTCGTCCACTGCCATCACCAACCGAGCCATACTGCCAACTGGCGGTTTTCCATTGTAAAGCCTGCGAGCCGGACCAGTACTGACAGGGCCCTCACCGGCAGGGGCCACACCAGGGCCGAAAGCGTGACCAAACAGAGCAGGCTGTGCCACCACCATCTGAGTAACCTAAACGCACTGGTGGTGATACTGGTGGTGTTCAACGATATGCGTGGATTATCTGAAAGAAAAGTGTGTATATTCTATATTATTATTCATTATTAGTAATATTGCACATCGTGATGCATTCCTGCTAACCTGGGACTTAAATTTCCAAACTCTTGCTTATAAAAGTACTACAGAAAGGCTGAACGAAATAGATTCCTAATGCAAATTTGCAGAAGTGAATGCTAATTAGGCTAGCATTTGATGCTAACACAAAAGAGCGATTCTTAAGGGCTTGCTAGTGGAAATTAGCACACAGTAAATCATGATGTACACCGTATGAACAGTAAATAAGTGTGCATTCTCCAAACCAAGCTGGAACCGCGCTGGAACTAGACCCTTTTCGCAACATGGCTCAGGTTCGGTTTGGCTCGGTTCCAGTTTGCCAGTGGAAACGCATCAAAAGATGAAGAACTCAACACAGCTTGTATGACATTAATGACCAGACACTCGTTATCCCGAGTGATCACCTACAGTCCCGCTGAACTCTTTCCTGTAGTGTGCCATCTTGGGGGTGGAGGGTGTTTAAAGATTTTGAATACCATCAGACAAACAGCTACACTGTACTTAACGATTTACCGGCCTCTTAACACAGCACAATATTAGTCCAAGAAATCCACTTAGCAGGATTGTGCACCTGAAGGCAGATTCTGGTTTCTGAAAACAATAATCTTAAATTAGTACCTTGCGGGATTTCGTACGGAATGGGCCGTCCTTCCCGGGTTTGCCCCAGCAGGAGAGGAACGGGGTGGGTCAAGGGTCACGACTGACAATCGGCCCATTTTCCAGGGAAAGGAAGTGGCCTTATTCCAGGAAAACCGGAAGGGGGGGGGTGCGGTGAAGAAAGGGACTGTTTTGGGATTAAGGGACCCAGCTGGTTTCACCTCCGCGCTTGTTCGTACTGGACAGTGTGCTCAGAGACAGTGTGCTCCCTGGGGCTTCCAGTCCACTGCAAACTGCCCCGATTCCCAGCCCAGTAATGAGCTCAGGCAGCCGGAGGGGCCACTCAGACATCCTGCACTGGGGTCACTCAGACATTCCGAGCACAGATCACCTGTGTTTTCCCCGTTTTTTTGATTGGTGATTAGTGTGAGAGCTGGTAGATGTTACGGCAGGGGCCCCCAAGAGGAAATCAATAAAGACTGTCCACCTGAAGCTCATGGCACTGCGCATTACAGAGGTAATAAGGAAATCCGAGCCTCGGTCTCAGGGAAGAGTGCAGACCTGAAGACAGAGAAAGACGCTCTGAAAGTTACTTGGGGAGGGGGGGGGGGGGCGGGCTGGCACCTTAGAAGAGATGAGGAAGACGAGCTCTGAGGAATGTCAAACTTCATGCCACAGGTTTGTTATCCAGTAACCGGTGACCTCCCCCCCCCACCCCAAAACCCCAGAGCTGCAGGGTTCTGCTGACCATCACCGTGGAAGCATCAAGCCACCGAGTCGGAGGGGGGTGGGGCCCCTAAGACACATATCTAACAGGGTCATCTCTCTCAGCATGTAAAGGGCATTACGCTCAAAGGTACCGGATTGCCTGATTAGCGCCCCCTGCAGGTACGTGACTGGCACTGAAGCGCAAACTCATTAGCAGTGACACAGTTTGTGATGCCATGCTCTGTCGGGCCCATCAGCAGGTCGCGGGGCTCTCTGGGCAAGGAGTAAATGACCGGCTTTTTGGAGTGGGGGGCTATGCGACCAATGAATTACAACGGATGGCTAGACTGGCATGCACCACAAGGGGAGAACAGTGAACAGCAGGGGGTTAAACCTCGCAGGCAAAGTGACACACCCCCTTTCCGTGACGCAGGGTGGATGAGGGCGACTACCCCACCCCCTCGATCGTACGAATAAAAAGATACATGGTGTATTTCTCTGACGTAAAAGCAAGCTACTGTGCTAGAAGCTGCCTAACATCTTGCTGTCATTTTCCATCCATCCTAAGCACTTTTTCATTGCCGGGTTGAGGGGGAGGCAGTGCGGCACCCTGAGCAGGACACCAGTTTTCAGATTTTAAGCCCCAGAAATGCGTGATGTGTCGGTAACGATAGTCCTTAAAGAAATAAAAAATTACTTCCTTAAAAAGTACTCCAATGTCAAGGAGCATCAAATCACAGTTGAACAGTCAACAGCTCTGTTACTGCGAATCATTAGAGTTTGCCCAGGAGAACATTAACTGCCGGCATCAAAGCTGCGTTTGGCAGTGAATCACGGTGGGACACGCTGCACGTTTGCCGACTGTGCCGGAGGGTATGGCTCTGCACATGGCGGGCGGGGGGGGGGGGGGATGAACGGATCCCGCTATTCGGCACGGCCGGATCTCCTTTGGACCACAGCGTCATGTGACAGCCCTCGCTCACTTTCTCACGAGCCGCGGGAGGCAAAGCCGAGGGCGATTTTTCCGGAGGGGGGCGTGGGGAAAAATGGCTCCCTTCCGTTATACGTCTCCAAAGAAGCACTTTGAATTGAAGGTAAAACACACGCGCACACACACACCCTGCGTTCGTTCGAGGAGGGCCGGCCTCTTGCACTCTGCGGAGTCTCGCAGGAAAGGAACATGCGATTATATCGGTCACCGCGCATTTTCACTATGGTGAAAATTATAGCATTTACATATAAATTGTGAAAAAGCGGCCGACAGCTTAACAAACCCATAGCGGGGGCCGTGATGTCAGACGCTGTACTTACCCAGGGAAGGTAAACAGAACGGGATCAGACCGCCCCCCCCGAAGCGCATAAACCTCACCTACAGACACGCTGGCGGGCAGGAGAGCGTGGCGTCAGGCCGACCTGCGCCAGGCCACTGCACCGGGGCCGAAACCGCGGACTCGGCTGGCAGCAGAACGGGAAAAGCAGACGTGCAAACCCAGGCGTGTGCATCCATGTGGGGGGGGGGAAAGGGCTGTCGGCTTTAATAAGGAGACACTATGGGGAGGTAAACGACCCTCCGGGGGAGGGAGATGGGAGGGGCTGATGGCCAGCAGAATCGATACAGGAGACAGAGCGTCCAAGCGGATGATGCTGACGTGTCACGTACAGGAACAAGGGGTGGGGGGGGTGGCACCCTTATATTTACAACACAGAGTGGAAGCTGAATGAAGGCATGGCTAAATTACCCGAGTATAACTGCACGCTCGCAATGAGGGGGTGGGCAGGGCAGCAGTTTAAAAGTACCCCCCCCCCACGCTCACTTTGGCCTAGCACTCTTGTCCCAACCCACTCCAAAGCACTAAGTGCCGCCTGCACACTAGGTTCAGAACCCACATCCGCCATCTCGCCGCCAGCAGGCCGAGATGAAAGGTTCTCATCTGAGTGAACCGACGGGACCTTCATCCCGCGAACAATTTGCCTGCGATTATTCCGTTTGCGATTCGGATTTCACAGAGGATCTGGGGGGGGGGCACGGCTCGACGGGCCCCGCTAACATTGAAAGGGGAGAAACACTGACTCTTAAAGAGGAGAGGGGGCCCAGCCATAATTTTTGCAAAGGATCCATTAAAAGCCTGTTAGGAGAGAGAGCCAAACAAACTGGGAATGGATGGCAATTCTTTCCCAAGAGGCTTGGTCATGCAGGGCCTCGCCGTGACCACCAGGGGGCCTTTCCCGATTCCAGACGGCGCCACCGCGTTCAGATAACGGCTCGTCAGCCCTATCTTTACATGGCTCCTTAATTAGATTAGAAAACCCCACACGCCGGCCTATTTCGAGGGCCCTGTCTCGATCGTATCTTCATAATTAGTCTACTTCCATAATTGGCACGAGCTTTTCCGATAGTCTCCATCCAGCGAGAGCGACGCTTACGATGCATTTTAATGGACATAAACTTTAATAAATCGCAATAAACCCACAAATATCTCTCAATGCCAGGGAAAGTATGAAAAGCCTTAATATCAAAATAAAATTAGCGGACTAAAGTGGCATTACTGTTAAAACGAGACACGGCTTAATATTAATTAACATTAAAAAAAAAAAAAGTCTGAAAATTTGGCTGAGATCATTTCATTTTAACAGCTTGAGTGTAAAGTGGTAACTGCAGCAAGAAAACCAGCCTTACTCAGTATGCTGGACCAGTAAATGGGTTTGTCTTAAAACCCGGGGCCAACTGCAGACTATTCGGTGTGGTTGCCTAGGTGACCAGCACACCTGCATGCGTGTGTGTGTGTGTATTATGTTTATATTACATTCTGGGGACCAAACGACATGATGAAACCTGTTATTTTGAGGTTGTGGGGACCATTTTTCAGGTTCCCACAGAGACCTGTGAATACAATCAAAAAACTAATTTTGTTTGGTTACTTATGGTTAAGGTTAGGGCTGGGTAGCGTTTAAGATTATGTTGGGATTAGCGTTCTCCCCATAGAAATGAAGAGTCCCCACAAAGATATAATTACAAACGTGTGTGTACATCCTGGAGTGGGGACTCCAGAGGCAGCCTGGTCAGATGATCTCGCACCCACCTCCCGCTGTAGTGCACATGCGGCCCCAGAAGAGGATACGTGGCTCCCCCTATAGGACAGTCACGGCGATACAGGAAGCATCTACTTAAGAGGCCTGATCCAGCCCAGCTAAATGGACATGCTGATATTTTAACCCATCCCCCCCCATACACGAATGAGCAGCTTTGCTTATCCTCGTAAAAGCAATCACAGGTCAGTGAGTCAGACAACCCAAGGCGTTTTCCAGGCAAATGGCTGTGGCCCCCCCCAGACCCCCACAGCAAAGCGAACCGAGAATGAGCCACTGGGGAGAGTTACATTACCTTAATGCCCTCCACCATGGACAGCCAGGCATTTACACCCCACACAGTGTCCCCAGGGGGCACCATTGGGTCCAAGAAAAGGCAAGTGAGAGTTTGGGTGGTGTGTGAGTGAGAGTGGGGGGGGGTGCTGAAAAAGCCCCCAGGGAGCAGGGAGAAAGCAGTGTTGCCATGGAGCCAAAGGTGTAAACATGTCGCAAGATGGAGACCGACGGCTGTCGCTACTCCCCTAGCCCAGCGGCTAGCATTTCCCCAAAACGGTGAGAATTAAACACCCCGGCTGCACCTCCCCTGCAGAGGCGGGAGAGGGAGGGGGCGTGGTGGCGTTAACGTCTCACGTGGCAGGAGGCCACCTCAAACAGCGCGTCGCTGCGGGGGAAACTATTCCAACTGTTCGGACTCAAGAGCGATCCTGAGATTTGAAGCTCCCAAGAAATACAGGAGGAAATCTCTAAATGGACTTTAAAATCACCCTGTCAGGGTGCTGAGACAAAACACAGGATGGCTGGGACTGGCGAGGATGGGACCGGTCCCAGCGAACACCAGCGTATTTCCCGTAGACTCGCAGCCCTAAAGCCCCACAGCCGGGATTAATCAGCACTAACGCACGGCTCCTTCCAGTACAAAGCAGCTCCTTAAACGCTTTTTAAGTACAGAGTCACTTTATTTTCCCAGCAGCACAACAGGCAGCACCGCTAAACGTCAAGCCGATGGATTAATCACGAGCGGCTCCACGGATTCCTCCTTTCTGAGAAGTTCCCCTCCTTCCTGCCTCTCGTGTGGAAGTCCGCCTCTCAACACAGAGGCTCCTCTCCGGACTTCTGAGCCTATTATGACCCAGCAGGCCAGCCCACGATCCGGTATCGCTTCTAACGGACCTTGATCTTCCACATCTGAACAGTCTTCCTCTGAAGAACAGAAGCTGTTCACAGGGGCGCCATTCCTCGGACGGCGGGAAGCGGGCACATTCTCATATTCTACCCCTTGTTACATCACATGTGCACACAACTGAAGGCAGGCTCAGCCAGTCAGTCACAGGAGCACCCGGGGTAAGGGCCTCGCTCAAGGGCCCAACAGTGAAATCACTCTGCTGACCCTGGGATTTGAACCAGCAACTTCACATTCACAGCATCGTAACGCACTGAGCCACAGACCGGCCACCAACTTGGCTAAGAGTAACTAAGGAGAATAAGGGTAATTAGGTCTCGGCTCATATTCTCGTCAGATTAAAAGCTGAAGTTGTGAGCGCCCACCTAGGGGCGCTCCGGGGTGGTGCGTGACCCCCCCCGCCCTCCCGCCACGCCCCGCCAGCTCACCTTCTCCTTGCGCTGCCGGGCTCCCTCCTCCGCCGACACCAGTGTCTTGTAGTAGGAGCTACGCTCCGCAGTGAAGTGGACCTTGGAGAGGGCGTGCTCCACCAGCGCCGCTGACAGGTTCACGCCGTCCACATGCAGCCAGCCGATGAAGCTGCCTGCCTTGTCCATGCTCTCCACCTCAACCTCCACCTAGGGAAATGGGGGTGCTTTAATTAATACACAGGGCTATCACCATGGGTTGGGGGCGGGGGGTCCAACGCTCCGTTGTCCGACCAGTTCCCCAGGGATCTAGTTACCACAGATGGACATGGCGGTCTGGACCCGTCAGCAGCCAGAGTTCACGCCCGCCGTGGCATTTCCGGCACCCGATAAGGCGCTGAGCCGCCCGCCATCACGGCCCGGCATTTGTAATAAAATTAACACAGGACGGGAGTCTCGGTCTGTAAGACCGTAAATCCCACCGAATTCGGAACAACGGCATGAAAAGTTTATTTAAATCAAGTCGGAGACAGAAGCAACGAAGACCGAAAACGGAAGGCCGGGCTGCCGAGACCCTTTGCCAGCGCGCCGGGTATTTGTGGGTTTACCGGAAAATCCTTACAGGAGCAAAGAATGAGTTTGAAGACAAGAACGACGTGAGGAGAGACTGATTAAAATGAGTTTGGAGAAGCAGCGGCTCCCCTTCTAAAGTTTTATCCCAAAGTGTGGTGGCAGCTTGTCTAAGCTGTAAGCGGAGGAAGGAAGGGGCTGTGATTCCAGACTGTCGCTACGGCCGATGCCCGCGTGTCGGCATGGCGATACCACCCCCTTAAGCGTCCGCCCCAAGCAGGCTGCCCCTCCACTCTGCCAGCAACGGACGCGGCTTTTTAAGCAAAATTGCCGCACGGGCCACGGGCAGCAGAGCAGGGAAACGGACCACACTTCCTTCAGGGTCAATCTTCTGGGGGAAGGCAGGGGGCAGACAGGTTCCCAGGCTTGTTTGCAAGGCAGCTGGCGGTGAGCTTTTGGTTTGGGACGGCGTATGGGCCACAGTGGGGCTGCTTTGTCTAATTGGCAGTAATAACTGGCAGCCAGCACCCAGCCCCTCACCCCCAGCCCCTCCCTTGTTGAACCCCCCTGACCGTGACCAGAACCGGAGCTGGAGAATCCCAGTGGATACGGAGGCCTTTTTGGGTTCATTTTGCTGGTTTTCTGGGGACAGGCTGCTGAGGGACGAATTAAGGTTCAGGACACTGACTGCGGTGTGAGGACCGAGCCCTCACCCCCCTCACACCAAGGGAGTGGGATCGGCAGAGCAGGGATTCCAGCTGAAGCGTCCCAGACTCGGATCACCTAGTTCCAGACATGTGTCCCGGCGAGAGCCCATTGGAAGCTTCAAGCAGTCACAGCCAAATAAATCAGGCATTTAGCAGCGTGGACCCGACCCTCACAAAAGGAACAATCAGCTCTGAAGCAACACACACCTCCAGGCACGTCAGTATGTGACTTTCGTCATGTGACAAGTGATCCTCCCTTTGCATGACGCCGGTGATTTCCGAAGCTCAGGAGATTCTTCGTCTTTAACCAATTGGGTCAGAGGGGAATTACTGCCTGAAGGGCAGGATCAATCATTCCTTCAAGCGAGTGGGCCCGCCCACATGGTGACACCAGTCTGTCGTCCTCAGCATGGCTATTGGACAGCAAAGTCATGTGACACGGTCATGCTAGCAGAAAGAGAAAGGCGCAATAACTCCAAGACGCACAGAGATGCTAACAGGGTGACTGGATGCCAGGGCACAGTAACAGTGAACCAGGTTTACCCCAGAGATTCTGTAAAGATGGCGTCCGAGGTAAAGAGGGCAGGTTAGAGATAGATACTCAATTAAAAGATGGATTTCTCTTTGTCCTGCCGGATAAATGAAAACCAGAAGACAAAACCAGAAGAATATTAAATGTGTTGGTGTATTGTTAGGTAGGGACTGACAGGGAACCCAAGAGCATCCATTATTCTACAGGGCAGATTACCAGATGTCGATTTTGCTGGGGGTCCGCAGGCTATATCCGAAAAAAACGTGGTTAAAGATCCAGCCCTCAGGACCCCTAGTTTTCCTGAAATGATGCAGGTCACTACCCCCCCCCCCAGTATCATTTCATTTCAGCCTTAATCATGGCTATGTGATGCATGTTGGATACTGTGGATGCGAACCAGTGCTTTCAGTCACCTTACACACAGCCATGCAGTGTTCCCACAATCCCTGTGCGACCCTCTCACATCGCAGGACACGCAACTACGAAATGTGGGCCAGAGGCTACTTGATTTAATCCGCGGAGGACCAGGGACGGCCAACGGCACATCCCTTCCAAATCTCCACGCTTTCGCAGGTTCACGGTTCTGAAAAAAGACCCACGCAAAAAAAAACGACCAACGGTGACAACAGACCAATGCCGGCGAAGACATGGCCACCATGCCTGGCCCTCCTTATGCCAAACACTATGCAGAATATTCTAGTTATGGTTTAATATTTCAGGTTAATTTTTGGACCACCAATATGGCCCAGACCCAGTGGCTGCATGGATGGAGAGATGGACGGATGGAGAGATGGACTTTTATTGCACTGGAGAAGAGAGCCGGGCTGGCAGAGACACTAATATTTGAATGCGAAGCTTTATTCATGTTGCACATAAAAAGACGACCCTTTTAGAGAGGCTGTCAAGTTTCGCAATATATCAAATTAAGATACGTTCGCAGAGAGACCCTCAAAAAGCTGAACAAGGGCATCTTATTTCTTCCCCCAGAGGGGCGGAACCATTTACCCATAACGGCCCGCAGGAGGCTGGCCGACACGCTGGACACGGGGGCCCCGTAAATTAAAACCAGTGCCGAGCTCGATCGACGGCCAACAGGTATGGGCAATGAGGCGTGCCTCGCAATGTTCAATAACTCCGGCCTTGGAGGGAAGGTTACACCCCCCTCACCACACACAGCCTCCCAGCCCCCCTCCAAACGTCGACACCTCCAGCCAACCAGGCCTGACCCCCCCAGGAAGATCAGCCTCATCATCCCTGGCAGGCAGCAACGATTTTCATCTTTCAATGGAAACTATATATTGCTGGGGGGGGGTGTTCTTCACAGCCTTTACTTCTCTCAGACACAGCAGAGCCCTACGGGGGCCATTTTCTTGAAAGCACACAAAGAGCCACAGGCCTCAGAAACACAGCGGTACCGAGCTTCCGGGCCGGACCTCCGGTGCTGCCGGACTCAATTATGCAGCAGGACAAAAGGTACAGAAAAACACTTTAAAATTTACACAGCACATAGACCGGCACCTCGGCGGGTCCCAGCCCAGCCGGACCATGCGGCCTTCTCATCCCCAACGAGATCTTCTGCTGACATTCTACCACAAGCCGAGGAATTCCGGCCGACCCTGCTGCTGTCAATGAGAGTAAAGAAGCGGACACTGAGTAAACAAGGGGGGTGTTTACAGACTGGGGGGGCCGAGGCTGAATCGACCTTTTGGAGATCTGCGGACAGAGACGCGGGGTCCATCTGTCAGAGAAGCGGGCGGGCGAGCCACACAGAATTCCCAAATATGGAATCTGCCATGAATAATTGGGGGGGGGGGGGGGGGGGGGGGGGGGGGTCTCCGAGAGGAAAGAAAACCAATTCAGTATCCGTGTAATTAATAAATGAGGTTATTGAGTGGCGAGGTGTGCGGGGCTTTCGGGGAAACGCTGACAATGCACAGTGCCGAGTTCTGGCCTAACGAGGACATATATCACACGTTAAGCAGGCGGGCAAGCGGATCCCAGCCGCCGCCGCCGCCCCAGCCGCCCAGCCACGCCTCAGCCAAATAAACACGCAGCGGTCAGGAGTCCAACATGGGCTCACAAGGCGGCTGCAGCGAGCGTGACCGCCCTGCGGCTGGGGGAAAACACTGATTATGCGGAGGTTTTATGCGATGGCGAACAGCCGAGGTCAAAACAAGCGACCACCTGTTACATTACGGGGTACAAAGTGTCTGCGCCCTGAGCTTGACAGTAAACCCAATTAAAAAGTGCACAATGATAGCAAGAGATCCAGTTACTGCTTAGGATTAGGGGACCTGCGATGGTCCATAGGAATAAAACCATCGTAGATTCAGCCAGAACCACGCTACAGTCCCGGGGGTATTTTGGTTCAGGTCTGAGGAGCAGCTCTGTTGGACCTTCATGCTGGGTCTTTAACCCGACCCACCGCACGAGCAGCTCTGAACAGACGCGGTACGTTTGCTGGGCCATCATCTGACCCAACACAGCGATGGTGGCCCAGAGCCAACACGCACAAAGAGCCTCCATGACCGGGAAGCGGAGGTGAGGGGGCCATCATTCGGGGGGGCTTTTTCGGTATCAGGCCTTTTATTTTTACACCAGAGCTTCTGGGAGGGGGGGAAGTCTGTCACACACAGCTCTGGGACAAAGTGACAGCGAGGGACAGGCTAAAATAACACGAATGATGCTGCTGGAGTGAAAAATCTGCCGGGGTGATCATTTCATTACCCCCCCCCCCCCCATCCCCACGTTAACAGCCATGAATCGCCACACATTGGTTTCCATTTCTCGTCCATTTGATAAATTATTAGCTACGATATTAACATGGAGACAATATGCTTATTTTGAATTATACATAAATGGACAGAGAAATCCCCGGCTCAACAACCAGCGAACGAGTAGAGTAAGCCAGAGGCTGCAGATGCGGGTCCCCCATCAGGGACGGACGCACTCCGGAGGACCACCGACCCCAGGCAGACACCATGCTTAAACCACTGCAGAAGGGCTGTGTCACACCGTTCAGAATACCACGCTTAGGTTACAGGCTGTTCCTTATAACATGTAACCACGGTAACATGAGCAACATATAACACCTGTTTATAAAAGCCTGTTAACAAGTACAATATAAAAGACCCCTTAGGAGAATCACGGAGGTGTACCACACACACACACACACACACACACACACACAGGGAAGAGGCAAAATCATCCATAATATAAACAGGAACACCGCCCCACAGCAAAAAAGCCATAAATTTTAATTTATTTTCTCTGGAAATCCAATCTGCCCCGTCAAAATTAATGGCTCTATTCATGTTAGACTGTTGCTGTTACTTACCTGCCATGGCCAAGCAAAGGCTGTAAGTCAAAGAAATAACACCTTTTAAAAATCATTCTGCCTGCAAACATCGCTTACTGCCTCCTAGCAAAGCCACCTTTAAGAAACGGTTTTATTTTAAACCCCCCCCCCCCCCCCCGCCCCCGTTATACTTTAGAAACGGCAGCTAGTTTCAGTATCGGTCTGGCCACGCATTTCCCACAATTCCCCTGTGCAAGACCTCCAGTGCGTGTTACACGAAAGCCGCGTGAGAATGATCTGTGCGCTGGCATGTCGAGCATCCGATGGGCCACATACCCCACGGGGCCCACAGGAGAGACGTTTCCGGGGGGACTGGAGGAAGTCAGAAAGATGAAACGCAGGGTTGTGTGTATAGCATCACGATGGACGCCGATCGCAGCACGATTTGTACGCGTACCCGACCATTCTTCTGCTCCCATTTCTCCTCATCTTCCATTGGCGAGGTCCGGTTCC